>NC_137005.1:9953955-10278955 GCF_032717465.1 Coenobita brevimanus
CCCTGTGTTGTGGAACAATTTGTAGCAATAAACATCGCCTAGACCTTGTCAGTGCGGATGCAGATGTTAATTAAGATCTAGTGTACCTGTTAAGCTGACAATATTTCACATCTGACTGGCTACAGGGTTAAATTCAGGGTAAGAGTGGAGCTACCCTGCTTGTTTTCATTCATGGCGGTCGTGTGTTGCCAGAGGTATGCAAGGCTGAGCTCTACATTTTCCTCATGTTATGTATGACGAGATTAGTAGCTGCAAGTATGGCTGGTCCAGCTCTATGTCAGCACTATGGTAAGGGGCAGGAAGTCTCCTCTAAATGGGTGGCATGTGACCTATGTGAGAAATGGTGTCACGAAAAGTGTGTGTATCTCCAAGATGTTAAGGATGCTGACCTAGGAAAGGTAGCCTAGATGTGTAAATTATGCACAAAAGCTGTGACTGAATGCTATCGTGAACATAGAAACCTAAGCGAGATGGTTACGAAACTGAAAAAAGAAAATGAAATGTTAAAAAATGAAAATAGAGTGTTGAGGGAGAAAGTGGAACATGGTGGATTGACTCCTGTAGATATTGGTGAAAGTATGACTAAGTTAGTAGTAAGTACTGAAAACTTGTATCAGAAATTGGATGATGTAAAGGATGAGGTAATTACTACTATGGTTAATCTAAAAACTAGTGCACTTGATGGTGGTTATGCTAATGCTGACGATAGTGAAGTACCTACTGCTGTGAAAGAAACAAAGAGAAGGGAAAACTCTGTTGGCTGATATTAAGGATGAGGTTATTATCCATCCATCCATCCATCATCCAGTCCTATGTTGCCCCGTGAGGAGTGTTGGAACCCGGGGCTAGGCAAGTTGGTTCTGGCATTTAAGATGAGAGTGACCAGCCTCACTCATCCCTGAGTGGCATTACATGGGCAATAAACCCCAACCATCCCTTGGATATAAATGCTTCACCGGCTCAATCCGATTGGAGCACTGTTATTACCCACTAAACCACCAGGTTCCCAAATTTGGTTATATGATTACCACCCAGCATAGTAAATTGTTTCCTGGTGTACAGGAAACCATTTGGCTTGTCACTCAGTGTAGAGTCACCCACAGGCAGAAGGAAGAGGAAAGAATGAAGGAAAGAAAGACAAGACGGAGTGTAAAGTCACCTGTAGGCAGAAGAAAGAGGAAAGAATGAAGGAAAAAAAGACAGAAGAGGATGGATGGAAAGAAGGATGGAGGAGAGGAAAGGGCAGACACCTGAGAGCAGCACTACATCAAGTGAGTGGATGGTGAGTGCCTCCACCTACCACATGATGAGATTATTAACACCATGGTAAATTTGCATTCCGGCACAAAGAATGAGGGTAATGACAGTGGTGGCATCACCTATGCGGCAGTTACGACGAAGAAGAGAAATCTACTTGTTGCTAAATCTACTGATGAGGAATGTAGTGGGACTAATAGAAAGGAGGAGCTTGCTGAAGTACTGAAGGATATACCTGTGGTTGATACAAAGTTCACTAATGGTGGAAACGTTATTATGAACTTTGCTAGTGAGTGTGAGAGGGAAACTGCAGCAAGGAGGATCAGTAGTGGAATGGAAAACATGGAAATGAAATTCACAAAGAAGTTCTCTCCAAAAATCATGATATGCAGTGTCTCCAAGGAGGAGAATAAGGATGACATCATTGATTATTTGATTGCAAAGAATGGGTACTTACAGAATGTTGAAGATGTACATGACAAATTAAGCTAGTATTTAACAAACCAGCAGTAAGAGACACGGTGCACTACATACTGAAATGCTCACCAGATATAAGAAAGATGATGCATAATCATGGGGATGTTGTTTGCTTGAAATGGGCCAGGTATACGGTCAGAGATAGATACAGTAGAACCTCTTTAGTCCGGACCCCTTTAATCCGGATTTCTGTTAATCCAGACAAAATTTAAAAATAATAAGCTCCAAAAATATGTTGAAAGTATTTCTAAAGTAATTTTCAGTATCGACGCGGAAAGCGATCGTCATTCGTTTAGTCTCGGATCACGCTAGGTCGCAACATGGGCGCCTGTTTAATCACACGCTAGCATTTGTTCCATCAACTAGTTCACCAACCATTTATATTTTTACGCTGTATTTCAAAGGTTAATCCTCCTTACCATGCCCCTTATTGCAAGTGTAGCTTCTGTAAGGAATAAAGGTGTTAAAAGGAGGAGTTCTTACAAAAAAATGGGTCAGAATATTCTGCAGTGTTTAGTGATTACTGTAGGTTATTTTTTGTACTTGAATGTGCTTTACTTGTACATCAAACATTAGCTTCTTGCCCATATGGGTGTTATCAATATGCCAAAGATGACAATGTATTTTTTGCCTACATAAGTTTTATTTTTATTCCAGATATTACAGTTAATTAATTAATTTATTTTTTTGCCTACACGGGCCTTAGTCACTTACTACAATTTAAAATGTAGGCTAGTTTCTTGTCATGGCCTTACCTGTAAATTATGCAATACAAAACTATCGTACATAATTAGTTTTGTTATTTTAGTACCGGTATCCTTTCATCTTTTGCAGTTACGTAGGGTTGACATATGCCATATATGTTAATAATTAACAAACATACCATATGTTGATAGAGTTTGGTATGAACTGGAGATTACCCTGATGGTCCGGACAATCTGCTAATTCGGACAACCCTTCCCCCCATATAGTCCGAATGAGAGAGGTTCTACTGTATCATGTTTTTAACTGCTACCGCTGTCAAAGATATGGGCATACTGAGAAAGATTGTCAATTTAAACGGAATGGTGATGCTGCTAGTTGTGCTAAGTGTGCTGGGGATCATGAAACCAAAGACTGTACAATTGACTGCGTTAAATGTATTAACTGTGTCAGGCTCTCATGAACCGAAACAAATCATGTAGCGAATAGTAGAGGTTGTAAGTCACTAGATCTGGAACTTAATAAAATTAGAGATATGACTGACCATGGATACTAGAAACACCAATCATATTCATTGTGGATTTATAAATATACAGTCTGTTGGTAATAAAACTATTGAAATAAGGGAGCTAATTACTGAGAGGGCTTTTGACGTCTTTGCTGTAGCAGAAACGTGGCTGAATGAATTTGATCGTGCAAAAATCCATGAAATGACTCCTACTACTCACATTTTCATGCATATTCCTAGGGTTAGCTGAAGAGGAGGAGTAGGGATATCTATATCAAAGAAATGTTCTCACATACAGTTGCTGGTCTCTCCAAAATTTAACACATTTGAATACAGTATAATGGTGAGTTTTATGATAAACAGTAATCAAAAGCTAATATTTATTGTTGTTTATAGATCTCTGGCATTTACAACGCTGGGTGGTAACCATATAACCAAACCATACGTGCTCCCTACGTGTCAACAAGTGGGTTGGTGGAGGGTTAGTGTGTCATAAAGACTTTGTAGTTACTTGTAGAGAAGTATATTTTAGACTTGTGGTCGAGCGGCTTTTATATCTTGTAGTAGTTTCCCCACCAGATGTCATGTAGTGACGGGAGAGGTAAAGAATAGTATGGGACTATTTTTATTTGTCTTGGAAATATTAAACAGGTATAATAGTATAAGTCCTGGGTAGCTACCTCCCTGTCTCGCTATCTCTCTCTCTCTCTCTGTTCTAAGGCTAATCTCCGTCTCGACCTCTCTTTAGGGTCGCTTGTCTCCTTCTGTCTAGCCTGTTCGGTGGCTAATCTAGGTCTGAGCTCTCTTTCCTAAATTCTGGTATAGCAGGGGTGTGTCACATGTGTTCCTCGTGGGTGTTTGTTCACGAGAGGACTGCTGACAGCTAACTGCATCATCTCCTTACTGGCCGCTGTCGTCAGCTTTCCTCAGTGTAAGCATGTTTAGCATTGCTCGATTCTCGCAGACACAACACCTTCTCATCATTTGACTTCCTGCTTCTATCTGTCTCTCTATCTATCTATTTATCTATCTATCTAGTATGATTTGCAATTATAATATGGAGACCTACCACATTGCTCAGCCGCGCAAAAATGGCGTACCATCGACATTTAATAGTTATAACATATTAATACATACTACATACACATTATAATGAACTTATAAGCTAATTAAGTGAAATACATAATATTGTAAAGTAACATAAATGTATGAATATTGTATACATATATTATTCATAGTAAATAGTGATTATTCAGTAATATTACATTTTAAATAAGTTGTATACATATTTGAATAAATGCAATGATTGTTGTATAACACTTTGTAAGACGTGCATGTACAACAGACGTACGCATATAATTGTGCAATGGTAATACTGCTAGGTTATACATTACATATTTGAGTTATCACATTAGTAATGTCTAATATTTCACCTAACTTGTATGATGATACTGGTAATATAGAATTGTGCTATAATTGTATGACTTATAATATTGTACTAACATTGTGGTACTACATAATTGTAACATTTTATGAATTGTTACCAAATATTGTGTTAATGCATAATTGTGTTGGCCTTATAATTGTAGTTACATAAAAGTTACATCTTGTTAATGCAACTGTTTTGTCATTACATAATTGTTACATATCGTTTGTAGGTACATAATTGTTGTTAAAGTTACATAAAAGTTACATCTTGTTAATGCAACTGTTACATAATTGGCAAAGTGTAACATAATGCAATCGTTTGTCGTTACATAATTGTTACATATCGTTTGTAGGTACATAATTGTAGTTAATGTAACATAATGCAATCGTTTGTCGTTACATAATTGTTACATATCGTTTGTAGTTACATAATTGTAGTTAAAGTTACATAAAAGTTACATCTTGTTAATGCAACTGTCACATAAATTGGTACATATTGTTTGTAGTTACATAATTATAATATGGAGTAACATAATTGTAATAACTGCAGTCCTAACATATGCTGCGGTCGATGATAGTGATGATGTGTCATGCCACTTGTTTGTGGAGACACAATTTGCTTTTTGTTTGTAGTTTATGTGGTATTTTGGCATATATAGTAACATTTACACTTATTTTCATTTGTTTGTTATGTGATCTTACTTTATTTCTCTTTTTTCCTTCTTACTTTTCTTTCTTTCTTTCCTTTCCTTTTCTTTTTTTTTTTTTTTTTTTTTTTTTGTATGTATTGATTTTCCATAGTTTGTTTCTCTTTGCTTGCGTACGCTTTTTTCCATGTTGTTCATGGTTGCATAATTGCTGACTAATTTCCTTGAGATACTTTTTTAAAGTTTAGTTTATATTGCACAGATATTACTGAAAATGATATTATATAGTCCCATATTTTGTTATTTTATATAAAAAATATATACACTATATACAGTATTAACTATACACACTGACTTGTTGTTCACCTGTACCTATCGTGGGTAATATGTGTGTCAGCACTGTGTGGAAATCATTGTCTTCAAGATTGTGTTGAAGATGTTCACTCTTGCTAACGGCATTTGTGTTGGCCATTTTTTTTTTTTTTTTTCTCTAGTTTACCTTGTAACTTAATTTATATTTTTCCACTAGGTAGCTTTAATTAATAAATGTTTAATACAGTTCTTTTAATCGCTCACTGAGTAACTGTGATGGTATATTTTCTTTATTACTTTGTAGATATAATATGTATAGTTGTATATATGAAACACGTATTTTATGTAGGTATAAATGGTAACACTCGTTGGTAGTAAATAAATGTTATAATAAATGAATGAATATATACAGTGTAGAATATTTATTGTTGGTGATTATTTAGTATTTGAGTTATGCAGATAACTGAAGTAAGTATGTGTATTTAAGCTGTAACTATACAGCACGTTTTATATGTTTGTGCAGAAGCTTATTGTCTATCACTGTGTATTGTATAAATGAAGTAACTATGTAACTCACTAATTTTTACCGTGGTGTGAGTGGTGGTGCAGGTGGTGTGTTGACTGACGTGGCGTCTGTTCAGCAAGCACGCATGATGACCTCAACTTCCCACACTGGTAGCTGTGGTGAGTGAATGAGTAGCGATGAGTAACTTGAGTGAAGACGAGTGAGTAAGATGAGTTGTAAATATGGACTTGGTGTTTTGCTGCGTGCATTGACCTCTTCACACCTGCGTAAGCGTTGGGGGTTTGGTGGATGTAGCAGAGAGAGGAGGGTGAGGTCTGGTGGTTATGAGTTGTGAGTCGTCTCTCGCTCTTCTTTTGTTTGTTTGTTTGTTTGTTTTTTTTCTTTCTTGATGTATTCTTGGTCCTTTTTTTCTTGTGATTTACTCGTTGTAGAATGAAGACTGCCGCTTCTTGTAGGTGCGTGTAGAAGATTATACAGACGACGTAGAGTTGTTAATTGTAGTTGATTGTAGATGGTTGTAGTTCGCTTATTCGTCGTAGACTTGTAGACTATTTGCACTGTAGGCTGTATTTTGTAGGATTCAATGTAGAACTGAAGCTAATCTTGTAGTCTCGGTTGCTTTTGTAGAAATTTGCTTTTAATTCGGAGACGATGTCCGCAGATTTGCTGGTTTGTCGTTAAGCTACCTGCAAGGCGTCGAGTGATCTCTTGACCTCTGCATCAGCGTAATGATCTGGGAGACGGAGGGGGCAGGAGCTGATATTGTTGGTTGTTGTCAATCTTGATATTTTGTAGGAATTTAATGTTGATTCGTAGACGAGGTTCGTATACGTTCGCTGCTACCAAATGTCATAAAGAATTTGTAGTTACTTGTAGAGAAGTATATTTTAGACTTGTGGTCGAGCGGCTTTTATATCTTGTAGTAGTTTCCCCACCAGATGTCATGTAGTGACGGGAGAGGTAAAGAATAGTATGGGACTATTTTTATTTGTCTTGGAAATATTAAACAGGTATAATAGTATAAGTCCTGGGTAGCTACCTCCCTGTCTCGCTATCTCTCTCTCTCTCTCTGTTCTAAGGCTAATCTCCGTCTCGACCTCTCTCTAGGGTCGCTTGTCTCCTTCTGTCTAGCCTGTTCGGTGGCTAATCTAGGTCTGAGCTCTCTCCTAAATTCTGGTATAGCAGGGGTGTGTCACATGTGTTCCTCGTGGGTGTTTGTTCACGAGAGGACTGCTGACAGCTAACTGCATCATCTCCTTACTGGCCGCTGTCGTCAGCTTTCCTCAGTGTAAGCATGTTTAGCATTGCTCGATTCTCGCAGACACAACACCTTCTCATCATTTGACTTCCTGCTTCTATCTGTCTCTCTATCTATCTATTTATCTATCTATCTAGTATGATTTGCAATTATAATATGGAGACCTACCACAAGTGCCCCTCCCCGTAAAACAACTAACTCAAAGTCAAATGGCCACCCCTTACGGGATTATGGCGTCTGGCAGTAGATAGATAGATAGATAGATCTCTGGAGACGAATCGAATATTTTTTATTGATGAATTTAGAACATACTTAAAGGGAATAGATCGCTTAAATAGGTGGATCTTTATTTGTGGAGATTTTAATTTATGGATTGATGATAACAATGATCATTATGACAAAAAAATTTTTGGTGGTGACGGACTCTCAGCAGGTCACAAACAAAGTCAGTCTTGTAACTTCTCGTTCTGACCATATGCTGGATTTAGTTTTTTTTTATAGTGAGTTAGGAAAAATTCGACATCTTGCAGTGGAACCTGACTTCTCTATTTCTCCTTATTACTTTCAGTATTGATGTTTGTAAGGATAAAAAGATCAAGAAAACTATAACTTTCAGAAGTAAAAGAAATTTTGACCCTAGAGTGTTGCTTCATAGAATGCTTGATAGAATGTCAGAGGATATTCATAATTTTTGTACCCATACAGATGGTATTGTAATACAATGATCTCATTATATAAAGGTGCACTACAAAGTGAATATGACAACATGTGTCCAGTGATAGAGAAAGAGGTTATTGAGAAGGACAACACTCCATGATTTAACTCGGAGGTTGCAAATGCTATTAGAATTAGAAGGTGCAAGGAAAAACTGTGGGGTACATTACGAACTGAGGAATCCAGGAGAGGGTACGTTAATGCAAGGAATGAGGTTAATAAACTAATAAGGAGAAGAAAATGTATGTATTTTAGACAGAAAATTACTGTAGCAGGGTCAGATGTGAAGAGACTGTATGGTCATATTACCGACTTGATAGGGCATATAGGAAGAAAGAAGTTTCCTGACAGTTTCTCTGATGCAGATTTAGCGAATAAATTTATGAAGTACTGTACAGTAGAACCTCTCTCATTCAGACTATATGGGGGGAAGGGTTGTCCGAATTAGCAGATTGTCCAGACCATTAGGGTAATCTCCAGTTCATGCCAAAAGCTATCTACATATGGTATGTTTGTTAATTACAGTATTAACATATGTGGCATATGTCAACCCTACGTAACTGCAAAAGTTGAAAGGATACTAAAATAACCAAACTAATCATGTACGATAGTTTTGTATTGCGTAATTTACAGGTAAGGCCATGACAAGAAACTAGCTTACATTTTAAATTGTAGTAAGTGGCTAAGGCCCGTGTAGGCAAAAAAATAAATAAATTAACTGTAATATTAGGAAAAAAAATAAAACTTATGTAGACAAATAATATATTGTCATCTTTGGCATATTGATAATGCCCATATGGGCAAGAAGCTAATGTTTGATGTACAAGTAAAGCACATTTAAGTACAAAAAATAACCTACAGTAATCATTAAACACTGCAGAATATTCTGACCCATTTTTGTATAAGCAAACTCCTCCTTTTAACATCTTTATTAATTGCAGAAGCTGCACTTGCATTAAGGGGCATGGTAAGGAGGAAATACAGCGTAAAAATATAAATACAGCGTAAAATTATAAATGGTTGGTGAACTAGTTGATGGAACGAATGCTAGCGTGTGTTTAAACAGGCGCCCATGTTGCGACCTAGCGTGATCCGAGACTAAACGAACGACGATCGCTTTCTGCACCGATACTGAAAATGACTTTAGAATTACTTTCAACATATTTTTGGAGCTTATTATTTTTAAATTTTGTCCGAATTAACAGAAATCCGGATCAAAGGGGTCCGGACCAAAGAGGTTCTACTGTATTTTGATGAGAAAATCTTAAATATTGTCAGTAGTTTCCAAAGTGTAAGACCTATGGTCCGCCAAGGGCACCTGCCAGACATCCCGTACATTGGTTTGTGTTGCTTCAAGGAAGTTATTTTTGTGAAATTAGAGACCCTGATGAAAAGAGTTAAACTGACATATTGTTCTACTGATCTAATCCCAATGTTGGATATAGCTGATGAGGAAGGCTTCCCTAGTCTTATGCAGTTGATCATGAAAATTGTGAATTTAAGTACAGGGTATTAATGAATGTGTGTTTCTACAAAGTGAAAAGTTGGCAATTGTCAAACTCACTCTAAAGGGCAATAAAGATCATCAGAGTTTGAGCTCCTATTGACCAGTTTCAAATCTGTGATATGTGTCCAAAATTAATGAGAATGTTATACTTGATCAATTGATGGTATATCTGGTGAACATTAATGTATTACCAGATAATCAGTCTGCTTATAGGCAATTGTTCTCAACAGAAACATTATTGTGTAGTGTCACTAATGATTTACTAGGATGGATGGATGAGGGAAAATGCAGTGTCTTGATATACATTTAAGTGCTGCTTTTGACATATTAGTACATGAGCTATTGTTGGAAAATTTGAGGGCTATAGGAGTGACACAAAGGGCACTTAGTTACTTGGAAAGCTGTTGAGATTATAGAAGTTACTGCGCACAGGCGGGAAACTCTTTTTCTGAACATAGGACACTTAGAAGAGGTGTTCCTCAGGGCAGTGTACTGGAACCTGTACTGTTCTGTATTTACACTCTTGAACTTTCATTCTTGCTGAGGGAACGTGAAGTGCCCTTTAACCTTTTTGCTGATGATACTCAGTTTTATTTGTCTATTAATAATGTATTGGATACTGAAACTCTGTTGACTAGGATTACGGAAGATAACAAGAAATGGATGGATAGTAAACAACTAAAACTGAATGAAGATAAAACAGAATGTTTGATTGTTGGTGAAAGGGGTGTCTTGAGAGGGTTGAATGGTTTGCAGGGTTTTCGTATTAATGGAAATATCGTCAGTATACCTGAGAAGGCCAAGGACTTAGGTGTGATTATTGATAAACATATGAGTTTCAATGAACAAATAAGTGGAATTGTAAAAGTGGCAAGACTTAACTAACAAAATATTGCCTTTATAAGGAAATATTTGGATATACATTCTGTTAAGATGCTCATACATAACTATGTCATTAAGAGACTGAATTACTGTAATTCTCTGTACTACAGTTTGCCTAAATATCAACTGAAGAAAATGCAAATTATTGTGAACAAAGCAGCTAGATTAATAATGAGTTTGCCAGCATATGAGAGAATTACACCAGTTCTCATTGAACTACACTGGGTGCTAGTTGAAGGCTAGAATCATATATAAAAATTTGTATTATGACATGTGGCAACGAAGTGTGGGAAACCGGAATACTTAAGGAAATTATTACAGCCATTTGAATTACAGACAGATATTGTAGTAAGACATATTTCTGATAGCTATAGACTCTTAGAACCAAGGTGTAACACAGACATTGGTTTTAGAGCCTTTAAAAAATATGCCCCAAGACTATATAACAGACTACCAAGTGCTGTGAAGATCAGTAATAATGTGGATCTGTTCAAAAGGAGACTAAAAACATTCTTGTTTAGTGTCTGGTATGATATGAAGGACATGTGTATTAGAGATTATTATGTATTATGAAATTTTGTAAAGTGAACGGTATTGAATTGATAGGAGACATTATTGTGTTGTTATGAGTAAGTCAGTATGACCGTGTTATTTATTATAAAGTGTCAGGGTGATTATTAATAGTCTTATGTCAAATGTATCGTATTATTGAAAGTGGGCACTATTGAATCGGAATTATGGTACTAGTTTTTATTACTGTAGCTCCAGTCGAGCAGGGCAGTACTCCCGAGGTGCATGGAAAGCTGATGACAGGGAGTGCTGGAGCTCCCGTTTCATCAGCCCTCAGGACTAGTTCCTGACCATCCCTCTTTGCTGAACTTTTTCAGTGTCTCAGTTACACAGAGAGTAGGCCAGCATGCTCTCCAGTACAAATTTCTCTAACTATCTTCACCAAACTACATGCACAGTACACACTTCACTTCCTATTCAAAATTTAACAAAAATGGCGTCGTTTTATCAAGCCTCGGAGTCCCCGGGGGGGGGGGGACATAAATGCCCCCACCATCTGCCCCTCTCCCGGTGACGACTCAAGGTGCCTGGAACCACTGTCTGACTCTCTTCTTCTTCATTTCTGCAACATTCGCGGCCTTTCCTCTAACTTTCGCTCTGTTGAGCACCACCTCTCCTCCCCTAAACCTCACCTTCTTTTTCTAACGGAGACTCAGCTGTCTGAGGCAACTGACAGCAGACCCTTTTCTGTATCCTCCTACTTTCTCTATACTCATTTCAAAGCCAAAGGTGGCTGTTGTCTATATATACGCAACGACTTATCTTGCTCTCGTGTTCCTGAACTTGATTCTTCTGAATTCTCCACACTCTGGCTTCGGCTTTCCTGTCATTCTCTGACTAAATATATCTGTGCTGTTTACTTATCCCCTAATTCTACTGACTATCAAAAATTCTTCGACTATCTTACTTCTACGATGGAACACATTCTATCCATTTCTCCTTTCTCTGAAATCTCCATTCTTGGAGATTTCAGTGTTCACCACCACCTTTGGCTCTCCTCTCCTCTCCTTTCACGGATCCACCTGGTGAACAAGCCTACATCTTTTCTATCCTTAATGACCTAGAGCAGCTTGTACAGCACCCTACCCGTATCCCTGACCGCCTTGGAGAGAGCTCCAACATACTTGACGTCTTCCTCACAACTAATCCTTCTGCTTACTCTGTTAATCTTTTCTCTCCGTTGGGCTCCTCCGATCACAACCTTATTACCTTAACCTGTCCTATCACTCCGGTACGGCCTGTGGACCCTCCAGGGAAACGTCGTCTGTGGCATTTTGGAGCCGCGGACTGGGAGGCCCTCAGGCAGTACTTCTTTGATTTTCCCTGGAATGATTATTGCTTCCATGGCCGTGAGCCATCTGAGTGTGCCTTGCGCATTACGGAGGTTATTCTCTCGGGCATGGAAGCATACATTCCTTTCTCATATCCTTTGACTAAAGCAAGAAAGCCTTGGTTTAATCACGCTTGTTCTAATGCTGTCTGCAACAAGGAGAGGGCCTACAAAAGGTACTGGAGCCAACCCACCCCTGAATCACATCATCTTTACGTTTCTGCCCGGAATCGTGCTAAGTCTGTTCTTCGCTCTGCTAAAAATAATTTCATCCATACTAAATGCTCTCAACTCTCCAACTCGAATGCTTCCCGCTCCTTCTGGCATCTTGCCAAAAATCTTTCTAACAACTTTACCTCATCATCCTTCCCTCCTCTTTTCTACTCTGATGGTTCTGTAGCTATTTCTTCTACTGATAAAGCAGATCTCTTCGCACAGACTTTCTCCTCCAATTCTACCTTAGACGATTCCAGTGCTGTTCCTCCATCACTTCCCCCCTCTGACTTCCTCATGGCTGACATTAAAATTTCTTCAGTTGATGTATTTTCTGCCATCACTGGCCTCAGTACTAACAAGGCATATGGGCCTGATGGGGTCCCTCCTGTTGTTCTCAAGAACTGTGCTTCTGTGCTTACACCCTGCCTAGGCAAACTCTTTCGTCTTTGTCTGTCAACTTGTACCTTTCCTTCTTGCTGGAAGTTTGCTCTCATTCAGCCAGTCCCAAAGAAGGGTGACCACTCCCAACCCTCCAACTATCGTCCAATTACTTTAATGTCCTGTATTTCAAAAGCTTTCGAGTCAATTCTTAATAGAAAAATTTTAACGCACCTTTCCTATCACAACCTTCTTTCCGATCGTCAGTATGGGTTCCGTCAGGGACGCTCCACTGGCGATCTTCTCACCTACCTTTCAGCCTCCTGGTCATCCTCCTTTCGGGACTTTGGCGAAAGCTTTGCCATTGCACTTGACATCTCAAAGGCTTTCGATCGAGTCTGGCATAAATCTTTAATTTCCAAACTGCCCTCCTACGGTTTCTATCCTTCTATCTGTGCCTTCATCGCTAGCTTCCTTTCTGGTCGTTCTATAGCCGCTGTTGTAGACGGCCATCGTTCTTCTCCTAGATCTATCAACAGTGGTGTTCCTCAGGGCTCTGTCCTATCACCAACTCTCTTCCTTTTATTCATCAATGATCTTCTAAGCTGTACATCTAACCCTATCCACTCATACGCTGATGACTCCACCCTTCACCTTTCCATTCGGTTCCCGCAACGCCCATCTCAACAGTTACTTCAACAAACAAGGGATGAGGCTATGGCACACCTAATGTCTGACTTGGCTCGTATCTCTGACTGGGGTAAAAATAATATGGTTGTCTTTAATGCATCTAAGACTCAGTTCTTACACCTATCAACCCGACAAAATCTTCCACAGGTATACCCACTAATGTGTAATAATATTCAGCTTAATCCTGCATCATCCTTGAACATGCTTGGGGTTTCATTTACTCGGGACTTATCTTGGAAAGATCATATTACATCTCTTGTAAAATCTGCTTCCAAGAGATTGGGTGTGCTAAGGCGACTCCGCTCTTTCTTTACCCCTGCGCAATTGTTGACTCTATACAGAGGTTTTATCCGCCCCTGTGTGGAGTACAACTCTCATGTGTGGGGAGGCTCCCCACATACAGCTCTTCTCAATAGGGTGGAGTCAAAGGCTTTTCATCTCATGAACTCTCCTCCTCTTACTGACTCCCTTCAACCTCTGTCTCTTCGCCGCACTGTTGCATCTTTATATCTTTTCTATCGCTACTTGAATGGTCACTGCTCCTCTGAACTGTCTGCTTGCATTCCTCCACCTCTACAACGGGCGCGTAGCACCCGTCTGGCAGCAAACTCTCATCCTTTTTCTGTCCAACTCTCTAATGCAAGAGTTAACCGTTACTCCCAGTCTTTCATTTATGCAACAGGTCAGCTCTGGAACTGTCTCCCTCTGTCTGTATTTCCTGCTGCCTATGATCTCCAGTCTTTCAAACGCAGTGTGTCCAGGCATCTCAAAATGATCGGATCTTGAATTTGGCTCTATATTGTATTTTGTTTTTCTCTTGGAGGGAACTGTAATCTGCGGGCTCATGGCCTTTGGTTCCTTCTTCCTCGCATAAAAAAAAAAAAAAATAAATAAAAAAATATAAATAACCATGTTTTTACTATTAAGTTTTACTATTAATTTTATTATTATTACCTAATCTTTCTTTAATATTAAGTTTTATTACCTAGTCTCATTAATCTATCTATCTATTCTATCTTTTGCCAGATGCCACATTAAGTTTATAGTGCAATAATTGTATCAATACATGTTACATTATTTTTGTAAAATATTGGTGGCTCTGAAGAGCGCCACATGTTGGTGGAGTGGAGCCTGATAAACCAAATAAAGATAAAGATTAAAAAAATGTAGTGATAAGAGGACTCCAGGTGGGAAAAGTGGATGAAAGTTCTCGAGTGGTGGCACCAATAAACCCTTCATACATGTATTTGAATATCACACAAATAGCATTTTTGCTAACAACTGCGTTCTTTTGGCACCAATTAGACTTTCTGGGCGAGATTCTACTGTATGTATTTGTATACAGTAGGCTTGCACAGTGCGCTATTCGCATTGTGCGCGAGTGACCAAAAATCATAACCAAAATCCTTGAATGCGCGAGTTAATCTCACAGAATGCGAGGTAGAGGCAAGGAGTGGCTCAAAAATGCCATTTTTTATTAGTTCGCGAACACCCCTCACACAACGTGTCACGTGTCGTCATGGTGATGCGCAGAAATTCCCTGGCATTCTACTGCGCAGTGTGGGGTACAAGGCATCGGGTGCACCATAACAGTCCTGGCTCGTGCACAGTGCGGATCCGTTCTCTACAGCTAACCTGTTGTGTACAACGTGTGGCGTTTTTTTTGCCGCTCTATCCTGGCCTGCACTTCACCACACCATGGCTCCAGCACAAAGAGTTAAGAAGCTTTTGACGTACGCCACCAAGTCAGAGATCATCAAGATGAAGGAGGAGAGTCAAGGAAACACCGCCACTGGGAAAGTCCTGGTGCTGGCTGAATCAACAGGGAGAACAGTGTGGAAGAACCATGATGCTGTAAGGGCTTTAGTAAAGCCATATGGTGCCTCTGACCTAGACGGCTGTTCGTGGGTGGGAAATCGTGCGATGATACCAATGGAGCGGTATCTTGCCACATGCATAATGAAGAAGGAGAAGGAAGGTGTTCCACTGAATGGAAGATTTATTCAGAACCAAGCCCAGCTCTTTTACAAGGCAGCATCGCACAAGTTAAATGTGGACAAACTTTTCAAGGCATCGGTTGGATGGATGGACCGTTTTCTCAAGCGCAAGGAACTCCGTCACGTCCAAGTGTCTGGTGAATGTGCCTCTGCCGACGAGCTGGCCGCGAGAGAGTATCCTGCTATATTTAGAGCGCTTCTTGAAGATGGACAGTACTCAAAGGACCAGCTCTACAACGTCGTTGTACTACAAGTCCATGCCCAAATAAAGTTACATCTCTAAAAAACAGAAACAAGCCCCTGGTCGCAAGCTCCAGAAGTGTAAGATGACGGTAATGTTCGCTGTAATCCTGTCTGGGAGCCACAAGATGAGACCAGTAGTTGTACACACAGCTTCACACCCAAGGTGCCACAAAAACCTCACGAACATGTACGCAAGTGGTGTGTACTGGTACAAGTCTGCAACTGGTTGGATGACCGGGAACATTATGGCGGACTGGTAAACAAGGCGCTGCGTCCTTGATGTCACAGCCAAGTGTCAAGACCTGGGCATTTCATTTAAGATGCTCCTTGTGCTTGACAGTGCACCAAGTCACCCTCCATACCCAGAAGATCTGCACAAGGATTGTTGTGCTGTGTTTCTGCTGCCCCGCACAACGTCACTAGTGCAGCCACTGGATCAAGAACTGATTACCACTGTGAAGCACTTCTACCATATGCAAGTGTATGACTACCTACGCAGGAAGACCGACACACAAGAGGAGCTTCATGCCTTACAAGATCACGACGAAGTCCTCGATGAGGCACCTTCTCCCGTTCCATCTCCCCCAGCAGCTGTATCCTGACCCGCCACAGGTGCCATGACTGTTGAGGCATTTTGGCGTCATTTTACAGTGAAGGACGCAGTTGACTTTCTCCTACAAGCCTGGCATCAAATTACCCCTGCAACGGTGAGCCATGTGTGGCGAATGCTCGTTCCTCACTTATGCATGACCCACGAGACGGCCATTAAACCACTGGCAGAGGCTGAGGCAGCAACACTGACAGCAGCACAAGCTGTATCAGGTTTCGAGGACGTTACATTGGCGGATATACGAGAAGTGCACGCTGCTAATGAGGAACAGCTTCCCGAGGAAGTGTTGCAACGGATAGACGAGGCTGACACAGAGCCCAACGCCAGGCAGAGTCAAGTTGAGCAGCCTAGTGTGGTGGAGGGCAGGACTGAGCTGTGTATGTCAAGAATAAGCAAGATCCTTGCTGCCATGGATAAGCTCAAGGAAGATGTGAAGGAACAGGAAGTGAGCAGCCTAAGAACGGAGAAAGTTTTGGTTGGTATCGACAAACTCTTCCGTTTCTACACACACAGGCACAGGCAAGAAATAAACAGAAGAAGACAGACACTCATAACAGGTTACACACAGTGGGCTCAAGTTAGTGAGGAACCAGCTACATCATCTGCTCCTGTTCCTGAGGATGAAGAGGATGCAACGTCAGAAGTGTCAGCATTGGACTTCGAGGGGTTTATGGCCGAAGTGAGTGACTTTGAGGCTCCGGGGGAAGGTCTTCAAGAGGAGTCTGTGGAGGGAAGTGTTGGTGCAGTGGGAGGTGCAGCGCTGTAAGTGTTGCCGCACTTCGGAACCTCTGTTATTTAAGTCCATCAGTCTTGTTGTCTACTGTTGTTAAGGTGACTACCCATATTTTTGTTAATGTAGCTATATCTGTAGTACAGTGTCTGAAAAATATGACCTTTATTATGTCTCTAAGGGCCAAAAAATGTCCAGGTATGAGGGGGTACTGCCCATATGTAATTTTTCCCATAAGATTATGTATTCAAAGTGCGTGAGGTTGTGGACCACCCAATCTCTCATGCACTGTGCGAACCTACTGTATATGTATATATATATATATATATATATATACTGTACAGGGTGACTCATAAGTCCTTGAAACATTGTAATAATTCACCACTAATAAACGACACAACAGATGGCTCATTTTATTACACAGAAATATAGGTAAACTCTCCAAGTTTTTTTTACATACCTTACAAATGCTCAATGTGTCCACCTTTGCTGATGCGGCAGATATCTAGCCGATAATCCATTTCGTTCCACACGCGTGTCAGCATCACGGTTGACCAGCGAACGGCTGTGGTGTTACGGTTGCGAAGTTCCTGGAGATCAGCGGCTTGTGGGGGCACAAAAACAGTATCCTTCACGAATCCCCAGAGGAAAAAGTCGCATGGGGTTAAATCCTGGGATTGGGGTGTTCACCGCATTAACACATCCTCTTCCTGAGCTGCGCATCCTATCCAACGTTGTGGCAAATTTTCATTGAGGTACCTTCGCAATTGATTGTGATAATGAGCTGGACAGCCGTCTTGCTGAAAGATGTAATCATTACTGTCTTCACTAAGCTGCGGCATCAGCCAGTTTTCCAACATGTCCAGGTACGTTGTACCGGTGACGATGGGCTCTGCGAAGAAAAATGTTCCATACACCTTCACCTTCAAAATTGCACAAAAGACATTCACCTTAGGTGAGTCTCGGACATGCTCAATGATTTCTTGGGGATTTTCGGTCCCCCAGATTTGCACATTGTGCTGATTCACCTTCCCACACAAATAAAAAGCTGCTTCATCACTGAAGATGAGCGAGTCAGCGAAACCATCAACTTCAAACCTCCTGCATTTCGATGCAGAAATTAAGATGCATTTCTTTGTCATTAATGTTGAGAGCCTGATGCAGCTGAAGCTTTTAGGGTTTAACCTTCAGTCGTTTATGGAGAATTCACCACACTGTTCATTGCGAGACGCCAACTTCTGCACTCGCACGTGTAATGGACTTGCAGGGGCTGCGCTCATAGGTTTGCCTAACACGATACACAGTTGCTTCACTTGGCCCTGGACGTCTCGGCCATGGAGTGGTGCACAGACAGCCTTCATCCCGGAATTTCTCAAACCACTTCTTGATACTGTTGTACACAGGTGGCTTCTTCTGAAACTCTACTCGAAATCGTCACTGCACAGTCACAGTGGACGAAGTCTTTGCGTATTCCAACACACAAAATTATCTCTTACATTTACTTAGCGCCATATTTGCTACTATTGCCTCCTGGCAGCAACCACGATAACTATGCGCATGGGCAGGTTTTCAAAAAAAAAAAAAAAAAAGTTTGTAATTCAGTCGGCGTATGAATTAACAATATCCGTTGCATAGTTTATGTGCTGTGAATTTCTGAAATGTTTTACGGCCTTATTAATCACCCTGTATATATATAAATATATATATATATACTGTATATATATATATATATATATATATATCATCTCATCTCATCTCATGAGCCATTTGTGTGTCCACTGCAGGACCGGCCTATCCAGACAGAAGTGGGGACGATACAGTGAATGTATCTCTACCAAGTGGCTTAAGCTGTCTGGTAGAGATTGTATGTAGGGTGAGAAGTGCTTGTAAGTGTAATTGTAGTGTTGGAGTGGGTTTGGATGTGTGTGTAGTCTGTGAACCAAGTGTAATCGGCCCACTCAAGCCTACTGGGTGCAAGCATACTTTATAGTATGAGACACTGGTTCAACCACAGCACCCCTTGTGTCCGCCAATGCAGTACGTGGCCAGAAGAACGCTCCCAAAGTTTATTACCCTGGCGGGGCACAAACCCTCGTTCTTCAGTGTACGAAAGGGCACATGTGTAGTATTTTGTGAAGCTGTATTTTGGTGTAATCTAAAAGGGTTCATATAATCAGTGCCATCTAAGACATTACCTCATCTATGTATGTGTTGTCCTCCTGTCCACCATCTGGGGATATATACTCCAGTTATCAGTAATGTCTATTTATCTATTGCCAGACGCCTTTATCCCATAAGGGGTGGCCACAAACAAATCGCCTCCATGTCGCCCTGTCTCCTGCCATTTCACTGCCCTGCTTCCAGCTCACAACACCCTCTCTCATATACCTCTCCACTCCATCCTTCCATCTCATCCTCGGCCTCCCCCTCCCTCTCCCTCCTCCACCTCACTTACATACACTCTCCTCATCAGTCTCTTGCTCTCCATCCTCTCCACATGGCCAAACCACTTCGGTGTGTTTCATCTGACATTTCCTATCACTTCCACATCCACACCACAACACTTCTTCACTTCCTTATTTGTCAGTCTGTCTCTCCAAGTGACTCCACATGCTCCGTTCAAATTACTAATTTCCACTGCTCTCCCTTGTATGTCCCTCCAACAAAGTCCAGGCTTCACTTCATATGTTAGAGTTGGTAACACAATACTGTCATGCAGTAACTTTTTCACTTCCATGCTCACTTCCCTGTTTCATTGCTCTCAGTAACTAAATGCACCCACATTTTCCATTTCCTCCTCATCAACCTCACTATACATTCAGTGGCTTCATTTCAATCGAAGACCGTAACTTTATTCTTCCCTACATTCACCTTTAGATTCCATTTCTTATACACTCTCTCAAACTCATTCACCAAGCCTTGTGGCTCTCCTTCATCTTCACTTGATAACACAGTATCATCTGCAAACAGCAGTACAGGGGGTTTCCACATACAGTACTGCCCTCTCTCATTAGGGCTTTTCAAACATCCACTGCCCTGCCTTGTATCTCTTTTATAACCCCATCCACATATAGATTGAACACACATGGGGAGATGACACAGCCCTGTTTCAATCTGACCATCAAATAGAAAAATTCACTCGGTTAACTGTCCACACACACTGCAGCCCTAGGACCCTCATACATACTCCTCATGGCATTCAACAACTTGCCACTTACTCCATGTATTCCTAACACTTTCCGCAATCCTTGTCTATCCACTTTGTCATATGCATTTTCCAAATCCATGAAGTCTGCCTACAACTTCATTTCCTTCTGTAGAAACTTTTCCACTAAGGATCTAAGAATGAATATCTGATCTACACAACCACTTCCCTTCCTAAAACCTCCCTGTTCTTCTCCAGCTAATTCCTCTGTTGTTTCCCTAACTTGGTCAGTAAGTATCCTGCCATATACTTTTCTTGTTACACTAGACAAATGTCCCGATGATTACAACACACGTCTTTTTCTCGTTTTTCTTTGTACAAAGGAGTAATTTTGCCTGACTTCTAATCCTTCGGGACTTTACTTTCCTCCCTGGCCAATCTGCACATCTTCCACATCCTTTCTACAACTATCTCTACCCCATGCTTCAGCATTTCACCACACACTCCATCAATTCTGGGGGATTTCCCCATTTTGACTTTCTGCATTGCTTCCATGACTTCCATCCTACTGATTTCATCCTCTCTTCTCAAATCCCTCCTCCTCCCAGTGACTCCCCAGCCACTTACAGTATACTCCCATTACTTTCATTCTCTTTGTTCGACAATTCCTTAACCCGTGGGTTGCACAATTACGTTTTTTTTTTATCCCTCCCCGTGGTGAGCAAAATTTTTTTTTTTTTTTTTTTTTTTTTTTTTTTTAAATAAACATCCATGACATCATCTTTGAAAAAAAAAAATCTCTCTCTCTCTCTCCACCTTTGCGTAGGGCCATACGTAAGTTTACGTAGGGGAGTAGTGAAAAAAAAAAAAATAATAAATTTGTGTTTGTTTATTATAAACTTGAAGATAAACATCCAGGACATCATCTGGTGAAAAGAAAAAAATCTCTCTCTCCGTCTTTGCATAGCTCCATGTTTATGTGGGGTCTAGTAGTTAACGGTGATGCATAGCCAGCACAGCCTTAGCTGTGGCTTGCAACGCGATGCTACCCAGCCTGATCTGTGGCTCGCAATCCACGGGCTAAAGTGTTTTCTCCATCTGCTCACCTTTTCTCCATTCTCCACTAGTAATCTACCATTTTTACCTTTCACTCCCTGACTGACTTCTTTAACAACCTGTCTGACTCTCTTTACCTCTTTCCAGAACATTTTCTTACATTCTCTGCTCATTACACTAAAATTCTTTCCAAATTCCTCATTCACTCACTTCATACTCTGTTACTAATCTTTTCACCTCTCTCTTCCTCTCTACATATACAGTAACTCTCTCTTTTGTCTCTCTACTTTCTCCCCACCCCTGTTTCTCATCCACATACTATATGCTTTTTTCTATTGTGCCACAGCCTGTCTCCCCTCTTCATTCAGTAATATATAATTATATTTATATATACCATTGTAAGTATTTTTTATACATCATTGCCATGCCATTGAGATTTTTTCAAATGAATGGCAGCATTTCTTATTGTTGTTACTGACTCATATTTCCCATTTTACAGGTGTTGTACCATATCACTGGGGCTATAACTTTTGTCAATGAAATCCCATGGGTGATGGAGCCTGTATACATATCACAGTGGTCAACCATGTGGATGATGATGCGACGGGAAAAACGTGACCGCCGTCACTTCAAACGAATGAGGTTTCCACCTTTTGATGATGAAGAACCACCCCTTGATTTTGCTGACAATGTGTTGGATGTGGAGCCCTTAGAGGCCATCCAGATGGAACTTGATCCTGAGGAGGATGTTGAGGTGGGTCATTTGTTTGTTTTTGCTATTGATACTGTGGTCCCTAGAAGATAATGCTGTTAGAGTGAAATGTGGATACAAGCATGGTAACTGGCCTAACACCATCACTCAAGTATGAAACTTAGCTAACAAATATTAATGTTTTGGGTGTATACTGTACCTCCATAAAATCAAAGTACTGTATATATTCTTTACCTACCTGGCTTTATCAAACTCCTTCCAGTCATATTCCATAAAATGTTTTGTCAGTGCCTTAATATTGGCATTGGTGATTGTATGTACAGTTTACTAACATTACACTAGTCTTAAACAGGTCTGGGGTACTAAATAATAATAATAATAATCATTCTCAGAGAAGAATTGTGGAAAGTTTTGCACATGTACGGTGTAGATGGTAAGCTGCTAAGTGTCGTCAAGAGTTTTTATGATGGTAGTGAAGCATGTGTAAGGGTTAATGGGCATCTAAGTGAATGGTTCACGATCGGTGTGGGCGTGCGACAAGGTTGTGTGATGTCCTCATGGTAGTAGTAGTAATAGTAGTTGTTCTCTAGGCAGTCTGGCCGAACAGTCCCGAGCCCTTTAGGAAGGCCATGGCCGAGACTGGGCTTTCCCACAGAGCTCTCAAAAAGTGAATGTTGTGTTGTTGGCGTAGGTGATTGTGTGCAATGCAGTCTTCCATAATGAGCTTAATAGTATGGGGTGCTGTGTTGCATCCTGGACAGGCATCAGCGACGGAGTCATCCAGTCTCTTCTGGTAGCTTAAGAGGGCTGGTTGGTGCCCACATCTCAGCCTGGCTAGGTGGACCCTGTCCTCACAAGGAAGATAGGATTCAGAAGGGTGGATGTCAGGAGGCAGTGCATGCAGCAGTGTGTTGTCTTTAAGTGACTGAATGGAGCAGTGAGTGATCTGAGTGTGGATATGCTTCTGGAAGCTGGTGTGAGGTGGGCGAGGGGGGAGAGATGACAGTATTTGTGTATGGTATCATGTGCTGGGTGTTGTTTTGATGTTCCTTGGTGTGGGTGGATGTGCTGCCATGTACTGTAGTGGATGTTGTGGGTTTGTAGAGGCTGCAGGAAGAAACTGGGTGCCTCTCATGTGTAGGTGATCCTTGACTTTGAGGACTTTGGTTTCTTGATGTAGGTGGTCTGTGGGTGTAGTAGCTGTGCAGCCTGTGATTATTTTTAGGGCCTTGTTCTGTATGGTCTGTAGAGTGTTGTAGTGTGTTCTGGTGAGGTTAGAAGCCCAAGCAGGGCTTGCATAATTCATCACTGAACGTATGTATTGTTTGTATACTGTGGTGGTGGTTTCTTTGTTGTGTCCTAATGTTGTATGGGCAATTGACCTCTAGGCATTGAGTTTTGGTGTTATTTTATTTTTAATGTTTGTGATGTGTTGTTTAAATGACATTGATATATTGTATGTTACACCAAGGATTTTGGGTGTGTGTGTGTGTGGTAGGGGAGTGTTAGTTATGGTGAGGTGTGGGATGTGACTGTGTTCTGCTGTCCAGTTTGTGAGAAGAGTCACTGTAGAGTCACTGTAGATTTGGCTGGGGCTATTTTGAGCCTGTTTGTGGTGAACCATTCGTGTAGTGTGTTGAGGTAAGGTTGAATGATGTGTGCAGCTGTGTTTGCGTTTTTGGTGCGTACATGTAAGTGTTATATCATCTGCATAGGAAGCTATGTGTATCTGTTGTGTGTGGGGTGTGGGTACGTCGTGCATGTTTGAGTTAAAGAGTGTAGGGGACAAGACAGATCCTTAGGGTATGCCGTTTGTGAAGTTTCTGATGTTAGAAGGTTGACTGGCAAATGTTACATGTGCACATCTGCCTGCTAAGTAGTTTGCCAGCCATCTCTTTGTGTTATTGTGCATATTTGTGTTGAGTATTTTGTTTGTGAGGTTGTGGCGGGGGATGGCATCAAAAGCTTTGCTAATGTCTAGTGTGATTAGGATTGTTCTGTGTGGTGGCCTAGCTGAATTCATGCCATCAAAAACTCTCTGTGTAAGGTCTGTAAGAAGGGTGTTTGTGGAGTGTAGTGGCCTAAAGCCATGTTGTGACTGGGCTAGGGGAATGTGAGGTGTGACTAGTTGTAGTATCAGTCGTTCAGTGACATTAGAGGGGTTGCAGAGGAGTGTGATGGGGCAGTGTAAGGAGGGTAACGTGGGGTCTTTGTTGGGTTTAGGGATAGTGATGATAATGCCATGCTTCCAGATGTTGGGTATTATGTTGTGTGAGTAGCTGTAGTTTGATATGTTGGTGAGTGCTTGTATGCCTTGTGGTCCTAGGTGTTTAAGGTGAATGTTGCTTATGTTGTCTGGTCCACAGGCAGATGAGTACTTGAGGTTGTTAATGATGTGCTTCATCTGGTTGTAAGTGAAAGGTGCGTAGTCAGAGTCTGTGGGGAACTGTCTCTTACGTCAGATGATAGGTCGATCTTCGGGATGGGGGTTTAGATGGCTGACTTGCGAAAAGTGATTGATGAGAGTGTTTGCTTGTTGTTTGTTTGAGGGTATGGTGTCTATTGTTGTGATGGCGGCGTGTGATTGTGTGGTGTTCCTATTGGAAAGTGTGATGCTGTTTAGTGTTTTGTAGAGTTTGGTGATGTTTGTTTTGTGGTCAAGTGTTTGGAGGTAATTTTTCCAGTCAAGTGTTTGCTGTTCTGATATTTTATTGTTTATTTGAGTGTTCAGTTCTTGTATTTGTTGTACGGTGTCTTGTGTATGGGGTTTTGGGGAGTGTCGCAGTGTGTCCTGTTGTCTGATGAGGCCTTGAATTTCTGGTGTGAAGTTGGGGTTGTGTCTCTTTCTGTTGCCTCTAGGGATGTGTCTTTTGTCTGTGTTTTGTATAATTGTATTGAAAGTGTGCACAGCGGTGTTGATGTTTGTGATGGGTGTACTGTTTAGTTTCAAAATGTTCTGTTTCAGTTACAAAGGTCTCCCAGTTGGCTCTCTTATAATTAGTGCATGTGTGTTTGTGGCCAGCTGGGGTGATTCTGGTTTTAGTAGTGATGATTGGGAGGTGATCAGAACCTAGGGTTTTGACCACTCTCCATGATGTATTGGGGGCGAGGTGTGGGGAGCAGAAGGTGACATCTGGAGATGATGGGAGGAAGAGAGCTTGGTTGTTCAGTAAACATGTGGATGAGGTGATGAGAGAAGTAAAAGTACGAGTAATGGAGTGGGGGAATGGCGTTCGTAATGAATGGTGATAGATGGAATATCTGAAATATGTTGTATGCTGATGATGCAGTACTGCTTGCAAATACTGGACAAGAACTTGGTTGGCTAGTGCAGAGTTTTGCTTATGTCTGTGAGCGTTGTGCCTTGAGAGTAAATGTAGAAAAGAGTAAAGTGATGGTTATTGAGAGAGAAGGTGACTCCCAGTACGATGTATTATTAAATGGAGAGAGACTGGAATTGATGAGAGTTCAAATACCTGGGTACAGTGATAGAAAAGAGAGGAAAATGCGCAAAAGAAATGGAAAGTAGAGTGACACAAGGAAGAAAAGTAGCTGGTTCAATGAAAGACCTTGATGAGAAACAGAGGCTTGAGTGTTGCATCTGCACGAGGCTTACATGAAGGAGTGTTAGTGCCAACTTTAACATATGGATGTGAGACTATGGAGTGGCATGAAAATGAAAAGTCATGAGTGAGGGCTGTGGAGATGGGACTGCTGAGGAATGTATGTGGAGCATAGAGGGTGGATAGGATACAAAATCATGTGATTCATGAAAGGTGCGGAGTGGGGAAGTTTGTGGACACCAGAATCGAAGAGGGTGTACTGAGGTGGTATGGTCATGTGGAGAGAATGGATAACAATAGACTGGTGAAAAATGTATTTCTGAGCTAATTTGAAGGAGGGAGGAGGTGAGGTAGGCCAAGGAGAAGTGGAGAGATATGGTGTATGAGTGTGTGAGGAAGAGAGGTTTGGAAGTTGGTGAGGCTAGGGAACTGACAAGAGATCAAGCTGGCTGGATGAATGTTGTGAGGAGAAGTGCATGATCAGGGATGTGGCACCCCTGTTTAATGTGGCAGTGTCTAGATTGACTCTGTCAGATATGTTTATGTGAAGCTACAGAACGTGGTGAATGTTTTTGACGTATCAGATAGGGCCAGGATTCCAGGGGCTTGAATGATGAGTGAATGGAAGCGTGGCCTGTTGGATTGGGCAAATTTGGGCTGTCTGGACATTGCTGGTACTCACCCTGTCCTTGGATGGGAAAGGAGGTCCAGATGATGATGAGGATGATCACTCTCATCCTATACATCAGCACGAACTTGCCTAGCTCCTTCACCCCTCATGGGGCAGCATGGAATTGGATGATGATGGTGATGACAGGTTTCCAATCTACTTTGTAGTGAATGATTATACTGTACAGTGTATAGGACAGAGTTTTTGCTGAAATTTGAAGAAAAAAAAAAATTGTAGCTAGGCCATGGACTGTACAGTAACCTTAATTGTCTCTCACATACAGTTAGGATTCAAAGAGATGGAGCCAAGTTTTTGGTATATTTTGCATGTGAATCAGAGAAGAAAGTTCTAGATACAGTACTGGCAATATATTCCATTCCAAACTTATGATTGTGTTTGCATAAAAGTAGAGAGGTTATCACATTTTACACTAGTACGTGGGAAAGAATTTTTCAATCCTCAGGTTCCACCCCTCATGGTCACTTTGTATGACTCATTGAAAAGGCGTGAGTAGTGTTCTCAGAGATATCCAGTATAACTTCAGCATTATTGTAACAGGATTTTAATACCATTATTATGAGTATTATCTTTCACAGATGGCATAGGTCATAGTATATGTGACCTTCAATGTTGTACGACAATAACTACTAAACCAGTATGTTTGACAGTAGAAAAATACTGTTTATAGTGTATTTCCGTTTTTATAAATATGATTATGTGTACTGATTTTTAATGTATTTCTTAGGTTGCGGAATGGTTTTATGAACACAAACCATTGATAGACACAAAGCATGTCAATGGCCCTACCTACCGCAAGTGGCGCCTCACCCTCCCACAGATGGCAACACTCTATAGACTTGCCAATCAGCTGCTGACAGATGTTTCTGATAACAACTATTTCTACTTGTTTGATCTGAAATCCTTCTTCACAGCAAAGGTTAGTTTATATTTCTAAGGTTGTGAATAGCAGATCAATCCAGGACCTGCTCTTGGCTAACCTCCTCTACCATTTCTTTTTTCCCCATAAACTCCAGCCAGTTCATCATAGGATTTTAAGACTATTTTACATTGTTTTAGCCCTGAATTAACACAGTGTAATTTAAGATGCCCCAACTGGATGTGGCCCACAAGGGTCTAATTATGAGGGGTGGTTGGAGTTTATTGCTCACATAAGGCTTTTGTGGAAATTGTTTACTCCCTGAGGAGGATATCCTGTGTTAGTGTTACTTGCATTCCTTTCCTTTTTTAATAGTCATCCCTGTTGAAAACAGTGAAAAATGCTAGAGACAGTGTATTATTAATTTGAGGATTTTTTTCAATTCAGAGATTTAGCTCTAATTTCTGGTTCATATTTCTTATTATTAATAAGTAAGGACCAGATGGAAAGAATATTTTGAAAGCCTGACGAATGGGAATAGAGTAGAGCCACTGTAAACATGATTGGTTTTGGGGGGGGTGCAGTACCAAGAAACATGACACTCACACAAGCGAAGAGCGCTGTGAAGCGGCTGAAAAATGGGAAAGTAGCTGGGGTTGAAGGTGTATATATAGAGATGATTAAGTGTAGCGGAGAGAGTGGAATGAAGTTCTTGCTGGAGATATGTAAGAAGGTATGGATGAGTGAAACCATGCCAGAAGAGAGGAAAAAGGCTGTGATTGTACCTGTGTACAAAAATAAAAGTGAGTGAAGTGAGTGCAAGAATTATTCTGGCATAAGTTTATTACCGGTATGTTGTTGTTATTATATTGTTTGCAGATGATACTGTGTTGTTAAGTGAAGACGAAGGGGATCTGCAAGGCTTGGTGGATGAGTTTGGGAGAGTGTGTAAAAAAACGGAATCTAAAGGTGGATGTAGGGAAGAGTAAAGTTATGGTCTTCGAGAGAAGTGAAGTCAGTGAATGTACAGTGAGGTTGGATGAGGAGGAAATGGAAAAGCGAGTGCATTTAAGCACTTGGTTAGTGTGATGAGTAAGGATGGAAGTTTAGAAGGTGAAGTGCTCGAAAGGGTAAAACAAGGAAGGAAAGTTGCTGGTTCCTTGAAAGCATTGACAAGAAACAGGAAAGTGAGCATGGAAGTGAAAAAGTTACTATATGACAGTATTGTAATTCCAACTCTAACGTATGGAAGCGAAGCTTGGACTTTGTAGGAGGGACACAAGTCAAGAGTGAGAGCAGTGGAAATGAGTTATGTGAGAGGAGCCTTTGGAGTCACATGGAGAGACAGACTAACAAATGAGAATGTGAAGGAGCATTGTGGTGTGGATGTGGGTGTGATGGGAAGCATTAGTAGGTAAGCACGCTAAGGTGGTTTGGCCATGTGGAGAGGGTGGAGAGTGAGAGACTGACGAGGAGAGTGTATGTGAGGTGGAAGGGGGGAGAGGGAGGGGAAGGTCGAGGATGAGATGGAGGGATGGAGTGGAGAGGTATATGAGAGAGGGGGGTGTGAGCTGGGAGCAGGGCAATGAAATGGCAGGGGACAGGGTGACATGGAAGTGATTTATTTGTGGCCATCCCTTATAGGATTAACCCGCCCCGTTCTAACCGATTTTCCACCACTGACTCCCCCCAATCCCGACCAATTTTGGGGGGGGGGGGAGGCTCAAACCACCGCTTTTGGTGAGAAACATCGAAAATTCATAGAGAAATCGCTCACCTGAGGTTTAAAATACTCGATGCAGGTAGCAGTACTCCTTACCTTACTGGGTTTTCTATGAGGCTGGCTCCAAAGATAACAAGTTCTATGGGAGGGTAACTATTCCACACCATTCATAAATGGTATTTATTTATTTATTTGGTACAAATTCATATGTAGTATGAGAGTATATTGGTTTTCAAACAGTAATATAGGGAGTATAAGCATTGTTTCCCTCACTAACACATCAGCATACCTGACCTTTTTGGCAATATTACCTGATCATCATTTCTAACTGTTTCTTCCTCTAATGCTACGTAAACTTTGTCCTCCACATTGTCATCGATTAGGGAATCACTCTGGCCCTGAATGTCTTTATTGCCCAGGTCACTGGTAACAGGTGAATTGCCGAGACAATGGCGTGCCGGGGGGGGGGGGGGCATGTGGGGTAAGGCATTGTCCTTGCCTGGCATCTTGTAGTGGAAGGTGTCCCGTGTATACATACCAAAAATCATGCGTGAAAATTGAAAATTGTGCAAATTATGAACCTTGCAATTACGCGATGTTCTGGTACGTCAATGGGTCTAGCTGTGACCAAACGTTGCCACGTACTCATACGTTGATGGGACGCCTCGGGTTAAGGCATCTGCCAATAGATAGATAACCAGTTTCCAGGGGGGCATATTGAAATTGAAAGAAATGATTTTCTCTGTGCCAAGGAGTCACAGAAACTTTTTGAATCCTGAGAGAGTTAAAAATACTGTAACGGTCTTCATTGATTATTTTTGTGGACTTTTGTTGTTTATTCATTGCTTTCTTTGTGTCTAGCATTATACTGGATATTCCCATGTGTGTTTTGATGTCTAAATACTGCTGAAAGACAGAAGAACACTGCCAAAATTAGGAGGGGTAGCTACTGTGCATATCAGTAAGGCCTTTTTTAATTATTTATTTATTTTTTTCAGTGTGTGATTTGATGTCTAAACACATCTGAAAGACCTCAGAACAGTGCCAAAATTAAGAGGGGTACTGTACATATTGGTAGTTTTTTTTTTTTTTTTTTTTTTTTTTTTTTTTTTTAAGGGTTATATTGCATATTTCAGTGTGTGTTTTGATAACATAGCCAAAAGACCACAGAACACTGTGAGAATTAGGAGGGGTACTGTGCATATTGTTTTTTATTTTTTATTTATTTTTTTCTTTTTAATGCATTATTTTCTTGGTGTTTAGGATTATATTGCTTATTGCAATGTATGTTTTGATGCCTAAAAACAGCTGAAAGACTGCAGAACACTGCCAAAATTAGGAGGGGTACTGTACATACAGGTTGGGTATGGGTATAGTAGAGGATATTGCTCCACATCCAGACATTGCCCGCATCCAGTCATGCCATTGGCTCTATTATGACAGATAATCGAGGGATTACTGAATGTGCATTACCCAGTGTGAATTTAATGATGAATGTATCGGGTGGGTGGAGGATATTTGAGGCAGGGTTGGGGGGGAATGTCCTTTATTCGTGGCAGTGTCACAGCCAACAGAATATGAGTAACAAAACTGATGGTGTTACCTTTTTAAAGCTCAAAAAAGAAAAAAGTTTCCACACATTGATTTAGTACATTTTGGCACAGGCTCTATTCACAGTAGGGTAACCAAATCGCAGCCCAGCTGCTTGTGATGGCTTTGCTTACACCCCCATCCCCCCACATTTTATTTTTCATGAGTGACAGATAGGGTCAGCACCATCTGGGTCTGGTTCAGGTACTGTACTGTATTACCATTTCTTTGTTTTGCTTTTACATAATGATTTTTTTTTATTTTTTATTGTGCACCATATTGTTGAATTGCCATTAAAATAAGCTATCATCCACCTTTATGCCTATTATAACCAGGACCTGTTCATCGCTCATCATTCTTTGATTGGTTATATACAGTAATAGATTGCTGTTTTCCCTGAGACAATTACCTTTTGTCAAACCTTTTAAGGGTAAGCTCAGAGCTTTTGTTTTCCAGAAGCTATATTTGTGAGAGAGGTTGTGATGGATGATAGGTTTAATTTTGACCACTTCTGCTGAGGAGTGTTGTATTATATATGAGGGATATCACAAGTCTTCTAGTTGTGAAGATGCAAGTGTATTTTGAGTACTAGTGAATTACTTCAGAAGAATGATACTTTTGAGAAACAGAAGACATCTATCCATCCATCATCCAATCCTACATTGCCCCATGAGGAGCGTAGGAGCCTAGGGCTAGGCAGTTGGTCTCAACATTTAAGATGAGAGTGACCAGCCTCACTCAGCCCTGAGTGGCATTACATGAGCAGTCAACCCCAACCAGCCCTTGGATATAAACCTTCACCGGCTCAATCCGACTGCAGTGCAATAATTACCCACTAAACCACCAGGTGCCAAAATTTGGTTATATTGTTACCACCCAGCATAGTACAGGTAAATGGTTTCCTGGTGTACAGGAAACCATTTGGCTTGTCATTCAGTGTAGAGTCACCCACAGGCAGAAAGAAAAGGAAAGAATGAAGGAAAGAAAGACCGAAGAGGTAGTGTAAAGTCACCCGTAGGCAGAAGAACAAGGAAAGAATGAAGGAAAGAAAGACAGAAGAGGACGGAAGGAAAGAAGGATGGAAGAGAGGAAAGGGCAGACACCCGAGAGCAGCACTACATCGAGTGAGTGGATGATGAGCGCCCCCACCTACCAAAAACAGAAGACCTAATTGTTTATTATTAGTATTATAGTTATTATTATTTGTTATTATTACTATTATTATTACAGTAAACTCTCAATTATCAGGCATATAACAGCCAAGCTGGTGTCACAAGGTGATTTGCCGATAGAAATTGACTAATGATCTCCCTAAACCCTTCCAAAGAGCGCAACTGTACTGTGTAACTGTTCAGATAAAGAAAATCATCATCATCATCCAATCCTAAATTGCCCCATGAGGAGCGTAGGAGCCCGGGGCTAGGCAGTTGGTCCCAACATTTAAGATAAGAGTGACCAGCCTCACTCATCCCTGAGTGGCATTACATGAGCAATCAACCCCAACCACCCCTTCGATATAAACCTTCAATGGTTCTATCCGATTGGAGCGCAATAATTACCCACTAAACCACCAGGCGCCGAAATTTGGTTATATGGTTACCACCCAGCATAGTAAATGGTTTCCTGGTGCACAGGAAACCATTTGGCTTGTCACTCAGTGTAGAGTCACCCACAGGCTGAAAGAAGTGGAAAGAATGAAGGAAAGAAAGACAGAAGAGGGAGTGTAAAGTCACCTTTAGGCAGAAGGACAAGGAAAGAATGAAGGAAAGAAAGACAGAAGCGAAGGGAAGGAAAGAAGGATGGAAGAGAGGAAAGGGCAGACACCCGAGAGCAGCACTACATCGAGTGAGTGGATGATGAGCGCCCCCACCTACCAAAAACAGAAGACCTAATTGCTTATTATTAGTATTATAGTTATTATTATTTGTTATTATTACTATTATTATTACAGTAAACTCTCAATTATCAGGCATATAACAGCCAAGCTGGTGTCACAAGGTGATTTGCCGATAGAAATTGACTAATGATCTCCCTAAACCCTTCCAAAGAGCGCAACTGTACTGTGTAACTGTTCAGATAAAGAAAATCATCATCATCATCCAATCCTAAATTGCCCCATGAGGAGCGTAGGAGCCCGGGGCTAGGCAGTTGGTCCCAACATTTAAGATAAGAGTGACCAGCCTCACTCATCCCTGAGTGGCATTACATGAGCAATCAACCCCAACCACCCCTTCGATATAAACCTTCAATGGTTCTATCCGATTGGAGCGCAATAATTACCCACTAAACCACCAGGCGCCGAAATTTGGTTATATGGTTACCACCCAGCATAGTAAATGGTTTCCTGGTGCACAGGAAACCATTTGGCTTGTCACTCAGTGTAGAGTCACCCACAGGCTGAAAGAAGTGGAAAGAATGAAGGAAAGAAAGACAGAAGAGGGAGTGTAAAGTCACCCTCAGGCAGAAGGACAAGGAAAGAATGAAGGAAAGAAAGACAGAAGCGAAGGGAAGGAAAGAAGGATGGAGAGGAAAGGGCATACACCTGAGAGCAGCACTACATCGAGTGAGTGGATGGTGAGCGCCCCCACCTACCAACACCCTTAACCCGCCCCATCCCGACGTTTTCGGACTTTTTTTTTTTTTTTTTTTTTTTTTTTTTGCTCAAACATCCGCTTTTGGTGAGAAACATCAAAAATTCATAGAGAAATCGCTCACCTGAGGTTTAAGATACGCGATTTAGGTACGAGTACTTCCTTACCTGACTGGGTTTTCTAACAGGCTGGCACCAAAGAAAACGAGTTCTATGGGAGGGTAACTATTTTATCCACTCATAAACAGTATTTATTTACTTATTACGAATTTATATGTAGTACAATAGTATATTGGTTTTCAAACAGTAATACTGTATAGTCATTATAAGCATTGTTTCACTCACTAACTCATCACCATTCATGACCTTTTGTTTCCCACATTACCTGATCATCATTTCTGACTGTTTCTTCCTCTATTGCTATGTAAACTTTGTCCTCCACATTGTCATCGATTGGGGAATCACTCTGGCCCTGAATGTCTTTATTGGCCAGGTAACTGGGGGTAGGGGGGTTTTCAAGAATACTCCCCCAGTATCCCTGCTTGTCGTAAAAGGCGACTAAAAGGGTTGGCGGAGGGTTAGTGCCCCTCCCCGGAAAACAACTAACTAAAAAAACAAACAAGAAGCCTCGGACAAGGACTGACCAAACGTTGACGACCCAGGACCGGACAAAGGACTTGGTAATGTGTACATGGAATGTAAGAGGAGCGAATGATGAGGTGAAAGAGAGAGAGATTGTCCAGGTGCTTGAGGATGCGAAAGTGGATGTATGTGGAATAACTGAAACAAAATGGAGAGGAGAAAGTGTGAGAGAATGGGAGTATGGATGGGGTATATGTGCAGGAGTAGATGAGAATGAGAGGGCAAAGGAAGGAGTGTGTATAGTTGTGAGTAAAAGATGGAAGAAGAGCATAAGACAGTATGGATCAGTTGGGTCAAGGATTGTGTGGGTAAAGTTGAAAGTTGGAATACAAATGTGGGCGATTGTGTGTGTGTATGCGCCAACGCAAGATCGTGCTAGAAGAGTGAGAGAAGAGTTCTGGACAAATGTGGAAGTGTGCATGGAAAAGTTTGGAAGGAATGAAAGAGTGTTTTTGATCGGTGATATGAATGGTAAAGTTGGTAATGTGAAGGTGGATGGAATAGTTGGTGAGTGGGGTGTGCCTGCTGAGATAGATGAGAATGGGGAGTGCGTTAGTGGACATCTGTGCTGGGAGGGGTTGGTAATAGCCAATACCCTCTTCAGGCATAAAATGATCCACAGGTATACATGGCGAGTGATGAGAAGGGTGGGTGGTGAACTGAATGAAAGGAAGGCAATGATTGATTATGTGTGTGTGGATGAAAGGATGCGAAGATGTATATTGGATGCAAGAGTTTATAGAGGTTGGGGGAGTGGCCTTTCTGACCACTACTTGGTGGTGGCCAGAATTAGGATGCAAGTAAGATGGAGGAATAGAAGAAGGGAAAGACGAGAGGAAGGAGTAGTTGCAAGGAGAGTGGAAAGGTTACAAGAGGATGAGAAAAAGGCAGAGTATAAGAGAGAAGTGGAGGAACGATTGGGCAAATATGAATTGGAGCAGATGGGAGACGTGGAAGGTGTGTGTAAGATATTTACAGAAGAAATATGTGCAGCATGTGATGTGGTGTGTGGAAGGAAGAGAAGACGGAGGGGGTGCAAGGAACAGCGTGGTGGACTGTTGTGGTGAAACAGGGTGTGGCACATAAGATGAAAGAATACTATTAATGGATGAGATATTGGGCGGTGGAAGAAGTTGAGAGGCAGAAGAGAGAGTTATATGTGGAAAGGAAGAGAGAGGTGAAAAGATTAGTAAGAGAGAGTAAGAAGAGAGTGGATCAGGAATTTGGAAGGAATTTGAGTGTAAAGTGGAGGGACTGTAAGAAAATGTTCTGGAGAGAAGTGAAAAGAGTAAGACAGGGTGGAAGTGAAGTTAGCAGGGGAGTGAAAGATAAACATGGTAGATTACTAGTGGAGAAGGGAGAAAAAGTGAGCAGATGGAGAGAACACTTTAAGGAATTGTTGAACGTAGAGGATGGAAGTAATGCGAGTATAAGTGGCTGGGGAATGGCTGGGAGAAGGAGGGAGGTGAGAAGACAGGTAGAAATCAGTAGGATAGAGGTTGTGGAAGCAATGAAGAAAGTTAAATCGGGAAAGCCCCAGGAATTGATGGAGTGTGTGGTGAGATGCTGAAGCATGGGGGAGAGATAGTAGTAGAATGGATGTGGAAGATGTGCAGATTGGCCTGGGAGGAAGGTAGAGTCCCGGAGGATTGGAAGTCAGGTATAATTATTCCCTTGTACAAAGGAAAAGGGGAAAAAGAAGTGTGTGGTAATCATAGGGGCATTTGTCTTCTTAGTATAATAGGAAAAGTGTATGGTAGGATACTTATAGACAGAGTTAGAGAAAGAACAGAGAAATTAGTTGGAGAAGAACAGGGAGGCTTTAGGAAGGGGAAGAGGTTGTGTAGATCAGATATTCATTCTTAGATCTTTAGTGGAAAAGTTTCTAGAGAAGGGAAAAAGAAGTTGTATGCGGCTTTCATGGATTTGGAGAAAGCATATGACAGGGTGGATAGACAAGGATTGTGGAAAGTGTTAAGAATATATGGAGTAGATGGGAAGTTGTTGAATGCTGTGAAGAGTATGTATGATGGTGCTAAGGCTGCAGTGCGTGTGGATGGTGAACTAAGTGAATTTTCTCTTTGAAAGTTGGTTTGAAACAGGGATGTGTCATGTCTCCATGGTTGTTCAATCTGTACATGGATGGGGTAATAAAAGAGGTACAAGGTAGGGTAGTGGATGTTGGAGTGGCCCTGGTGAGAGAGGATAGTGTTTGGAAACTCCCTGTACTGTTGTTTGCAGATGATACTGTGTTGTTGAGTGAAGATGAAGGGGAGCTGCAAGGCTTGGTGGATGAGTTTGAGAGAGTGTGTAAGAAACGGAACCTAAAGGTGAATGTAGGGAAGAGTAAAGTGATGGTCTTTGAGAGAGGTGAAGTCAGTGAATGTATAGCGAGGTTGGATGGTGAGGAATTGGAAAATGTGAGTACGTTTAAAGTATTTGGGTAGTGTGATGAGTAAGGATGGAGGTTTGGAGGGTGAAGTGCTTGAAAGGGTACAGCAGGGAAGAAAGGTTGCTGGTTCCTTGAAAGCAGTGATAAGAAACAGGAAGTGAGCATGGAAGTAAAAAAGTTACTACATGACAGTATTGTGATACCAACTCTAACGTACGGAAGTGAAGCTTGGACGTTGTTGGAAGGACACAAGTCAAGAGTGAGAGCAGTGGAAATGAGTTATTTAAGAGGAGCTTGTGGAGTCACGTGGAGAGACAGGCTGACGAATGAGGATATAAAGGAGCGTTGTGGTGTTGATGTGGATGTGATAGGAAGCGTTATGAGGAACACACTGAGGTGGTTTGGCCATGTGGAGAGGATGGAGGGTGAAAGACTGACGAAGAGAGTGTATGTGAGTGAGGTGGAGGGTGGAAGAGGGAGGGGGAGACCGAGGATGGGATGGAGGGATGGGGTGGAGAGGTATATGAGAGAGGGGGGTGTGAGTTGGGAGCAGGGTAGTGAAATGGCGGGGGACAGGGCGACTTGGAGGCGATTTGTTTGTGGCCACCCCAAACGGGATTGAGGCGTCTGGCAATAGATAGATAGATAGATAGTAACTGGTAACAGGTGAATTGCCGAGACAATGGCGTGCAGGGGGGGGGGTGAGGTTATGCGGTGTAAGGCATTGTTCCTGCTTGGCATCTTGTAGAGGAATAGAGGAAGGTGTCCCGTGTATACGTGCCAAAAATCACTCGCGAAATCACTCGCGAAAATTGAAAATTGTGCAAATTAGGGACCTTGCAATGTTGCCGCGTTAATTCACGTCGCCGGGACGGCTCGGATTAAATACTGTAATAGTCATGATAAATTGTCCTAGTTCTGTACTGTATAATGCACTGTACATACACTGTACACCTGACCTCCCAGAGGCAGAGTTAGGCAAGGTGAAGCAGGTTAGCAAGGCTGACAGAAAGAGGATAGACAGACCTAACCAAGCATGAGGAGATTGAGAGAAAGATGGGTGAGGCATGAGTGACGGAAATCAAACAAAGACTGTAGGGGAAAGAAACAACAAAGAATAACAGGAGACTTTCTTGATAAATTCCATGTGGTTCAGCACCAAAAACACTTAGCCACCTGACTAACCTTTCATCCTTCGTCAAGCTTCCTGATAATCTCCCGCATATTCTTGAGCAGTGGACCTTCCTAGGGTGCTTGGTGGAGTTGCCATAGTGACACATACAGGCTGAAGGCATTAGTCCAGCATAACATGAAGAAGGACAGGGATGATAGTAAATGTGATGAACTCCATCATAAGCACAGCTGTCATGTAGGGCCGTACTATTAAAACCAAGAGTTCAGGCGGTCCATTGGCGACGTTTAGTCATCAGACGTTCCTGAGCATCAGTCATCCCTGCTAAAAAAAATCTGGACTGTCAGTCTTGGCGAAATCCAGTTCTGGCATTTGAATGCCACGACAGTCGCTAGGTTGGGCGAGAATGCGCTGTATGAGTACTAAAAGCATGCAAATTTTGAATGTTTCTTCTGTAAACCAGACACTTCACTGACCCATTCTAAACTGTTATTTTTATGTAGGAAATAAATATATTTTGCGCTAGAATTGGTAACAAATGATGGTAGAACGCATAAAGAGGATGCATTTACAAGCAAAATACAGCTTATTGTATAGACTAAGAATGAATTATGATTTATCCTCCTTTTGCAGTTATTTGCGTGAAATAATTACTGAGATTAGGGCCTATCCAGATTTGAATCCATTCCTTCTTTCCTTCCATCTTCTATCTTTCTTTCCTTCGTTCTTTCCTCGTCCTTCTGCCTACGGGTGACTTTACACTCCCCCTTCTGTCTTTCGTTCCTTCATTTTTTCCTCTTTCTTCTGCCTATGGGTGACGCTACACTGAGTGACAAGCCAAATGGTTTCCTGTACACCAGGAAACTATTTACTACACTGGGTGGTAACCATATAACCAAATTTTGGCGCCTGGTGGTTTAGTGGGTAATTATTGTGTTCCAGTCGGATTGAGCCGGTGAAGGTTTATATCCAAGGGATGGTTGGGGTTTATTATTGCTCACGAAATGCTACTCAGGGATGAGTGAGGTAGGTCACTCTCATCTTAAATGTCAGGACCAACTGCCTAGCCCCGGGCTCCTACGCTTCTCATGGGGCAACGTAGGATTGGATGATGGATGGATGGATGGATGAATCCATATGAGCAAACTGAATGTATTATTGCATACTTCATAGATTTCCCTGTTGTTTCCGGCCAGCTCACGAGTCATGAATTATACAGCAGTTTATCCAGGTCATGTGCACCTCAACTCATGCAACAGTACATCTTGTGTTCCTAAATTTATATTGCAAGATGCAAATACTGTACACAGTTATTGGAGAAATATTTTTAGCATGGAAACTGATTTACTTCTTTGTAAAGCTAGTTGAATGGTGAAATTCATTGCAGCACCAACACAAGACGGATGCAGTAACACTCCTCCATTCACTTTCAGCAGTTTCTTTCCACTCCTGTCATCCAGCCATGACCAGCAGACCGTACTGGAAAATATAGGTTATCAGATGTGTGTACTGGAATAGTTGTTCAGTTTCTATATATCGAGCTATAGTTTTTTCCCCCCACAGTACTGTCACCTTCCCTGTTTCAGGTATTACTTGTAAATTTCCAGTTTAGCTCAGCAGTTATATGATTCAGGTATTCACATTCTTTATTGCCTTTTCCTTCAAGAAGTATGCAATGATTTCCTAAGTTACATGGTACAGTATTTCTTTTTCTCTCCCAGTCAGCTAGATAAGCTTTCCTTTTTTCCCATAAATCATTCCACCTCAATAGTACTTTCATCCAGTTCTGTTTTATGCATTTTCAGACTGTTTATTGTTCTGTTTTCCTAACTTGCTCCTAAACTAGTCATATGGTTGATGTCTGTCTCCTTCACCAAATATTTATCTCATTATTTCCTGTTTTTTTTTTTTTTTTTTTTTTTTTTTTTTTTCTTCCGACTCTGGGCAAAGGCTTCAGGGCCTATATCTCGGGGGCAGTAGCCTATCCCAAGGCCCAGTAGTCCTCCTACACCTCCACATGTCACCACTTCGGCGCTAACACCCACCGTCCATATTGAATACATGCTAGGGCTGTCTCATACAGGACTGGTGTATTGGTATTAACGGGGGTATTTTTACGACATGTCGGTGGGTCATCTGGTAGATCAGGAAAGTCTGCTTTTAATGAAATTCAAATCCTTAAACTGTTCCCTGCCCCAGCCGGGATTCAAACCTGGGTCCATCAGGACTGCAGGCCGCCTCTTTACCGATTCAGCCACCGCCTCCCCCCAGTCATTGCTTAGCTGCACCTTTCATTCATTCTTTCATTGCCTGATGCCATGTATCCCAAACGGGGTGGCCAAGGGCATAGAGTTAATTGTTTTACAGGGAGGGGCACTAATCCTCCACCAACCTCACTTGACACGTAGGGAGAACGTTTCATGCTTTTGTATAACCCTTCCACCCTAGCCAATATTCCATGCCTTTCCTACACTCATCAACTCCTCCATTACAATAACTCATTTCTATCTAATTATTCAGCATTATGTATGCATGGTACAGGCCATTTCCTTTGGCCTGTAGCTATTTACAAGTAAGAAAAGCTCTTGTTATAGAAAGATGCCTCAGGATTTTGTGTGTGTCGTAATTCTCATGAAATAATCTGCACATACTAACAAATTTTGCTTTAAAGCTAGCACACCTCTGCTCAAATCTGAGTGCTTGATTGAAACCGGTAAACATTTCAGACAGCATCTTAACTAATTCACTCATATCTGGTAACGTTACCTATCTTAACTACATCAGCTTATCACTTTATTTTGGTGCAAAAAGGAATTGCATCTTTCAATAAAGAACTTAAGTGATTGCATGTATGTGTACTTGTTGGTACTGATGAAAAATGTCTGTTTTATTACCAATTTCTGTAACGTAAGTGTAAAAGAGAACACGATAGTGAAAAATACAAACCTAACTAACCATTTACCAACACTGACTCAACTCTGATATGTGTAATTTCTGCTATGGAATATGATATTGTATATACACTTCATACACACCATTTACTTCATGATTATTCACACAAGGATGTTCTTGGGTTAGAGGCAGAAGCTTACTGGTATGTCCTCAAATGTGCAAACTACAGCATTGAGCTGGTAAACACACAAACTTTCAAATAGTTGCCGTTTCAAAAATCTATTGAGAAAAAACACAGGTAGTCTGAGATAAACTAGGAAGCATCATTTAATATCTTAACTCCAGTATTACGCGCCAGTTGCCACGTCGCCACCGTGAAAGTTTTTGTTTACAAGTATTCATTACGGAAACATTTAGTCTTGTAAAATTTTATGAACAGACTTTTGTTTCTCATATATTTTATTCTGCTAAAGAAAATTTTATTCCTGATTTATTCTATCTATCTATCTATCTATATACCTAGGCTGCTTCCCCCAAGGAAAGGGAAGTTGCCGAGACAGGACGACACACTCCCCATTTACTCATCCATTCAAACACATTCATTCGCATCTTAGCCCCAAAGGGGAGAACGGACAGATCTTCACCGCACCACACCGCACAAGGGTCAACTGGGCAATGCAATCAGTGACATCCGCAGCAGGGCCCGACAGCAGAACTGGTTTACCCCTGCCACATCATAACAGACCCATCCCCTTACCTGCACCTGACCTGACTAGCTGATCAGACCAAATGCGGGAGAATATCCCCTCAGGCCTGCGTCATCACTTATTCATTCACAATTTCTCTCCATTTATTTCTGTCACGCACAGCCACTCTTCCTTGCTCAACAGACATCCCTCTTGCATCCAACGCTCTCTTCACACTGTCCATCCATCCTATTCGTGGTCTTCCTCTCAGCCTTGCACCTCTCACATCAGATCTAGTTATCTTTTTCACCAATCGCTCATTATCCATTCTCTCCATATGCCCAAACCATCGGTGTCTATAAATGGAGAAATCGGTTATTGTCCTCATGAGTATTTAAATTTGTTGTACGAAAGGGGGGTCTCTTGTGGCGTTTATCCTCCTTCACATTCCAGTACTATTTTACGCCGTAACAAGATGACGATTGCCTGGTGTGAACAGCAAATTTATTTATGGTGCGGAAAAAAGGAACGTCAGACGCTCACTTTCATCAATACTGGCATTTAGTGTTTTAGTACGGCCTGTAGCGTCACAGTACTTGTGTAAGAGTGTGGAGTTGGGGTCTTGGGGGAGTTGGGAGAGACCGACATGTTGTCATCCATTTTGGAATGAGATACATGTGGAAAAAGGGTATGAAGTGTATTGAGGAGGAGGGATATACATAGTTAATAATGATTGTGAGAAGAAAACAAAAGATAGGGATGTACATGTAGCAAATTAGAAAGAAACTTAGCACATTGTTGTTTTGGTGGCAAGACTCATAATGAATGGCATGGATTTCAATTTTTGGCCCTCCTACATAATTTTTAAAGTTCTGCACCCTTTGCTTGGAGGGCTATTGATGTCTACCAGAAGATGCTGTTTTGGATATTTGAGAGTTTGCATATTATTATCATTATTTATTATTAATATTATTATTATTATTATTATTATTATTATTATTATTGTTGTTGCTGTTGTGTTGTTGTCAGGCTTTGTACTCTGTCTATCTGTCTCTTTATTGCTAGATGTTACAATCCTGCAAGGGGTGCCCACTTGCCATTGTGTTAGCTGTTTTATGGAGAGGGGCACTAACCCTCTGCCAACCGGCTTGTTGACACGTAAGGAATGTGTATGGGTTGGTTATATGGTTACCCCCTAGTATTGGAAATAGTTTCCTGGCTTACAGGAAACCAGTAAGCTTGTCACTCAATGTAAAACCACCTCAGAAGGAAAGAAGAGTGCTATAAAGTGACAGGAAAGATGGGAAAACAGGAAGTGAGGATGGCAGACACAAAAAAAGAAAGGTAGACATGAATGAAGAAGTAGGGAACACTACATCATGAGTGGATGATGGATGCCACCACTTACTACCTTCCATTGTATTCAAACTAGAAAATAATGATCTTTGTATGGTACAGTACAGTACTGAAGCATATGAATAACATGTTAATTGAAGTTACTTTTTTGGCAGGCGCTGAACATGGCCCTACCAGGTGGCCCCAAATTTGAGCCACTTATAAAAGACATGAATCCAGCTGATGAAGATTGGAATGAGTTCAATGACATAAATAAGATCATTGTGAGGCATCAGGTTCGTACAGAGTATCGCATTGCATTCCCCTACCTCTTCAACAACATGCCCCAGTATGTCCACCTTAGCTGGTACCACACCCCAGTTGTCCTCTACATCAAGACAGAGGACCCAGACTTGCCGGCATTCTACTTTGACCCTCTCATCAACCCCATCTCTCACCGCAACACAGTTAAAGGCGAGATTCTACTCCCAGATGATGATGAGGTAAGATAAATTTGCAGTGAAAGACAAAAGTTGTGTCCCAGTTTTGTCCAAAGATTAAGTGTAATATGTAAATGAGAGCTCTACCACAGCTGCATATTCATGGTGGGCATATTCATGGTGGGCTAGCTTGACTTTCCCCAAGCTTCATATCTGCTGATGATATGGCAGTATAAATGAACCCAGGAAATTTCAAAGTCTTAACATTCATTTGGGAGTATTGCTGGGTCCGAGAGACAAAATGTGAACCATATTTGGTTAGGTGGTGACTGATTGGCTGTTACATTGTACAAAACGTCAGGCAGACCTTGTATATACCTTGGTATGGAGAAGGCAAACCAACATGCATCTGACTACTGGGAAGATGAGAGAGGACATGATATACCTTTATTAAGGAGGAAAGAATCCCAAACAGGTATTTCAAACATTCATTGTAAGCAAAATGGTAGAAAGATGGATTAAAGCTTTTGTGAGGAAGGCATGACGGACAGCAGTTGCTGTTCAGGTCACCCTACTGTTACCACACCAATACAGGAGCAGAAAATAATCACGGTGATGGAGGGCAGCACCTGTAAGCAGTGCTTATTCCATAAGAGATGAACCTAGAATGAAGCACATGAATAGTTATGTGCAGACTTTGGTCTTCTGGATTATGTGTTTGAACTCCAGCCTGTGGTATTCATTTCTCCATTCGTAACAAAACATTTGATTATCGTTATACAGTAATTCTGTTTTTTGTGTAACAGCATTGTTTGATGACAGATAATGAAAATCATTGCTTGTAATTACCATCTTAAGCTAAGCAGAAGTTAAATTAATAAAGTAGAACAAAAGACGATATATCTCTGTAGCTAATTGAAGTATGGTGTTCCTAATGTGATATAAAAAAGAAAAACAGGTAAGAAACCGTTCATTTATATATCAAGTATATAAATTTAGTAGTTGGAAAAACACAATTATATGTGTTTATTTCACTTAATGAGTGAAACTGTACCAGCATAGTGGAAAAAGGCTGTGATTGTACAGTTGCCTCAAAGAGTTCCAATACCCCCTGTGTTACCTCCTGTCAAGATGTGGCAAGATCGCAGTAGTAGCGCAACTATCTATGAACGAACGGCCATAGGTCTTGTCAGACCAATGGTCGTTCATTCATAGATAGTTACGCTACTACTGCGATGTTGCCACATCTTGACAGGAGGTAACACAGGGGGTATTGGAACTCTTTGAGGCAACTGTACCATGGACAAAAATAAAGGTGAGCGAAGTGAGTGCAATAATTATCGTGGCATAAGTTTATTGAGTGGTATATGGAAGGAATATGAAAAAATTATTATGGAGAAACTAAGAGAGATATCAGAAATCCTATTGAGTGATGAATAGGGTGGCTTTAGGAGTGACAGAGGATGTATGGATTAAATATTTGCAATGAGACAGTGGAGAGGGCTTGTGAGAAGGACTGTAAGGTGTTTATAGCATTTATGAATCTAGAAACACCATACGACAAAGTAGACAGTAGGATTGTGCAAGGTTTTGCACATGTACAGAGTAGATGGTAAGCTGCTTGATGCCCTCAGGAGTTTTTATGATGGTAGTGAAGTAAGTGTAAGAATACATGGGCATCTAAGTGAATGGTTCAAGATCAGTTTGGGCATGTTACAAGATTGTGTGACATTTCCATGGTTGTTCATTATATATATATGGATGGGGTGATGAGAGAAGTAGAAACACAAGTAATGAAGAGAGGGATGGCATTGGTAATGAATGGTGATGGATGTAGTATCTCAAATTTGTTGTATACTTATGATGCAATGCTACTTGCAAATACTGGACAAGAATATGGTAGACTAGTGCAGAGTTTCCTGATGTCAATGAGCATCATACCTTGAGAGTAAATGTAGAAAATTGTAAAGTGATTGTAATCAAGAGAGAAGGTGACTCCCAGTGTGATGTTACAGTGAATGGAGAGAGACTGGAATTGGTGAGAGAGTTCAGATACTTGGGTACAGTGATGGAAAAGAGAGGAAAATGTGCAAAAGAAGTGGAAAGTAGAGTGACACAAGGAAGGAAAGTAGCTGCTGGTATGAAGGCCTTGATAAGAAGCAGAGGCTTGAGTGTTGCAGCTGTGCGAGTAAATGAAGGAGTGTTAGTGCCAACTTTAACATATGGATGTGAGACTATGGTGTGTCATGAAAATGAAAAGTCAGGAGTGAGAGCATTGGAGATGGGACTGCTGAGGAACATATGTGGATTACAGAGAGTCGATAGGATACGAAATAATGTGATTCGTGAAGGCTATGGAGTGAGGAAGTCTGTGGACACCAGAATCAAAGAGAGTGCACTAAGATGGTGTGGTCATGTGGAGAGAATGGATAACAATAGTGGTGAAAAAGGTATATCTGAGCGAATTTGAAGGAAGGAGGAGGCGAGGTAGGCCATGGAGATTGTGGAGGGATATGGTGGATGAGTGTGTGAGGAAGAGAGGTATGAAAGTTGGTGAGGCTAGGGAACTGACAAGAGATCAGGCTGGCTGGATGAATTCGGTGAGAAGTGCATGATCATGGATTTGGCACTCCTTTTTTATGTGACTGCATATGGGCCTGATGGAGTCCCTCCTGTTGTTCTCAAGAACTGTGCTTCTGTGCTTACACCCTGCCTAGGCAAACTCTTTCGCCTTTGTCTGTCAACTTGTACCTTTCCTTCTTTCTGGAAGTTTGCTCTCATTCAGCCAGTCCCAAAGAAGGGTGACCATTCCCAACCCTCTAACTATTGTCCAATTGCTTTAACATCCTATATCTCAAAAGTTTTTGAGTCTGTTCTTAATAGAAAAATTTTAAAGCATCTTTCCTATCACAACCTTCTTTCTGATCGTCAGTATGAGTTTCGTCAGGGACTCTCCACAGGCGATCTTCTCACCTACCTTTCAGACTCCTGGTCATCCTCCTTTCGGGACTTTGGCGAAAGCTTTGCCATTGCACTTGACATCTCAAAGGCTTTCGATCGAGTCTGGCATAAATCTTTAATTTCCAAACTGCCCTCTTACGGTTTCTATCCTTCTATCTGTGCCTTCATCTCTAGCTTCCTTTCTGGTCGTTCTATAGCAGCTGTTGTAGACGGCTATCGTTCTTCTCCTAGATCTATTAACAGTGGTGTTCCTAAGGGCTCTGTCCTATCACCAACTCTCTTCCTTTTATTCATCAATGACCTTCTAAGCTGTACATCTAACCCTATCCACTCATACGCTGATGACTCCACCCTTCACCTTTCCATTCGATTCCCACAACGTCCATCTCAGCAATTACTTCAGCGGGCAAGGGATCAGGCTATGGCACACCTAATGTCTGACTTGGCTCATGTCTCTGACTTGGGTAAAAATAATCTGGTTGTTTTTAATGCATCAGAGACTCAGTTTTTGCACCTATCGACCCGACAAAATCTTCCACAGGTATACCCACTTATGTTTAATAATACTAAACTCAATCCTGCATCATCGTTGAACATCCTTGGGGTTTCATTTGCTCGGGACTTGTCTTGGAAAGATCATATTACATCTCTTGTAAAATCTGCTTCCAAGAGATTGGGTGTGCTAAGCCGACTCCGTTCCTTCTTTGCCCCTGCACAATTGTTGACTCTATACAGGGGTTTTATCCACCCCTGTGTGGAGTACAACTCTCATGTGTGGGTAGGCTCCCCACGTACAGCTCTTCTCAATAGGGTGGAGTCAAAGGCTTTTTGTCTCATTAACTCTCCCCGTCTTACTAACTCCCTTCAACCTCTGTCTCTTCGCCGCACTGTTGCATCTTTATCTCTTTTCTATCGCTACTTCAATGGTCACTGTTCCTCTGAACTGTCTGCATGCTTTCCTCCACTTCTGCGACGGGCGCGTAGCACCCGACTAGCAGCAAACTCTCACCCTTTTTCTGTTCAGCTCTCTAATGCAAGAGTTAACCGTTACTCCCAGTGCTTAATTTATGCAACAGGTCAACTCTGGAACTGTCTCCCTCTGTCTGTATTTCCTGCTTCCTATGATCTCCAGTCTTTCAAACGTAGTGTGTCAAGGCATCTCGAAATGAATGGATCTTGAATTTGGCTCTCTCTTGTATTTTGTAATTCTCTTGGAAGGAACAGTTTTGTGGGCTCATGGCCTTTGGTTCCTTCTTCTTCACATTAAAAAAAAAATAAAAAATAAAAAATAAATAAATTGATTTAATCAGATATGTTTATGTAAAGCTACAGAATGTGGTGAAAGTTTTAGTGTATCAGATAGAGCCATGATGTCGGGGGTGTGAATGAAGAGTGGATGGAAGCATGTCCCATTGGACTGGGCAAACTTAAACTGTCTAGGCATTGCTACTCCTCACCCTGCCCTAGGGTTGGAAAGGAGGTCCAGATGATGATGATGATGATGATGATGATATTTCATGTAGTTATGAAAAATATGCTCACATCCACAGGTTCATCACCTGGAGCAAATGGCAACTTATGTCAGTGCTACAAACCGACTATATGATGAAAACCAGGACAGTAGATATTTTCATCAAGTTTTAGGACACTAACTTTGTCTGTACGTTACTGAACCCAACCCAGTGTAACCTAACCAAAGCAACTCTATCGTTATCTTATCTGTACAGTGTAATTTTGTATATTCTTGCTATTCGAGATAATTTTATTCAATTTAAGGATTTTATGTACTGGAGGGTTTAGATATGGACCTAGATATGGACCTAGACTTCATTAGCAGTTAAGGAGAAAAGAAGGCTTTTCCGGGAATGGAAGAAGGGTGGTAGCAAAGAGGAATATTTGGCTGCCAAGCGTAGGGCTAGAAGAGAGGTATACAGGGCAAAGTCTGAGTCACAGAGACTATTATTTGATAACCTAAATCATGGGGAAAGGAAAAATATGATATTTAGGGTGGCAGGTCAAGTGAAGAGGGATAATCGGGATATTATAGGTGAGCAGTGTGTGAAGAACGATGAAGGAAGGGTAGTGGTGAACAGTGAGGATATTAAAGATGCATGGAGAGAACATTATAACCGGTTGTTGAATGAGGAGTTTGACTGGGACAGGGAAGGTTTGGAGCTAGCAGATCCAGTGTCTGGCCCTTGGCCTTTGATTGATACTGCTACTGTGAGTGAGGCAATAGGCAGGATGAAGGTGGGGAAGGCAGCAGGTGTGTCTGGGTTGACTGCCGAAATGTTGAAGGCCTCAGGCGATATAGGGGTGAGTTTAGTCACTGACCTGATAAATAGGATTATTTATGAGTGTGTTGTCCCAGATGATTGGCTGAAGAGTGTAATTGTAAATGTGTATAAAGGGAAGGGTGATGCCCTGGAAAGAGGAAATTATAGAGGTATAAAGCTTTTAGATCAGATAATGAAGGTAATGGAGAGAGTTTTAGAAGGTATGATTAGAGAAAGAGTGAATATTGATGAGATGCAGTTTGGGTTTATGCCAGGTAGGGGGACCACTGATGCTATATTCATTGTTCGACAGCTTCAGGAAAAATATATTGGTAGGAGAAGGGATCTTTATTTTGTTTTTGTTGATTTGGAAAAGGCCTTTGACAGAGTCCCTAGAGGGGTGGTGAAGTGAGGAATGAGAAAGCTTGGCTTGGAGGAGTGGCTAGTTAGGGTGGTTATGGCTATGTATGTGGGTGCTCACATCCAGGTAAGAGTGAATGGAGATTTGAGTGATGAGTTTTCCGTGAATGTTGGTGTGCATCAGGGTCAGTTTTGAGTCCCACGTTGTTTATCATGGTACTTGAAGCCCTTTCACGTGACTTTAGAAACGGACTCCCGTGGGAGTTGTTGTATGCTGATGATTTGGTGTTGATTGCAGAGAACGAAAGGGAGGCGAAGGAAAGGTTTAGGAAGTGGAGAGATGGTATGGGGCACAAGGGCTTAAGGGTAAATGCAGATAAAACAAAAGTGATGATATCTAGGGTTGGTGGCGGTACTGTCAAAGACGAAGGAGAGTGGCCATGTGCAGTTTGCCACAAGAGCGTGGGAAGTAATTCCATCTTGTGCGGTGTGTGTGTGATAAATGGGTGCATAAGAGATGTAGTGGTATCAGAGATAGACTGCGAGATAATGCTGATTTTATGTGTACGGCGTGTCAGGGAGAGCAGTTGGAGATTGTCAGACGTGAAAGGATTGAATTTGCTGGTGAATCTCTTGAGTGTGTGGAAGAGTTTTGTTATTTGGGAGACATGCTGTGTGCTGGAGGTGGGGCTGGAGCTAGTTCTGTGGCTAGGGTGAGAAGTGGTTGGAAAAAGTTCAGGGAGCTCTTGCCTCTCTTGACATTGAGAAGACTCTCCCTACATGCTAAGGGGTCTTTGTATGCAGCATGTGTTGGGAGTGTAATGCTGTATGGTAGTGAGACCTGGGCAGTGAAGGAGGAAGATATTCGCTGGCTCAGATGTACAGAAATGACAATGATTAGGTGGATGTGTTGTGCGTCCCTGCGTTCAAGGCCTGGAGGGGCTGGGTTTACGATGGAAGAGTTGAGAGGTAGGATGGGACTGGAGTGTATTGGTGTTGTGATGAGGAGAGGTAGATTGAGATGGTTTGGACATGTGGAGAGGATGGGGGATGATAGTTGGGTGAGGAAGGTGAGAAGTGTTAATATTGTGGGTGGGGTTATGAGGGGTAGACCGAGAAAGACATGGGACGAGGTCATTAAGTGTGACCTCAGGGTTAAGGGACTGAACAGGGAGGCTGCAATGGATCGTGCAGTGTGGAGAGCCGTCATTAGGTGACCAAGGCCGACACATGCAAGCATGTTGGAGCCTTTAAAAACGAAAATGATTTCCCAAGTTTAATGCCAGTCTAAAAGTAGAAAGAAGAAAGAAAGTTTTTCCAGAGTTCTGTTATATTTTTCATGGACATTTTCTGTTTTATTGTTTTATTTGGATGAAGTATGATGGTCTGGTGAGTTAAGGCTTGCCAGCTGGATAGGGCCCAAAAGGGTTTACGTCCAAGGGATGATAATTTATTGTTTACATATTGTCGCTCGGGGGAGAGTGAGAATGATCACCCGTCTCTTAAATATCAGGACTATGTAACCTAGGCCTGGGCCTCTACGCTCCTCATCCATCCATCCATCATCCAATCCTACGTTGCCCCATGAGGAGCGTAGGAGCCCGGGACTAGGCAGCTGGTCCTGACATTTAAGTTAAGAGTGACCAACCTCACTCATCCCTGAGTGGGATTACGTGAGCAATAAACCCCAACCACCCCTTGGATATAAACCTTCACCGGCTCAATCCGATTGGAGCACAATAATTACCCACTAAACCACCAGGCGCCAAAATTTGGTTTTATGGTTACCACCCAGCGTAGTGAATGGTTTCCTGGTGTACAGGAAACCATTTGGCTTTTCGCTCAGTGTAGAGTCACCCACAGGCAGAAGGAAGAGGAAAGAATGAAGGAATGAAAGACAGAAGAGGGAGTGTAAAGTCACCCGCAGGCAGAAAGACAAGGAAAGAATGAAGGAAAGAAAGACAGAAGATGGAAGGAAAGAAGGATGGAGGAGAGGACAGGCACCCGAGAGCAGCACTACATTGAGTGAGTGGATGGTGAGTGTCCCCACCTACCACATAATGGGACAAAAAGTGATTGATAATGGATAAATGTGCTGTAATTATTCATCTTTGGGTGGTGATATAAGGAGGGGTATTCCACAAAATAAATTTAGTTTGGTAATCTTGTAATCCTGGCACCCGGTGATCATGTGGTTAGGACACCCCAGTCAGAGAGACAGCTTTGAATGGGTTCAGTTTCCAAGGGATGGCTAGAGGTTTTTTGATTAGCTGTTTATTACCTCCATGAAAAGTAGGCAGGTTATCTAACCTTAAGTGTACATGACTATGTTAGCTTAACCTTGACCCCCAACACCTCTGAGGTTATAAAAAGACCCCGCTCCCCCCACAGGACTTTGAGTTGCCAGATGATGTAGAGGCACTTCTGAAGGAATGGCAGTTGTATGATGATGCCACTGCCAATGGAATTGCTTTGCTGTGGTCCCCACGTCCTTTCAACATGCGGTCTGGCACCATGCGGAGAGCCATTGATGTGCCTTTGGTGAAAATGTGGTATCGTGAGCACTGCCCCCCAGGACAACCTGTGAAGGTATGTTGCATTTACTGTAACTAGACAAAATTCCATTTCTTTTTTTCTTTTTTCTTTTCCAGAGGCTAGAAACCTCAAAAATTTTATTTCAAAGGAAAAAAAAAAAAAAGGTAAAAGAGGGCGAAATTTATTATCCGTTCATTTGAGATGCCAAGACACTGTACTTAGAAGTTTGGGAGTCACTGGCAGAGGGAAATACAGACTAAAGAAGAAAGTTCCAGAGTTGTTCCTTTGCATAAATGAATAACTGAAAGCATTGTCTAACTCTTGCATTAGAGAGTTGGACAGAAGTGTGATGAGAGTGTGTTGCCAAATGGGTGCTGTTTGCTACCCTTAATGGAGGAGGAATGCACAGAGACAGTAAAGAAGAGCATTGGCCTCTGTATGAGCAGTAATAGAGATGAAATGCAACACTGCATTGGAGAGAGATTTAGAAGTGAGCCAATAATAGGAGGGGACCTGGTGAGACAAAAAGCCCTTGACTACACCCTGTTTGGAAGAGTTTTATCCCCACCAAGCATGAGAGGGTAAGGTAGATGGATGGGGTGAAGAGGCATATTGGTGAGGTTGATGAGAGTTTGAGAGAGGGTAGCTTAATGGCAGGGGACAGGCTGGCATGGAGGTGGTTAATTTGTGACAGTCTCATCCAGGATTAAGGCTTCTGGCTCAGGTTAGATATGCGATTATTAAAGTAATATGTTGTTAACTTCAGTTTTTATTCACTCAAAATTACCCTAGACACTGACACATGGCGAAGTATCACTTGGATTACATTTTTTCACACTTGGGGATCTTGATACTTTTTATGTCACAGTACCTTGTTCATGGCTTAGTTTATGGGACTTCAAGTTACACATTTTCAAGAATGGTAAATACTGTATAAGAGGTGGTGGAAATTGTACTTTCAACTGTGTTCATCTCTCTTGCTATTTGCGTAGTTAGTAGTCAGGTTTTTGTCTTGTTTCATTTGTAAGGGCTCCAACATGATTATATGCATCAGCCTTGGTCACCTAATGGCAGCTCTTCATGGTGCTCGATCTCTTGCAGCCTCCCCATTCAGTCCCTTATCCTTGAGGTGATGCTCAGTGACCTCATCCTGGGTCTTTTTCAGTCTGCCTTTCCCAGCCCTACCCCTAATGTTAACTCTTATCACTTCTGTTCCCAATTGTGATCCCCCATCTACTCCACATGCCCAGACCACCTCAATCTACCCATCCTCATCACAACAATACACTCCAATCACATCCTACTTCTTAACTATCTATCTATCTATTGCCAGACACCTCAATCCCGTTTGGGGTGGCCACAAACAAATCACCTCCAAGTCGCCCTGTCCCCCGCCATTTCACTGCCCTGCTCCCAACTCACACCCCCCTCTCTCATATACCTCTCCACCCCATCCCTCCATCTCATCCTCGGCCTCCCCCTCCCTCTTCCCCCCTCCACCTCACTCACATACACTTTCTTCGTCAGTCTTTCACCGTCCACCCTCTCCACATGGCCAAACCACCTCAGTGTGTTCCTCATAATGCTTCCTATCACATCACAACTCTTCTTTATATCCTCATTCGTCAGCCTGTCTCTCCATGTGACTCCACAGGCTCCTCTTAAATAACTCATTTCCACTGCTCTCACTCTTGACTTGTGTCCTTCCAACAACGTCCAAGCTTCACGTCCATACGTTAGAGTTGGTATCACAATACTGTCATGTAGTAACTTTTTCACTTCCATGCTCACTTCCCTGTTTCTTATCACTGCTTTCAAAGAACCAGCAACCTTTCTTTCCTGCTGTACCCTTTCAAGCACTTCACCCTCCAAACCTCCATCCTTGCTCATCACACTACCCAAGTACTTAAACGTACTCACATTTTCCAATTCCTCACCATCCAACCTCGCTGTCCATTCACTGACTTCACCTCTCTCAAAGACCATCACTTTACTCTTCCCTACATTCACCTTTAGATTCCGTTTCTTACACACTCTCCCAAACTTGTCCACCAAGCCTTGCAGCTCCCCTTCGTCTTCACTCAACAACACAGTATCGTCTGCAAACAACAGTACAGGGAGTTTCCAAACACTATCCTCTCTCACCAGGGCCACTCCAACATCCACTGGCCTACCTTGTACCTCTTTTATTACCCCATCCATGTACAGATTGAACAACAATGGAGACATGACACATCCCTGTTTCAACCCAACCTTCAAAGAGAAAAATTCACTTAGTTCACCATCCACATGCACTGCAGCCTTAGCACCATCATACATATTCTTCACAGCATTCAACAACTTCCCATCTGCTCCATATATTCTTAACACTTTCCACAATCCATGTCTATCCACCCTGTCATATGCTTTCTCCAAATCCATGAAAGCCGCATACAACTTCTTTCCCTTCTCTAGAAACTTTTCCACTAAATTTCTAAGAATGAATATCTGATCTACACAACCTCTTCCCTTCCTAAAGCCTCCCTGTTCTTCTCCAACTAATTTCTCTGTTCTTTCTCTAACTCTGTCAATAAGTATCCTACCATACACTTTTCCTATTATACTAAGAAGACAAATGCCCCTATGATTACCACACACTTCTTTTTCCCCTTTTCCTTTGTACAAGGGAATAATTATACCTGACTTCCAGTCCTCTGGGACTCTACATTCCTCCCAGGCCAATCTGCACATCTTCCACATCCATTCTACTACTATCTCTCCCCCATGCTTCAGCATTTCACCACACACTCCATCAATTCCTGGGGCTTTCCCCGATTTAACTTTCTTCATTGCTTCCACAACTTCTATCCTACTGATTTCTTCCTGCCTTCTCACCTCCCTCCTTCTCCCAGCCATTCCCCAGCCACTTATACTCGCATTACTTCCATCCTCTATGTTCAACAATTCCTTAAAGTGTTCTCTCCATCTGCTCACTTTTTCTCCCTTCTCCACTACTAATCTACCATTTTTATCTTTCACTCCCCTGCTAACTTCACTTCCACCCTGTCTTACTCTTTTCACCTCTTTCCAGAATATTTTCTTACAGTCCCTCCACTTTACACTCAAATTCCTTCCAAATTCCTCATCCACTCTCTTCTTACTCTCTCTTACTAATCTTTTCACCTCTCTCTTTCTACATATAACTCTCTCTTCCGCCTCTCAACTTCTTCCAAGGCCTGATTTCTCATCCGTTCATTGTATGCTTTCTTCTTTTGTGCCACAGCCTGTCTCACCTCTTCAGTCCACCACGCTGTTCCTTGCACCCCCCTCCGTCTTCTCTTCCTTCCACACACCACATCACATGCTGCATATATTTCTTCTGTAAATATCCTAAACACACCTTCCACGTCTCCCATCTACTCCAGTTCATATTTGCCCAATCGTTCCTCCACTTCTCTCTTATACTCTGCCTTTTTCTCATCCTCTTGTAACCTTTCCACTCTCCTTGTAACTACTCCTTCCTCTCGTCTTTCCCTTCTTCTATTCTTCCATCTTACTTGAATTGTAATTCTGGCCACCACCAAGTAGTGGTCAGAAAGTCCACTCCCCCAACCTCTATAAACTCTTGCATCTATTACACATCTTCGCATCCTTTCATCCACACACACATAATCAATCATTGCCTTCCTTTCATTCAGTTCACCACCCACCCTTCTTATCACTCGCCATGTATACCTGTGGATCATTTTATGCCTGAAGAGGGTATTGGCTATCACCAACCCCCTCCCAGCACAAATGTCCACTAACGCACTCCCATTCTCATCTATCTCATCAGGCACACCCCACTCACCAACTATTCCATCCACCTTCACATTCCCAACTTTACCATTCATATCACCGATCAAAAACACTCTCTCGTTCCTTCCAAACTTTTCCATGCACACTTCTACATTTGTCCAGAACTCTTCTCTTACTCTTCTAGCACGATCTTGCGTTGGTGCATACACACACACAATTGCCCACATTTGCATTCCAACTTTCAACTTTACCCACACAATCCTTGACCCAACTGATCCTTACTGTCTTATGCTCTTCTTCCATCTTTTACTCACAACTATACATACTCCTTTCTTTGCCCTCTCATTCTCACCTACTCCTGCACATATACCCCATCCATACTCCCATTCTCTCACACTTTCTCCTCTCCATTTTGTTTCAGCTATTCCACATACATCCACTTTCGCACACTCAAGCACCTGGACAATCTCTCTCTCTTTCACCTCATCATTCGCTCCCCTTACATTCCACGTAGCCATTATCAAGTCCTTTTTCCAGTCCTTGGTCGTCATCGTTTGGTCTGTCCTTGTCCGAGGCTTATTGTTTGTTTTTTTAGTTAGTTGTTTTCTGGGGAGGGGCACTAACCCTCCGCCAACCCTTTTAGTCGCCTTTTACGACAAGCAGGGATACTGGGGGAGTATTCTTGAAAACCCCCTCATACCCCCCTCACACTCAAGGACACACTGCACATCTACCTAATCATTTTCATTTCTGTACATTTGAGCCTGCATATATCCTCTTTCTTTACTGCCCAGGTCACATTACTGTACAACATTACACTCCCAACACATGTCACATACAAAGATCCTTTAGCACGGAGAGAGACCCCTCTCAGCATCAGGAGAGGCAGCAGCTCCCAGAACTTTTCCAACCACACCTCACTCTAGCCACAGAGCTATCTGCTGCCCGACCTCCACTTAACATGTCTCCCAAATAACAAAACTCTTCCACACAGATGAGAGACTTGCCAGCAAAATCAATTCTTTCACGCCTGACAATCTCCACATGCTCTCCCTGACACACAGCATACATTAAATTAGTATTATAAAACTATCACATCTCTTGTGCACCCACTTATCACAAACACTGCACAAGATGGAATTACTTCCCACTCCTTTGTGGCAAACTGCACATGGCCACACTCCCTCTTCTTTGACAGTATCACCACCAGCCCTAGATATCATCACCTTTGTTTTATGTCCATTTGCTTTCATGCTCTTGTGTCCCATACCATCTCTCCACTTCCTAAATCTTTCCTTCGCATCCATTTTATTCTTTGTGGTCAACACCAAATCATCAGCATACATTTCCCACAGGAGCCCATTTCTGAAGTCATGTGAGAGGGCTTCGAGCACCATGATAAACAACGAAGGGCTCAAGATTGATCCCTGATACACACCAACATTCATAGAAAACATATCACTCAAATCTCCATTCTCTCTAACCTGGGTCTGACCACCCACATATGTAGCCATAACAACCTTAATCAGGCACTCCTCGATCCCAAGCTTTCTGATTGGCCACTTCACCACCTCCCTAGGGACTCTGTCAAAGGCCTTCTCTAAATCAACAAAAACAAAATACAGTTCCTTTTTCTTTCCCATACATTTTTCCTGAAACTGTCGAACAATGAATATGGTATCAGTGGTCCCTGTGCCTGGCATAAACCCAAACTGCATCTCATCAGTGTTCACTCTTTCTCTAATCTTACCATCTAGGACTGTCTCTGTTACCTTCATTATCTGGTCCAAAAGCTTTATCCATGCATCCATCCATCATCCAATCCTATGCTGCCCGATGGGAAGCATAGGATCCTGGGGCTAGGTAAGTTGGTCCTGACATTTAAGATGAGAGTGAATGCTTCTGTAATTTCCTCTTGCCAGGGGATCACCCATCTCCTTATACACATTTAGTCATATTGTCAGCCAATCATTTGGGACAACACACTCATATATAATCATATTTATCAAGTCAGTAACTAACCCCACTCCTATATCTTATCATGCCTTCAGAATATCAGCAGTCAACCCAGACATACTTGCTGCCTTCCCCACCTGCATCATGCCTATTGCCCTACTCACAGGAGCAGCATCACTCAAAAGCCAAGGGCCAAACACTGGATCTGCTGGCTCCAAACCTTCCCTGTTCCAGTCAGACTTTATTCAACAACCGGTTATATTGCTCTCTCTAGGCATCTTTAATATTACCACTCTTCATCACTATCTTTCGTTAATCATTCTTCACACACTGCTCACCTATGATATCCCTGTTTTTCTTCTTCATCTGATTTGTCTCTGTAAATATCATATTCTCCGATTCCACACTATTTAGCTCATCCAGTAAACTCTCTGAGACTCAGATTTTGTCCTGTAAACCTTTTTTCTAGCCCTACATTTGGCAGCCAAATATTCCTCCTTGTTACCACCCCTTTTCCATTCCTGGAAAAGCCTTCTTTTCTCCATAACTGCAGCATCTGCACCCTCATCCCACCACCAAGTTACTTTATGTCTTTGGGATGGGGCCTCCTTGTCCATCCACACACTGAATCAGTAACTCTCAGGAGATTGCTCTTGAGAACTCTGTACTGTTCATTAACACTTGTGTCAGCAGCTCGTTGTTCAGCCACCACTCTGCTCATCATACTATACAAGGCATCCTTTACTGCTTGGTTTTTCAACTTCCTTATTTTCCTCCTAGATGCATAGTCCCTCGTTTTCATCACCAGCTCCTTAAGCACCATGTCACTTTACAGTAATTTGTGTTGTTGCATACACTCCTTGCTTCCCATAACTTTAACGTCCCTCACTAACCTATCAACCCTCCTGACCAGGAAATAGTCTGTCTGGCTGCTCTTTCCCCCAGAATCATTTGTAACCAACCTACTCTCTCTCTTCCTAAAATGTGTGTTGCACATAGTCATGTTCATTGCCATCCCAGAGTCAAGTACCCTTTCCCCTTCCTTCTTTTTTGTTCCATATGCACATCCCCATGTACTCTTTCATATCCTTGAGCGGCTTAACCTATGTGACCATTCAAGCCCCCTCCCAAATTTACAATTTCATCATCCCCCTTACCACTTACAACATGTATTTAGCCATCCCAGAATTTGCCCTTCTCAACCTCATCCAAGCCAGCCTGTGGAGCATACACTGACATAAATGAGAACTTTATCCCACTGAACAAAATTTTTACTACAGTACTACTGTATTTTCCTTTCACTCATTCTCATTACATTCATGACATACTCCACCCATTTCTCGTTCACCAACACACCCACACCACCACATCCATCTTCCCTACCCTGCCAAGGTATTTTATACTGACAGTCCCTCCCGGCAATCATTCATGCTGATCCTCCCCTATCCCTAACTTCATACAGCCAACATCTACCCACCTCCATCTTCTTGCCTCAATCACTTCCCTGGCTCTACCCTTCAAACTCCTCACATCCCATGATGCCACTTTGGCCCCCTTGGTTGGTTTAGTTTCTGCACACTTACTCTGATTTTTTTCTCTTTTTTCTCATAATTGATAAAAATAATGGTGAGAGACAGACCACAGGCCCTGCCCACTCACAGAGTCCCAAGTCCAGTCATCAGATAGGGGACTCACGGCCCACCAGCTGTGCCAGTGCTTATGGCACTGACCTTGGAGCACCCTGTCAGGAGAGCTACAGGGACACCCTCCAACTGTGCCTTGGCACTGTAACTGACCTGCCATTATACACCCACTGATAGGGCAGCCTCCTTGGGCACTACTCCCAGGTTCAGGCCCCTCTCTACTGGGCGGAAGCGGCAGCCTGGAAAACCGCAATGCCCTGTATCGTCTAACACAGATCCGAGCTCCATTCTATCCTGACCACAAACACTACGCAGGCATAGCCCATGTGATGCCTCCCTTCAATAGGTTCACCACCACATAGCGGGGACAGAGTTTTCTGGCCACATGCCCTTGTTGGTGTCCACCCCTGTGACATAGTGGAATACATTGTGTGATATATAAAGTGCATGTAGGGTACCGTAGTGCATGAGAAAATTAGAGGAAAGTGTTTCGAACAGTATGCTGGTCTACTCTCCATGTTAATGTCACACTGAAATGGTCAGCTATTCTGGTAGTTAGTGGAAAAGGAGCTCCAGCTCTCCCTGTCACCAGCATTACCATTCCCTTTGGGAGTACTACCCTGATCACCTGGTGCTACAGCCTACTTCCTATCCTTTAAAACATAAAGTATATTATGCAGTATTATGTTGTTGCTGTGGCCTCAGGCTCTTCTGGATGTGAACCCTGTGGATTCCAGGAAGCGGGCCACTTCAACCAAGTGGTCCCAGAAATCTTTAATTGAGGTTATGTTGAAGGATTAGTCCTTTGAGAGTGATGTGCATAAGGTTAGAGTTGTCATCGTTTCGTTTATAAATGCTCCAACATGCTTGCATGCATTGGCCTTGGTCACCTAATGACGGCTGTCCATGCTGTTCGATCTCTGGCAGCCTTCCTATTTAGTCCCTTATCCCTGACGTCACTCTCTGTGACCTCGTCCCAGGTCAAAATTAAGTCGGCACTTTGGTTGTTAGCCGACAATATACCAACTTAGGTGGTATAAACATACCAAGCAGCCGCACCGCGCATCACATGGAGCTCAGTCTTGCCCCAGCCACCACCCATGATGGGTCTCTCCCGCTTGCTCGTGACTGTGACAGTGTTGTGCAATTTTCGGGTGTACTTATCCTGCATCTTGAGTCCCCCAAACACTTTTACATCCCACCAAAAGGCCTCCGTGCTTGGATTACGGCCTGCTACTGTATGCAAACGTGGTAAGTGATCTTAAGACACTTTGTTTTGTTTTTGTTTTTTTAGGTGGGTGGGCTGGGGGAAGAGGTGATTCTCGTAAGATGGCAGTTTGCCTAAGTTGGCAAGGCCTCAGCCCCTATTATGCTGACTTCGTGAGGTTTTACCATGGTGTAATTTCATTCATACTAAATGCTGTGAAGTCTCCAACTTGAATTCTTCTTGCTCCATCTGACATTTTGCCAAAATCTTTTCTAACAGCTTTACCTCATCACCCTTCCCTCCTCCTTTCCATTTTGATGGTTCTGTAGCTATTTCTTCCACTGTCAAAGCAGAACTCTTCACGCAGACTTTCTCCTCCAATTCCAGTGCTGTTCCTCCAGCACTTTCTCCCTCTGACTTCCTCATGGCTGACATTAAAGTTTCTTTAGTTGATGTATTTTGTGCTATCACTGACCTCAGTACAAATAAGGCGTATGGGCCTGATGGGGTCCCTCCTGTTGTCCACAAGAACTGTGTTTTTATGCTTACACCCTGCCTAGGCAAACTCTTTCACCTTTGTCCATCAACTTGTACCTTTTCTTCTTGCTGGAAGTTTCCTCTCATTCAGGCTGTCCCAAAGGAGGGCGACTATTCCCATCCTTCTAACTATCGTCCAATTGCTTTAACATCCTGTGTTTCAAAAGTTTTCGAGTCATTTCTTAACCAAAAAACTTTAAAGCATCTTTCCTCTCACAACCTTCTTTCTGATCGTTAGTATGAGTTCCACCTGGGATGCTCCACTGGCAATCTTCTCTTCTGACTTCTGGTCATCCTCCCTTCAAGACTTTGATGAAAGCTTTGCCATTGTACTTGGCATCTCAAAGGCTTTTGATTGAGTTTGGCATAAATCTTTAATTTCCAAACTGCCCTCTTACGGTTTCTATCCTTCTATCTGAGCCTGCATCACTAGCTTCCTTTCTGGTTGTTCTATAGCTGCTGCTGTAGATGGCCACCATTCGTCTCCTAGAGCTATCAGTAGTGATGTTCCCCAGGGCTCTGTCCTATCACCAACCCTCGTCCATTTATTCATTAATGACTCAAGCTGTACATCTAACTCTATCTACTCACATGCTGATGACTCCATGCTTCACCTCTCCATTCGCTTCCCACAGCATCCATGTCAGCAATTACTTCAACAAACAAAGGATGAGGTCATGGCACACCTAATGTCTGATTTGGCTCGTATCTCTGGTTGGGGTAAGAATAATCCTGTTGCTTTTCATCATCATCATGATCTGTTGTTTTTCATCATCGTCATCATCATCATCTAATCCTACGTTGCCCCATGAGGAGCGTAGGAGCCCGGGGCTAGGAAAGTTGGTCCTGGCATTTAAGATGAGAGTGACCAGCCTCACTTATCCCCGAGTGGCATTACATGAGCAATAAACCCCAACCATCCCTTGGATATAAACTTTCACCGGCTTAATCCGATTGGAGCACTTTTATTACCCACTAAACCACCAGGAACCAAAATTTGGTTATATGGTTACCACCCAGTGTAGTAAATGGTTTCCTGGTGTACAGGTAACCAATTGGCTTGTCACTCAGTGTAGAGTCACCCACAGGCAGAAGGAAGAGGAAAGAAAGACACAAGACGCAGAAGAAAGAGGAAAGAATGAAGGAAAGAAAGACAGAAGACGATGGAGGAGAGGAAAGGGCAGAAACCCGAGAGCAGCACTACATCAAGTGAGTGGATGGTGAGTGCCCCCACCTACCACAAACTCAGTTCTTACATTTATCAACCCAACAAAACCTTCCACTGGAGTACCCATTAGTTATTTACGTTGTCCAGCTCAATCCTGCATCATCTTTAAACATACAGTACTTGGAGTTTCATTCTCTCAGGATTGATCTTGGAAAGAATAGTATTACTGTATTTTCAGGCATATAAGACGCACCCCTATTTTGGCAGGCCTAATCTTGGAACGTTAAAAAAATGCAGCTAACCCCAGACCCCCTAGCTGAATGTCTCACGTATTCAGTGCTCAGCCCATTTACATATCGTTACATAATCATTCATGTGCTAGGTATAAAATTTTCATGTACAGGAATCATGAAAATTTAGACTGACACCCCTTGGTAAGCTATCATGGTAGGCTAAGTTACAGTACTTATCTTAACACTACCACATATCACCACTGACCTCCACCGTCACCATTACTGGCCATCATTAATAACTCTAACCACTATCAACCAGCAACACTAAAATTATCAATCTATCTATCTATCTATCTATTGCCAGACGCCTCAATCCCGTTTGGGGTGGCCACAAACAAATCGCCTCCAAGTCGCCCTGTACCCCACCATTTCACTACCCTGCACCCAACTCACACCCCCCTCTCTCATATACCTCTCCACCCCATCCCTCCATCTCATCCTCGGCCTCCCCCTCCCTCTTCCCCCCTCCACCTCACTCACATACACTCTCTTCGTCAGTCTTTCACCCTCCATCCTCTCCACATGGCCAAACCACCTCAGTGTGTTCCTCATAACGCTTCCTATCACATCCACATCAACACCGCAACGTTCCTTTATATCCTCATTCGTCAGCCTATCTCTCCATGTGACTCCACAGGCTCCTCTTAAATAACTCATTTCCACTGCTCTCACTCTTGACTTGTGTCCTTCCAACAACGTCCAAGCTTCACTTCCGTACGTTAGAGTTGGTATCACAATACTCTCATGTAGTAACTTTTTCACTTCCATGCTCACTTCCCTGTTTCTTATCACTGCTTTCAAAGAACCAGCAACCTTTCTTCCCTGCTGTACCCTTTCAAGCACGTCTCCCTCCAAACCTCCGTCCTTACCCATCACACTACCCATTAATATTATCAATCTCCATTGCTGACACTACCAACTACCAACAGAACTTACAGTAACAAAAAAATACTACTGAATATTTAGTTTGTTTAGCCATCATAGTGACTGAAATACAGTATGTTTGTTTAAAAATCTGTATTTTTTATTGTTATTTTTCCTCAAACTTGTGAGAATTACGATACATCTTTTATTATAATGAACTGCCAGTAAACACAATCAACACAGAACAGTGAAGATCTTATTTATAGTACAAATAGATGTTTTATTTTATTTTTATTTTATTTCATGACCATAACAGATACCCACAGCATTCGTATATTGCGCCAAAACTTACCGGTATTTTTTTGTTTCGGCAATACTGTACTGATCGCTGTCCTCTGATGTAAACAAACAACAGTGTACTGCTGCTGTGGACATAGGTTTGCTTATTATGTACTGAATAATTATGCACTGAATAACTGTGTTTGTAATTTATTACTATAATTACACATGTAGAACTATATTTGTAATTTATAATATTTAGTTACTAATAATTTTAAAGAAATTTGGGAAACACTTTTGTAAGGAAGCTGTTTGGAGTTTGTTTATGGTACCGGAAGTCCTCCTGCAACACTGAAACTACCACTTGCCAGTAGCCCAAGCCTACCCAGAGCCTGACCTTGAGCATATACGGCGCAGGATGATTTTCTGGGACATTTTTTTGGAAAAAAAGTGCGCCTTTTATGCCCGAAAATATGATACCTCTTTTGTAAAATCTGCTTCCAAGAGATTGGTCTGCGCTAAGCCAATTCCGTGTTTTTCTTTACCCCTGCACAGGTGTTGACTTTATCTATCTATCTATCTATTGCCAGACGCCTCAATCCCGTTTGGGGTGGCCACAAACAAATCGCCTCCAAGTCGCCCTGTCCCCCGCCATTTCACTGCCCTGCTCCCAACTCACACCCCCCTCTCTCATATACCTCTCCACCCCATCCCTCCATCTCATCCTCGGCCTCCCGCTTCCTCTTCCCCCCTCCACCTCACTCACATACACTCTCTTCGTCACTCTCAGTGTGTTCCTCATAACGCTTCCTATCACATCCACATCCACACCACAACGCTCCTTTATATCCTCATTCGTCAGCCTGTCTCTCCACGTGACTCCACAGGCTCCTCTTAAATAACTCATTTCCACTGCTCTCACTCTTGACTTGTGTCCTTCCAACAATGTCCAAGCTTCACTTCCGTACGTTAGAGTTGGTATCGCAATACTGTCATGTAGTAACTTTTTCACTTCCATGCTCACTTCCCTGTTTCTTATCACTGCTCTCAAGGAACCAGCAACCTTTCTTCCCTGCTGTACCCTTTCTCTGTGTAGAGTGCAATACAACTTTTGTTTGAGGAGTCTCCCCACATACAGCTCTTCTCAACAAGGTGGAGTCAAAGGCTTTTTGTCTCATTAACTCTCCTCCTCTCGCTGACAGTCTTCAACCTCTGTCTCTTTGCTGCACTGTTGCATCTTTATCTCTTCTCTGTCACTACTTCAATGGTCACTGCTCCTCTGAAGTGTCTGTTTGCATCCTTCCACCATTACTGGGGGCACATATCACCTAACTTGCAACAAACTCTCATCCCTTTTCTGTTGAACTCTCTAATCCAAGAGTTAACTATTACTCCCAGTCCTTCATGTATACAACAGGTCAGCTCTGGAACTGTCTCCCTGTGTGTTTCCTCCTGCCTATGATCTCCAATCTTTCAAATGGATTGTGTTCAGGCATCTCAAAATGAACGATTCTTTAGCTTGGCTGTCTGTTATCTTGTTATTATTTTTTCTTGGAGGGAATAGATTGTAGGCTCTTGGCCTTTTGTTCTTCTTCCTTGCATAGGAAAAATATATATACTGTATATATTGGTAAGATGTGCAAACCAAATAATGTGCCCTATAAAGGTTTATGTCCAAGTGGAGATTGTAGTTTAATGCTCATAATATCATGCCACTTACAAGTGGAGATTGGTATTTAATGCTTGTAATACCATGCCACGCAAGTGAGTGACTGGTCACCCTTGCCTTACATGTTGAGACTAAGGACTATAACCCTAAGTTCCCATGCTTCTTAAGGGGTGTTGAGGATTGGATGGTAGTTTGACAAATAGATAGATTAGACAGACAGATAGATAAATACACGTTTTTTTTTAATGTTCATATGATTTTATTATCCTTTCAGGTTCGTGTATCGTACCAGAAGCTGCTTAAGTACTACGTACTGAATGCTCTCAAGCACCGCCCACCAAAGGCTCAGAAGAAACGCTACCTCTTCCGCTCCTTTAAGGCCACCAAATTTTTCCAGACTACCACACTGGACTGGGTGGAGGTGGGACTGCAGGTTTGTCGACAGGGGTACAATATGCTTAACCTTCTCATCCACCGCAAGAACCTTAACTACCTCCATCTAGACTACAACTTCAATCTGAAACCTGTGAAGACCCTTACCACCAAAGAGAGAAAGAAATCCAGGTTTGGTAATGCATTCCACTTGTGTCGTGAGATTCTGCGTCTGACAAAGCTGGTGGTAGATGCTCATGTACAGTACCGCCTAAACAATGTGGATGCCTTCCAGTTGGCTGATGGACTCCAGTACATCTTTGCACATGTGGGCCAACTAACAGGAATGTATCGGTACAAATACAAGCTCATGAGACAAATCAGGATGTGTAAGGATCTGAAGCATGTTATTTACTACAGGTTCAACACTGGACAGGTTGGTAAGGGTCCAGGATGTGGGTTCTGGGCACCTGGCTGGCGAGTGTGGCTCTTCTTTATGAGAGGCATCACCCCATTGCTGGAACGTTGGCTGGGCAACCTGCTTTCACGTCAGTTTGAGGGCAGGCACAGCAAGGGTGTGGCCAAGACTGTGACCAAACAGCGTGTAGAATCCCACTTTGACCTGGAACTGAGAGCTTCAGTGATGCATGACATTCTGGACATGATGCCAGAGGGAATCAAACAGAACAAGGCCCGTACCATCCTTCAGCACCTGTCTGAAGCCTGGCGATGTTGGAAGGCAAACATTCCGTGGAAGGTGCCAGGTCTTCCCACACCAATTGAGAACATGATTCTCAGATATGTCAAGATGAAAGCCGATTGGTGGACAAACACAGCCCACTACAATCGTGAGCGAATCCGGCGAGGTGCTACTGTTGACAAGACTGTGTGTAAGAAGAACATGGGGAGGTTAACCCGCTTGTATCTCAAATCTGAGCAGGAACGTCAACACAACTATCAGAAGGATGGACCCTACATCAGTCCTGAAGAAGCTGTGGCCATTTATACCACCACTGTTCACTGGCTGGAATCTCGCCGTTTTGCTCCCATTCCCTTCCCACCACTGTCCTACAAACATGATACCAAGTTGCTTATCCTAGCCCTTGAGAGACTGAAGGAAGCATACAGTGTAAAGTCACGCCTTAACCAATCTCAGCGAGAGGAACTGGGTCTCATTGAACAGGCATATGACAATCCCCATGAGGCCCTCTCCCGCATCAAGCGTCACCTCCTCACCCAGAGAGCCTTCAAGGAAGTGGGTATTGAGTTCATGGATTTGTATAGTCACTTGATTCCTGTTTATGATGTTGAACCCTTAGAGAAAATCACTGATGCTTACTTGGACCAGTATCTGTGGTATGAGGCAGATAAACGACGTCTATTTCCTCCATGGGTGAAACCAGGTGATTCTGAGCCACCACCTTTGTTGGTTTATAAATGGTGTCAGGGCATTAACAACTTGACTGATGTTTGGGACACAGCAGATGGAGAGTGCAATGTCATGCTTGAGTCCAAATACGAAAAGCTGTATGAGAAGATTGATCTTACTTTGCTCAACAGACTCCTTAGGCTCATTGTGGACCACAACATTGCTGATTACATGACAGCCAAAAACAATGTTGACATCAACTACAAGGATATGAATCACACCAACCGTTATGGCATCATCCGTGGTCTCCAGTTTGCCTCTTTCATTGTGCAATACTATGGGCTGGTTATGGACTTGTTGGTTCTGGGCCTTAAACGTTCTGCTGACATGGCAGGGCCTCCTCAGATGCCCAATGACTTCCTTAACTTCCAGGATGTTAGTACAGAGACTCAGCACCCCATCAGACTGTACTCTCGCTACATTGATAGGATCCACATTTTTTTCCGGTTCAGTGCCGAGGAGGCAAAAGACCTTATCCAACGGTATCTGACAGAGCATCCTGACCCAAACAATGAGAACATTGTTGGCTATAACAACAAGAAATGCTGGCCACGTGATGCAAGGATGAGGTTGATGAAACATGATGTCAACCTTGGCCGTGCAGTGTTCTGGGACATCAAAAACAGACTGCCTCGTTCAGTGACCACAATTACGTGGGAAAATTCATTTGTCTCGGTGTACTCAAAGGATAATCCAAACCTTCTTTTCAACATGTCTGGGTTTGAATGCCGAATCCTGCCCAAGTGCCGCATGACACATGAGGAATTCAAGCATAGAGATGGAGTATGGAATCTGCAGAACGAAGTGACAAAGGAGCGAACTTCTCAGTGCTTTTTGCGTGTGGATGATGAATCCATGCAGAGGTTCCATAACCGTGTTAGACAAATCCTCATGGCCTCTGGATCTACAACTTTCACCAAAATTGTCAACAAGTGGAACACAGCTCTGATTGGCCTTATGACTTACTACAGGGAATCGGTAGTCAACACTCAAGAACTCCTAGACTTGCTAGTCAAATGTGAGAACAAGATACAGACTCGTATCAAGATTGGCTTAAACTCAAAAATGCCCTCCAGATTTCCCCCTGTGGTATTCTATACACCAAAGGAACTTGGAGGATTGGGAATGTTGTCAATGGGTCATGTTCTTATCCCTCAGTCAGATTTACGTTGGAGCAAACAGACAGATGTAGGTATAACTCATTTCAGATCTGGTATGAGTCATGATGAGGATCAGCTGATTCCTAACCTGTACAGATATATCCAACCATGGGAGACAGAGTTCCTTGATTCACAACGGGTGTGGGCTGAGTATGCCCTGAAGAGACAAGAAGCAACAGCACAGAACCGGCGGCTCACTCTTGAAGATTTGGAGGATTCGTGGGACCGTGGCATTCCCAGGATAAACACTCTCTTCCAGAAAGATCGTCATACACTGGCATATGATAAAGGCTGGAGAATCCGTACTGAATTCAAGCAGTATCAGGTACTGAAACAGAATCCATTCTGGTGGACTCATCAGCGTCATGATGGGAAACTTTGGAACTTAAACAACTACAGAACTGACATGATACAAGCATTGGGAGGTGTTGAAGGTATATTGGAACACACACTTTTCAAAGGCACCTACTTCCCAACCTGGGAGGGTTTGTTCTGGGAAAAAGCATCTGGTTTTGAAGAGAGTATGAAGTACAAGAAGCTAACCAATGCTCAGAGATCTGGTCTCAACCAGATTCCCAATCGTAGGTTTACTCTGTGGTGGTCACCAACTATAAACAGAGCAAATGTGTATGTGGGTTTCCAGGTGCAGCTTGACTTGACTGGCATCTTCATGCATGGTAAGATTCCAACCCTTAAAATTTCTCTCATTCAGATCTTCCGTGCCCATTTATGGCAGAAGATTCATGAGTCTGTCGTAATGGACCTCTGTCAGGTGTTTGATCAAGAACTGGATGCCCTTGAAATAGAGACGGTTCAGAAGGAGACCATCCATCCACGTAAGTCTTACAAGATGAATTCATCGTGTGCTGACATATTGCTCTTTGCAGCTTACAAATGGAACTACTCAAAACCCTCACTTCTGGCAGACTCCAAGGACACCATGGATGGCTCAACCACACAGAAGTATTGGATTGATGTTCAGCTTAGGTGGGGTGACTATGACTCCCATGATGTTGAAAGATATGCAAGAGCTAAGTTCTTAGACTACACCACTGACAACATGTCACTTTACCCATCACCAACAGGTGTACTGATTGCCATTGATCTTGCCTACAACCTGCACAGTGCATATGGAAACTGGTTCCCTGGAGCAAAGCCTCTCATTCAACAAGCAATGGCTAAAATCATGAAGGCCAATCCAGCTTTGTATGTGTTGAGGGAACGAATCCGTAAGGGGCTGCAACTGTACTCCTCAGAGCCCACTGAGCCTTACCTTTCCTCACAGAACTATGGTGAACTGTTCTCCAATCAGATCATTTGGTTTGTGGATGACACAAATGTGTACAGAGTAACCATTCATAAAACATTTGAAGGTAATCTAACCACAAAGCCAATCAATGGTGCAATCTTCATCTTCAATCCTCGTACTGGGCAGCTCTTCCTAAAGATCATTCATACATCTGTGTGGGCAGGCCAGAAACGTCTTGGTCAGTTGGCCAAGTGGAAAACTGCTGAGGAAGTTGCCGCATTGATTAGGTCACTACCAGTGGAAGAACAGCCAAAGCAAATCATTGTGACCAGGAAAGGTATGTTGGATCCTCTTGAAGTTCATTTGCTTGATTTTCCCAACATTGTCATCAAAGGTTCAGAGTTGCAGCTGCCATTCCAAGCCTGTCTCAAGGTGGAAAAGTTTGGTGATCTTATCCTAAAGGCTACAGAGCCACAGATGGTTCTCTTCAACTTGTATGATGATTGGCTGAAGAATATTTCATCATACACTGCATTCTCTCGCCTTATCCTGATTTTGAGAGCACTTCATGTGAACAATGATAGAACAAAGGTCCTCTTAAAACCAGATAAAACTACCATCACAGAACCACATCATATTTGGCCTTCTCTCACAGATGAAGACTGGGTCAAAGTGGAAGTACAACTGAAAGATCTCATTCTAGCAGATTATGGTAAGAAGAATAATGTAAATGTAGCATCCCTCACACAGTCAGAGATTCGAGATATAATTCTTGGTATGGAAATCAGTGCACCTTCAGCTCAAAGACAACAGATTGCTGAGATTGAAAAACAGACAAAAGAGCAGTCTCAGTTAACAGCCACAACCACCAGAACGGTAAATAAGCATGGTGATGAAATCATCACATCTACAACCAGCAACTATGAGACTGCAACATTCAGTAGCAAGACGGAATGGCGGGTGCGTGCAATATCAGCAACAAATCTTCACTTGCGCACTAACTACATCTATGTTTCCTCAGATGACATAAAAGAGACTGGGTTTACATATATTTTGCCAAAGAATGTCTTGAAGAAATTTATCATCATATCTGATCTACGCACTCAGATTGCAGGTTACTTGTATGGTATCAGTCCAGCAGACAATCCACAAGTTAAGGAGATTCGATGTATTGTGATGCCTCCTCAGTGGGGAACTCATCAGATGGTTCACTTGCCCCACAAGTTACCTAGTCATGAGTTCCTAAATGAGCTTGAACCTCTGGGTTGGATTCATACACAGCCAAATGAATTACCTCAGCTGTCTCCTCATGATATCACCACGCATGCCACAGTCATGGCAGACAATAGCTCTTGGACAACGGATAGAACCATTGTTATCACTTGCTCATTTACCCCTGGTTCATGCTCGTTACAGGCATACAAACTGACTCCATCTGGCTTTGAGTGGGGCCGCAACAACAAGGACATGGGCAATAACCCTAAAGGATACCTACCCTCTCACTATGAAAAAGTTCAAATGTTACTCTCTGACCGCTTTCTAGGCTTGTTTATGACTCCATTGCAAGGCTCATGGAACTACAACTTCATGGGTGTGCGCCATGACCCTAACATGAAGTATGACCTTCAGCTGGCCAGTCCCAAGGAGTTCTACCACGAAGTTCACCGTCCAGCCCACTTCCTAAACTTCTCATCCCTAGATGAAGCAGATACAGCTGGAGCAGACAGGGACAATGCTCTTGAGTAAAGAAACATGGGCACAGTTATTAGTAAGATAAAGTCTGGCAGGTACTATTGAAGTATTGTGTATACATTTGCAGTTAGAAACCATCAGAGATGCGAGCTGTTTGTAAAAAGCGTTTATTGTGTTATTTTCTTAAGAGGCATCTACAAAATCCTGTGTACAGTACTTGCTAAGGCTAAATGAAAGTGGTATTAATAATTAAATTGAAGCAGTTACTACAGCAGTGGTCTTTCATTTTTTTTTTATGTTCACGATTTTCACCAAAAAATTTCTACACATTAGTCTTCAAGTATTAGTGAATTTTAACCAGAAAACATTTAGTTACAAAATAACTCTGCCTCATTTAAGTTTGCAAGTAGAGAAGAGATAATAATACTGAGCATTAGTCTTTCCCAGAGGATGGGGATGCAAGGGTATCACTGGTATTCTCAGCGTGCTGTTAAAAGCCAACTGAAAGAGGTGGGAGCAGGAGGCTGGAAACTCCCTTCCTTGTATTGTTTCATTATAGAGATGTGGTAATCCCAGTGCTTAATTCAGTACTTACAGTTTAAGCTCCCAGAGGATGATGAGCAGTTATGTATAGGATATTATTTCCTATCTGATATATGATCAGAGAGAGAAACCCATTTCACTCATAAGAGACTAGGTTGAGGTGAAGTGATGCTGATGGAAGAACAGTTGACTTCATGGAATTGTACTGTACATATAGAATAAAGATTTGTAATATTTCCTTGAAGTGTATTCATTAGTTCAGTTTATAATTCCTTAAGTACATAAATAAGTTCAGTGTATTGGTACTGTAATGTCTTAATTAGTGTCATAGGTGACATAAATTTTATATACATGTTGAGATTTGGTATAATATTGGTATGTCTTCAGCACAGATGTATTATGAATGTCCAGTGTTTGTGTAGTTAAATAAATATTGTAATATTGGATTTTTTTTTTTTAAAGAACCATTGAAACACATGCAATCATGCACACACGCACACACACTTAAAGCTGTCCTTCTGCTGCAGAAGATGACAGCTGCTTTACTTAGTAAGATCATGGGATGGGAGGTGAGTATAGCAATGGGCTTGTGCAATGAATGGATTTAGTGTAATGGTGAAGGTGCGCAGTCCTTACCACCACATGACTTGGCCCTTCCCAGCCTGTGGTAGTGGCATGGAGATTCATGACGACCATCTACTGAGCAGGGTTGCAGGAGTCTGCCAGCAGCTCTTGTCAGTCAAGCCTCATCTGTGGGACTGCACTCACTGATTTTTCATTTGGGGTTTACTCTCCTAACCTTGACCCAACCAAGGGCAATCCACAAGACAGGGGACCTGGGAACACTTAGTCTGACCTCTCACTGAAGGACCCTCCAGCATGGGTAACTCTGTCCTTCTGCTGAGTTTGGGGGGGATCTCCCCATGCTGGTATAGCCCACCAGATTTACATGCAAGCCCCCCCACCACAACAAGGTGGTTCGCGCGCGCACACACACACACACACACACACACACACACACACACAAAAAAAAATAGCCCGACAGCCGAATCCCGGTGGCCGCAGACAAAACGCCTCCAAGTCTCTCTCTCACCCACCATTTGACTACCCTCCCCCCAACTCACCCCCCCCTCCCTCATATACAGTACCTCTCAACTCCATCCCTCCACCTCATCCTCGGTCTACCCCTCCCTCTCCCTCCCTCCACCTCACCTACATACACCCTCTTAGTCAGTCAGTCATTCTCCAATCACTCCACATGTCCAAACCACCTCAGTGTATTTCTCCTAATCTTCTCAACCACATCCACATCCACCCCTCAACATTCCTTCACTTCTTCATTCATCAACCTGTCCCTCGACGTCACTCCACATGCTCCTCTCAAGTAGCTTATTTCCACTGCTCTCACTCTTGACTTGTTCCCCTCTTGCAAGGTCCACGCCTCGCTTCCCATACGTCAGGGTAGGGGTCACAATACTATCATGCAATGACTTCTTAACTTCCATACTCACCTCCCTATTTCTCATCACTGCTTTCAGTGAACCAACAACCTTTCTTCCCTGCTGTACCCTTTCACGCACTTCATCCCCCAAAGTTCCATCCTTACTCATCACACTACCCAAGTACTTGAATGCACTCACATTCTCCATATCCTCACCATCCAACCTCACTGTACATTCTGTGACTTCATTCCTCTCAAACACCATAACTTTACTCTTGTTTGCATTAACTTTCAGCTTCTTCCTCCTACACACTGTCCCAAATTCATTCACCAAACCTTGCAACTCCCATTCATCTTCACTCAACAATACTGTATCACCAGCAAACAGCAACACCGGAATCTTCCAAATCTCACCCTCATTCATTAGAGCCACCCCCACATCCACTGCCCTACCTTGCACCTCCTTTACAACCCCATGCATGTATATATTAAACAGCCATGGAGACATCACTCAACCGTGTTTCAGTCCCACATTGAGATAAAAAACACTCACTCAGGTCACCATCCACTCGCACTGTAGCCCTAGCTCCTTCATACATACTCTTCACAGCATTCAACAATTTCCCCTCCACTCCATATATTCTTAATACCTTCCACATACCTTGCCTATCTATTCTGTCATAAGCTTTCTCCAAGTCCATGAAGGCAGCATACACTTTCCCTTCTCTAGATACTTCTCCACTAAACATCTTAGAACAAATATCTGATCTACACATCCTTTTTTCCTTCCTAAATCCCCCTTGTTCTTCACCAACCAGCTCTTCTGTCATATGCCTAACCCTATCAATGAGTATTCTACCATATATTTTACCAGTCACACTAAGAAGGCAAATACCCCTATGGTTACCACATACTTCTCTCTCCCCTTTTCCTTTGTATAAAGGAACAATTATACCTGATTTCCAGTCCTCTGGAACCCTTCCCTCTTCCCAAGCCAATCTACACAACTTCCATATCCACTCCACAATAATCTCTCCCCCAATACTTCAGCATTTCACCACACACTCCATCAATTCCTGGGGCTTTTCCCAACTTGATCTTCATTGCTTCCACTACTTCCGCCCTACTGATCTCTTCCTCCCTCCACTCATCTCTCCTCCCAGCCATTCCCCAACCACTTATACTCGCACTGCTCTCACTCTCTACATTCAACAAATCCTCAAAGTGTTCCTTCCATCTCCTCAATTTCTCTCTCTCCTCCACCAACAATCTATTATTCCTATCTTTCACTCCCCTACTATTTCCCCTTTCACAAAGCCTTATTTTCTTTACCTCCATCCAAAACAATTTCTTCCTCCCCCTCCATTTCACACTCAGATTCCTCCCAAACTCTTCATACTCTCCTTCATCAGTCTCTTCACCTCCCTTCTCCTGCTCACATATCTCTCTCTCTTCTGTCTCTCATCTTCTTCCCTACCTGTACTCGCTAACCATTCACTATATGCCTTCTTCTTTTGTTCCACAGCTCGTTTCACCTCATCATTCCACCATGCTGTCCCTTGCACACCCTTGCATCTCCTCACTCCACAAACTGCCTCACATGCTGCACCTATCTCTTCCATGAATATCTTACATACGTCTTCCGCCCCTTCCATCTGCTCTAGCTCATACCTTCCCAATCTTTCTTCTGCTATGCTCTTATACTCTGCCATTTTCTCACTGTCTTGCAAATTCTCCACTCTTCTCATAGGAGCTGTTTCCTCTTGTCTTCCCCTTCGTCTCCTCAACCATTTTCTTTGCAACTTTACCTTGGCCATCACTAAGTGATGGTCCGAGATTCCATTCCCCCACCCTCTCCACACTCTTGCATCCAACACTTGTCTTCTCATTCGCTCATCCACACACACGTAGCCTATCATTGCCTTTCGTTCAACAAGTTCACCATCCATCCTCCTCATTACTCTCCATGTATACCGGTCGATCATCTTATGCCGAAAGTAGGTGTTAGCTATTGCGAACCCCTTACAAGCACAGATGTCCACCATAGCACTACCATTCCTATCTACTTCAACTGGCACACTCCACTGACCAACCACTCCTACATTCCCAACTTTGCCATTCATGTCTCCAATCAAAAGCACTCTCTCGCTCCTCTCAAATTTATCCAAACATGCTTCTACTCTTGCCCAAAACTCACCTTTCACTCTTGCCACTCGGTCCTCTGTCGGAGCATACACACATACAATCGCCCACGCTTGTATACGTACTTTCATCCTCACCCATACAATCCTTGCACCTACTGTTCCATAGTCTCTTATATTCTCCTTCCACTTCTTGCTTATTATCAGACATACTCCCTCTCTTGCCCTCTCATTCTCATTAACTCCCACACATATACCTAAACCATATTCCCATTCTCTCACCCTTTCACCACCCCATTTAGTCTCAGTCAGTCCACATATATCCACTTTTGCATCCTCAAGCATCTGAACAATCTGATTAGTAAAGTACTGAAGTCTTATAAGTCCAAGATACATCTTGTGGCTGCAGGCTTATCCATACATAAATCCAGTAGACTGCAGGCTGAATTTGCCCTTCTACTGGCTACCATTATCATTTAGGACGACATGGAGCAGATAAGGCTTATTACTCACTTATCCACTTTAAAAGTTTTACAGTAGTTGATGTAACTTGGTACACATTTTCATTCTTTTGCAGCAAAATTTACGTAAGTGGTAGACTACAGCAGTCCTATTGCCATGCATCCTTTTCATAGCTCTTCACTGTGACTTGCAACATAGAGACCCAGAACCCATACAGGTTTATTTGACTTTTTAGTGCCAAAAGGTTTTGTGATAGGAAAATATGTCTAGTTTATGGAACCGAACGTCTTGCAAAATTCTGTTGGGCTGTTTTCTCAAAATATACTATAGACTTAGATTACTGTCATACCACATGATGATGTATATTCGTGAGATATATTTTTATCAGGTATTTAAAATACTGTTACTCAAACAGTTTTCATACCATTAATATAAATAAGGTGTCATCATCATCATCATCATCCAGACCTCCTTTCCCACCCTAGGGCAGGGTGAGGAGTAGCAATGTCCAGACAGCCCAAATTTGCCCAATCCAATGGGCCACGCTTCCATTCGCTCACCAATCAAGTTCCCAGAATCGTGGCTGTAGCCTATCTGATACACCAAAAACTTTCACCACATTCTGTAGCATCATATAAACATATCCAATAGAGTCAATCCAGACGCTGTCACATTAAAAAGGGGTTCCAAATCCCTGATCATGTGCCTCTTCTCACAATATTCATCCAGCCAGCCCGATCTCTTCTCAGTCCCCTAGCCTCACCAACTTCCAACCCTCTGTTCCTCACACACTCATCCACCATATCCCTCCACCTTCTCCTTGGCCAACCTCGCCTCCTCCCTCCTTCAAATTGGTTCAGATATACCTTTTTCACCACACTATTGTTATCCATTCTCTCCATATGATCATACCTTCTCAGTACACTCTCTTCGATTCTGGTGTCCACAGACTTCCTTGCTCGACATCTTTCACGAATCACATTATTTCATATCGTATCCACTCTCTGTACTCCACGTATGTTCCTCAGCAGTCCCATCTCCACTGCTCTTACTCTTGTCTTTTCATTTTCATGCCACACCATAGTCTCACATCCATATGTTAATGTTGGCACAAATACTCCTTCATGTAAGCCTCGTGCAGCTGCAACACTCAAGTCTCTGTTTCTTATCAAGGCCTTCATTGCACCAGCTACTTTCCTTCCTTGTGTCACTCAGCTTTCCACTTCTTTTGCACATTTTCCTCTCTTTTCTCTCTTTGTACTCATGTATTTGAACTCTCTCTCCAATTCCAGTCTTTGTCCATTCACCATAACATTGCACTGGGAGTCACCTTCTTTCTCAATAACTATCACTTTACTCTTTCTACATTTACTCTCAAGGCACGACGCTCACAGACATCAGCAAAGCTCTGCACTAGTCTACCAAGTTCTTGTCCAGTATTTTCAAGTAGTACTCCATCATCAGCATACAACAAACTGAAATATTCCATCCATCACCATTCATCATCAATGCCATTTCTTCTTTAAATTGAATATAAATGCAAATTGGTTTTATTTATTATATTTGTATTTAGAGGGAGTGTATGAATTAATTTTAATTTCCTGAGAAATTAACTAATAACTCTCTTTTTAGCAAGTTATGAACTTAAATGGATGACTGGATTGTCAAAGCTGGTGGTGTTGATGCATAAGAACTGTCTATTCATTCATTCATTTATTCATCATGCAATCCTATGTTGCCCCATCAGGAGCACTGTCTAAACTATAGTAAAAACAGTTTCCACACCAAATAAGAGTCGGGCAAAGCATTCTAATAATACCAACTAATTTAATAATCATGTTAGTACTGTACCATAAAACACAAACATAAGTAGTACTCATTGGTTCTTCATTGTATTTTCAAAATATCCTTTAGTCAAATAAAATATGACAACCACAATCAAAATCAAAATTATGTCTGGTGGTACGTGTGGGCGCTCACCATCCACTCGTGTGATGTGGTACTGCTCTCGGGTGGCTGCCTTTTCCTCTTCCTTCTTTCCCTCCTTCCTCTTCTGTCTTTCCTTCCGTCATTCTTTCCTCTTCCTTCTGTTTATGGGTGACTCTACACTGACAAGCCAAATTGTTTCCTGTATGCCAGGAAACCATTTACCAGGCTGGGTGGTAACCATGTAACCAAATTATGGCGCCTGGTGGTTTAGTGGGTAATTAAGGCCCTCCAATCGGATTGAGCTGGTGAAAGTTTATATCCAAGGGGAAGTTGGGGTTATTACTCACATAATGCCACTCAGGGTTGATTAAGGCTGGTCACTGTCATCTTAAATGTCAGGACCAACTTGCCGAGCTGGGCTTCTACGCTTCTCATATGGCAGCACAGGATTAGATGATGGATGGATGGATGGATACTTATTCACTCTCAGTCATCATCAGATCCATCTGATTCACGCAACATAGTAGCTGGTTCCAAATCCTCCTCTTCCACATATTGTCGTAAGGAATCCATTTCTAACACTGACATGATGCTCCGAGGAACCTGATCACAGTCAAACCAATTTATAGAACATTTGTTGTCTTTCTGTACCCAGCGATGGCCTTCAGGTGGTGCACTATAAGGATTTGTAAGGTATGCATCCTTCCAAACATATGCAACATAGTTACAACATAGAGCTTTGTTGATTAAAACAAACTGACCAGGATCTAGTGTACTTGGGTTCATTCCTTTAATTCTGTCAAGGGGTTTATCTTGTATCTTGGGTGCATACTGCTGTTGAAAAGTAGCATATCTAAGATCATTCACACTATCAATGTGAGGTTGGCCAGTCAATGCACACACAGATTTCTCCAAGCCAACTTGTGTACATTTTCGTTTTCGTTTTCATTTTTAAAGGCTCCAACATGCTAGCATGTGTCGGCCTTGGTCACCTAATGGCGGCTCTCCACGCTGCACGATCCATTGCAGCCTCCCTGTTCAGTCCCTTAACCCTGATGTCACACTTAATGACCTCGTCCCATGTCTTTCTCGGTCTACCCCTCATAACCCCACCCCCAGTATTAACACTTCTCACCTTCCTCACCCAGTTATCATCCCCCATCCTCTCCATATGTCCAAACCATCTCAATCTACCTCTCCTCATCACAACACCAATACACTCCAGTCCCATCCTACCTCTCAACTCTTCCATTGTAAACCCAGTCCCTCCAGGCCTTGGACGCAGGGACACACTGCACATCCACCTAATCATTGTCATTTCTGTACGTCTGAGCCGGCGAATATCTTCCTCCTTCACTGCCCAGGTCTCACTACCATACAGCATTACACTCCTAACACATGCTGCATACAAAGACCCCTGAGCACGTAGGGAGAGTCCTCTCAATGTTAGGAGAGGCAAGAGCTCCCTGAACTTTTTCCAACCACTTCTCACCCTAGCCACAGAGCTAGCTCCAGCCCCACCTCCAGCACACAGCATGTCTCCCAAATAACAAAACTCTTCCACACACTCAAGAGATTCACCAGCAAGTTCAATCCTTTCACGTCTGACAATCTCCACCTGGTCACACCGACATGCTGTACACATAAAATCAGCAGTATCTCGCAGTCTACCTCTGATACCACTACATCTCTTATGCACCCATTTATCACAAACACCGCACAAGATTGAATTACTTCCCACGCCCTTGTGGCAAACTGCACATGGCCACTCTCCTTCGTCTTTGACAGTACCGCCACCAACCCTAGATATCATCACTTTTGTTTTATCTGCATTTACCCTTAAGCCCTTGTGCCCCATACCATCTCTCCACTTCCTAAACCTTTCCTCCGCCTCCCTTTCATTCTCTGCAATCAACACCAAATCATCAGCATACAACAACTCCCACGGGAGTCCGTTTCTAAAGTCATGTGAAAGGGCTTCAAGTACCATGATAAACAACATGGGACTCAAGACTGACCCCCTGTTGCACACCAACAGTCACGGAAAACTCATCACTCAAATCTCCATTCACTCTTACCTGGACGTGAGCACCCACATACATAGACATAACCACCCTAACCAGCCACTCCTCCAAGCCAAGTTTTCTCATTGCCCGCTTCACCACCTCTATAGGGACTCTGTCAAAGGCCTTTTCCAAATCAACAAAAACAAAATAATGATCCCTTCTCCTACCAATATAGTTTTCCTGAAGCTGTTGAACAATGAATATAGCATCAGTGGTCCCCCTACCTGGCATAAACCCAAACTGCATCTCATCAGTATTCACTCTTTCTCTAATCATACCTTCTAAAACTCTCTTCATTACCTTCATTATCTGATCTAAAAGCTTTATACCTCTATAATTTCCTCTTTCCAGGGCATCACCCTTCCCTTTATACACATTTACACTTACACTCTTCAGCCAATCATCTGGGAATATCCATTTCATTGCCTAACTTTGAAAATGTATCTTGATAGTGCTTGTTTTTCATGACCAGTTCAATTGACTCTACTTTCCCTCTGTTCATAAATGCAGCCGTAACATCACATCCTGTGTATGCATGTAGACCTGGTAATGACTCAGTGATATCACACTCGGCCTACTTGGTGACATAGATAAATCTTCTTGTTTTGCTACTACTCAGTCCAACATCCATCCAGACTCTGGGCTTTGGTTCCCTCCAAAAGACATGATAGACAAATATTACTAGTACGTCTTTGTCATTTAACTACAGTAGGGGCATTGGGAGACACACCAGCAACATAATACAGGTGGAATGCCATTCGAGTGTCTGCTTCCTCATGCTGATATGTTAGATATGTAACTTTATCTCTAATGACACTGTGTTCCCATTCTGAGCAGGCATAGCAAATGTCTATCTATTTATCTATCCATCTATAGCCCGACGCCCTAATCCCACATAGGGTGGCTGCAGACAAAACGCCTCCAAGTCGCTCTGTCACCCACCATTTGACTACCCTCCCCCCAACTCACCCCCCCTCCCTCATGTATCTCTCAACTCCATCCCTCCACCTCATCCTCGGTCTACCCCTCCCTCTCCCTCACCTATATTCACCCTATTAGTCAGTCTTTCATTCTCCATTCTCTCCTCATGTCTAAACCACCTCAGTGTATTTCTCCTAATCTTCTCAACCACATCCACATCCACCCCACAACATTCCTTCACTTCATTTGTCAATCTGTCCCTCCATGTCACTCCACATGCTCCTCTCAAGTAATTCATTTCCTCTGCTCTCACTCTTGACTTGTTCCCCTCTTGCAAGGTCCATGCCTCGCTTCCATACGTTAGGGTAAGGATCACAATACTATCATGCAGTGACTTCTTAACTTCCATACTCACCTCCCTATTACTTATCACTGCTTTCAGTGAACCAACAACCTTCCCTGCTGTACCCTTTCATGCATATCATCCCCCAGCGTTCCATCCTTACTCATCACACTACCCAAGTACTTGAATGCACTCACATTCTCCATATCCTCACCATCCAACCTCTCTGTACATTCTGTGACTTCATTCCTCTCAAACATCATAACTTTACTCTTGTTTACATTAACTTTCAGATTCCTCTTCCTACACACTGTCCCAAATTCATTCACCAAACCTTGCAACTCCCATTCATCTTCACTCAACAATACTGTATCATCAGCAAACAACAACACCGGAATCTTCCAAATCTCACCCTCATTCATTAGAGCCACCCCCACATCCACTGCCCTAACTTGCACCTCCTTTACAACCCCATCCATGTATATATTAAACAGCCATGGAGACATCACAAAACCTGGTTTCAGTCCCGCATTTAGATCAAAGAACTCACTCAGCTCACTATCCACTCGCACCATAGCCCTAGCTCCTTTGTACATACTCTTCACAGCACTCAACAATTTCCACTCCACTCCATATATTCTTAATACCTTCCACATACCTTGCCTATCTGTTTTGTCATAAGCTTTCTCCAAATCCATGAAGGCAGCATACACTTTCTTTCCCTTCTCTAGATACTTCTCCACTAAACATCTTAGGACAAATATCTGATCTACACACCCTTTTCCCTTCCTAAATCCCCCTTTTTCTTCTCCAACTAGCTCTTCCATCATATGCCTAACCCTATCAATGATTATTCTACCATATATTTTTCCAGTCACACCAAGAAGGCAAATACCCCTATGGTTACCACATACTTCTCTCTCCCCTTTTCCTTTATATAAAGGAACAATTATACTTGATTTCCAGTCCTCTGGAACCCTTCCCTCTTCCCAAGCCAATCTACACAACTTCCATATCCACTCCACAACAATCTGACCCTCATACTCAGCATTTCACCACACACTCCATCAATTCCTGAGACCTTTCTCATCTTGATCTTCTTCATTGCTTCCAGTACTTCCGCCCTACTGATCTCTTCCCCCCTCCACTCATGTCATCTTCTCCCAACCATTCCCCAACCACTTATACTCGCAGTGCTCTCACTCTTTACATTCAACAAATCCTCAAAGTGCTCCTTCCATCTCCTCAATTCCTCTCTCTTCTCCACCAACAATCTATTATTCCTATCTTTCACTCTCCTACTATTTCCCCTTTCACACTGCCTTACTTTCTTTACCTCCTTCCAGAACATTTTCTTCCCTCCACTTCACACTCAGATTCCTCCCAAATTCTTCATCCAGTTTCTTCTTACTCTCCTTCACCAGTCTCTTCACTTCCCTTCTCCTGCTCACATATACCTCTCTGTTCTGTCTCACATCTTCTTCCCTACCTGTACTCACTAGCCATTCACTGTATGCCTTCTTCTTTTGTTCCAGAGCTCGTTTCACGTCATCATTCCACCATGCTGTCCCTTGCACACCCTTGCATCCTCACTCCACAAACCACCTCACATGCTGCGCCTATCTCTTCCTTGAGTATCTTAGATACGTCTTCCACCCCTTCCATCTGCTCTAATTCATACCTTCCCAATCTTTCTTCCACTATGCTCTTATACTCTGCCATTTTCTCACTGTCTTGCAAATTCTCCACTCTTTTCACTGGAGCTGTTTCCTCCTGTCTTCCCCTTCGTCTCCTCAACCATTTTCTTTGCAACTTTACCTTGGCCATCACTAAGTGATGGTCCGAGACTCCATTCCCCCACCCTCTCCACACTCTTGCATCCAACACTTGTCTTCTCATTTGCTCATCCACACACACGTAGTCTATCATTGCCTTTCGTTCAACAAGTTCACCATCCATCCTCCTCATTACTCTCCATGTATACCTGTGGATCATCTTATGCCGAAAGTAGGTGTTAGCTATTGCAAACCCCTTACCAGCACAGATGTCCACCAAAGCACTACCATTCCTATCTACTTCAGCTGGCACACTGCACTGACCAACCACTCCATCCACTCGTACATTCCCAACTTTGCCATTCATGTCTCCAATCAAAAGCACTCTCTCGCTCCTCTCAAATTTGTCCATACATGCTTCTACACTCGCCCAAAACTCATCTTTCACTCTTGCCACTCGGTCCTCTGTTGGCGCATATGCACATACAATCGCCCACGCTTGTATACGTACTTTCATCCTCACCCATACAATCCTTGCACCCACTGTTCCATACTCTCTTGTATTCTCCTTCCACTTCTTGCATATCATCAGACATACTCCCTCTCTTGCCCTCTCATTCTCATTAACTCCCACACATACACCTAAACCATATTCCCACTCTCTCACCCTTTCACCATCCTATGTAGTTTCAGTCAATCCACATATATCCACTCTTGCATCCTCAAGCACCTGAACAATCTGTTTCTCTTTCACTTCATCATTTTCACTCCTCTCACATTCCATGTCCCCACCCTCAGAATGTCCTTTGTCCGTTCCATAGTCGTCAGCGTATGGTCTGTCCTGGTCCGAGGTGCTTTATGTGCTTGTTTAGTTAGGTAGTTCTTTTTACGGAGTGGGGCACTAACCCACCACCAACCCTTTTAGTCGCCTTGTACGACAAGCAGGGATACTGGGGGAGTATTCTTGAAACCCCCCTACCCCCAGGGGGGTATCAAGGCACTTGGCTCAATTGGTAGAGAGGTGGCTTACAGTCCTAAGGTGCACTTGTTCAAATCCCTGCTGGGACAGGTAACAGTTTATGGATTTGAATGTCATAAAAGGTAGACTTTACTGATCTGCCAGAGGCCCCCCCGACATGTCGTAAAAACACCCCCACTAATACCAACACACCAGTCCTGTATTTGATAGTCCTAACATGTATTCAATATGGACGGTGGGTGTTAGCACCAAAGTGTGACATGTGGAGATACAGGACCACAGGGTCATGGGGATAGGCCCTGAAGCCTTTGCCCAGAGTCAGACATATTATTTATTAAAAAAAAATATACAGTAATTCCTCCACTATCCGATGTAACAGAGCCAAAGGCATGTCCGGAAAGTGGTCCCGTCCGGATAGTGGGCCCCTGCCTCCTGGACAGGTACTTATGGACCCTAACGCCCAACTTTGAAAGCCACCTAAATAGCTCCCAACCGGACATGCATAGCACCTATCTAAACCTATTTAAGACCCTATTCACACCAATAATGGACACAAAAGGATGATATAAATGAAAAGGAACCAAAGAATGAGGAATTAGAATTGACTGTACCACAGCTAGGGTACTTACAGCACGTCTGTGGCTGCCTTCTCTAAAGGCTTTGGCAGTGGTGAAAATGCTCTTGAAGCATGTACAGTAATCTAGTGTTGTGCTGCACTTACAGTAATTCTTTGCACTGTGAGTTATAATTGTATAACACTGCACACTGTTAATTGCACCAGGCCAGTTTCAACCGTCAGTTTGCACTCCACAGTTAATCCTTTGCATTCTAAATTCTAATTTCTTAACACTGCACAACACTGTTAATTCTCATGTGGTCTAGCAGACAGGTATTGCGGTTTATTCACTGTTTAGTCACAAAAAACGAGCACACGTAGCTTCCACTGCGATAAGCATCTGCTTACGATCGAAGTTAAGCAGTAACTGTTTGTGCCTTGGTGGTGACGGGGAAACAGAGTTGCCAGATCGCAACGGCCACATTACCAAACTCCTCAATTTTCATTGCCAAATTTAACTTTTCATTACCTAATTCGTAAAGCTAGCATTTATTCTTCACTGATTATATATACTGTACAAGTGTAAATAAATGTAATCACTCTCCTTATAATTAACAGCATGTTGATTATTTTCATGCTATGTTGGCTAGCAGTTTAATCAGAGAGAGCAAACAATCCACCATCTCCATCCTGTGTATCCTTATATATTGTGAAAAATCCGTTTTGTAATGCATTATTCTGATTCATTACCAAACGAATTTTTCATTACCAAACTGGCCCACATTTGGTAATGGAAAATACCAAATGGCAACCCTGACAGGGGAGGCTAGTGACCTCGGGCAAGAGGGTCATCGGGACATCCCGGCCCTGAGCCCCTATTCCTCGCAAGTGCCCCAACCCCAGGCGTTCAGACAACCTGAACTACTGTGCGGGCGGGGTAGTGACCGTCAGACCAGGGGTGGGACTGAAAAGAGGTCAGTCCCAAGTAGCACCGTCTTGACGGTCTTGCTACACCCTCTAGGGCAGGAAGAGGCCCAAGGGCAGGAAGAGGCCCAAGGCTATGGCCTTAAAAGAGAGATAGACACAGGCTACGGCCTGACAAAGTGTGTAAAGGGGAAGGTGACCCCAGGCTCCGGCCTTAACACGCTGAGGAGAGAGAGAGTTGCCTGTGTGCATCCCTCTCCAGTTGTACTTTGGCTACGGCCAGAATACGGTCCAGGGTAGAGAGACCCTGCTACCGTACGTGTAGCGCTACCCAATTACGGAAGCGGCAACTCGGGGCCGGCCTCTCGCCGGAGCAGGCGGGTGATCCCGTTTCTCCGTTAGTCGATTCCAGTACGGGCAGACACTCAGTTACGACTGGGGCACGTACCAGGGTGGAGAATTCCCTGACGGTAGGATCTGTCCGTATTGGAGAGAGTGCGGCCCTCGTGCCCCTCACTCCGGCTTGTTCCCTACTGCGGGAGGAACACCACGCTGACGGCCGCTTGCCTCGGCGAAAGGGCGACCCCGATCACCCTACTGGTGTCCCTCGCACGCCGGACAAGTTCACGGCACCAGCCAAAGTCCATACTAGGGGAAGTGGAGCCCCACCTCAGCCCAATGAACACACTCAGGGAACCACGAAGAGCGTGAGTCTCCCTCAAGCCTCTTTCCCTCCGGGGAGCCCTTCGTCGCCATCCAGGCTTCTTGGCCAAGCGGAGGCGTTAGAGTGGTGGCAAGGCCCGATTGCGGAGTTACCGCCCACACCCGGACGCTCCTTAGCACTGTTGGAGCCCTACAGGAGTCGCTGCCGCAGCCCAGCCCTGACGGCGCCTCTCCCCCTGAGCGCCTGCAGACCCCGGACGCCCAGGCCTTCCACCACGTTCCCCGACGACGGCGACCTAGGCTCTCTCACGCCCCGGCAGAAGAAGAAGCAGGCCCGAATCCTCCGCCTGTTCGGTCCTAGTCCCGAGGGCCCCCGATCAGATCGAGGCCCCAGACTACGAGGCCTCCCTGCACCCCACCAGTGCGGCCCTAGGAAGGAGCCGCCCCTCAGGTCAAGGCCCTAAACAAGGGAGCCTCCCTGGACAGTAAGTACTAGTGACCCAACTACCCAGGAAACACGGATAGAACAGTGATAGTGACAGTGACCCCTAATACAGTGACAGTGATCCAATGCACAGTGGCAGTGACAAATAAAAGTTATGTTAAACAGTGATATCGGAGTAAGTCGTGCTTGAACATTAAACAGCTCAGTTCCCCCTCTCAGAAAGGACGCGGGGAGTTTTCTGTGGAGTCGAGGGTAGGTGTGTGAACGAGCCGAAAGGCTAATGAAGTGCTTCCCTGAGACTATAGGTGACGGTGTCGGATGTCGCCACACGCACCCTACCTTTATTATAGTATCATATCCCCCACAGACTCCCGATCACAGTGAATATAAGTGAGACTCCCCCGTTTATTATTATCCACCAGCGGCACGACCAGTGTTCTCGATTGACCATCGCAGTGAAGTGATATCTCTCCTCAATAACAGTAACCCATATCCCTGACTGCCCTGTGCCCTGTGCAAAAGTAGATTGGATCCAATTATAAGTGTATTGTTGTATCTCTGTGTAACTGTGTACCAAATGTTGTGTATGTAGCGCTGTAAGGGATAGAATTTAAGCAATAGATGTGATTCGGTGTACTGTCTCTTTTTATGCCCTGTTCCTTTGTTAGTGCATTACATCCGGTCTAGCCAAAGGACCCCGTCCAGTGCTCGTGTTTTTACGACGAGAAGTCGCCTTAAAAACACAGCATTACAGGAAGTAACTCGTTTATTATCAATTTGCGAGAGAAATGTCATAGAAGAAAAGATTCTTAGAATGACCAGTTCTACTAGAAAATGTTAACGAATAATCGAAAATCGGATGAGGGTAACGTGTAAAGTTTGACCGTAAATGGTTTCTTGGCTTACAGGAAACCATTTGGCTTGTCATTCAATGTAAAGCCACCTGTAAAGGAAAGAAAAGCAATAAGAAGTGACAGGAAAGATGGGAGAAATAGGAAGAGAGGAGGACAGGCACAGAAAAAAAATGATAAAGGCTAAGGAAGAATTAGGCAGCACTACATCAAGTGAGTGGATGATGGTCGCCACCACCTACCACCAATATATATATATATATACTCTGTATGTATTTTAGTTTTAAGCTTTCCTGACGTTCACCAATGACCCACGTGTGGACTTGAACCTCTGACCCTTTGGCCAAAGTGGAGTGCATTGACCCTTTAACCGCGGGCATTGTTTTGGTCTGGTTGTCCTCTCCCGCGGGGGTTTCAGCCAAATGTAAACAAACCTTTAAACCTTAATAACTCTGCACAGAATAAAGCTAGAGAAAAAAATAAGGTACCATTAGAAAGTACTAACCTTCAGCTTTCCATTGATGTAGGTTTCATGACATTGTTGACTTTCACAGGACGGGGAGAGCCGTTAGAAGTGAGGGGTGTGAAATAACTATTTTACGCCCCACACACCAGTACCAAATGCCAACCACTCTCTCATAATAGTAATATAAACATATATGAACACTGTACATACGATAAACACCCACTCTGTGTTCACTGAGGTAGGTTAAAGGCACTTCACTGCGGCAGCGCCCGCTCTTCACTGCGGTTCGCCTCACTTCACTGCGGCGTCACCCGCTCTTCACTGCGGTTCGCCTCACTTCACTGCGGCGTCACCCGCTCACTGACGTTTCATGCGATCTTTTCATTCTTTCTAACTTCTAATATTATTTTACATATAATCTGGGCAATATACATTATATTTACAATGCACTTATTACTATATTGCGTCACTGGCGCATCACAGAATTACATAAGTGCCGCAGAATTCCACAAGTGCCGCAGATTCTCTTATTACAATATCAATTATTATACTGGCCAATATTTCCTTTTTTTTCTAGGCAAAATATCCCTTATTACTACATTATCCATTATACAATTATTGGCAAAGCACGTCAATGTCGCATCACTATATATCACTGTCACTTTCAGTATTTACTCAGAGAGTGGTACTCGGCAAAGCACGGAGTTACACATAGAGCGACTTGGCATTCCAGGCACTGGTGTGTGCTCATTTTTCTCGTCCTAGGCCTCTGTGTGGTGGTAGAACATACTCTGCAGCGGCCCTGTGACAACCTGCCGCCTGCTGTAAGAGGCAATTTCACAAGCTGGTGCCGGCTCATGTAATTGCGGCACTCAAGACGGTCAGGTTGTGTGTCAGAGTGTCGCCTCGGGATCAATGCCGTCACCTGACCAAATCGTGCAAGTAGCTGCTGCACGACAGTCTTGGAAAACTGTATCAGTGATGGTTGCCTTATGCCCCCGACTTGTGTCTTGTAGAGAATGAAGGCGTTGAGCATGCACATATCGAGCATGTGCAGGCAAGCCTTCCTGTACCATCGGGTGTTTCTCCTGAGACAGTCGATTTCACCAATCATCATATCAGACTTATCAACAAGTCTCATATTTACATTGTAATCAATGACGGCATCAGGCTTCATGATTGGCTCTCCCGTCCTGTAGCTGACCTTCCCAGTTCTCTGCAATTCCCCCTTGTGGATGGTGCTGATCATATTCACGACCTTCTTGTCATGCCACCTGATCACAAGAAGCTTGTCTGACTTCTTCAGGTGAACATCTCCCCTGGATGATGATGATCCTTCGGAGAAACTAGGCCACTCTTTCCTATAGCTTCGTACAGTGCCAACAGTGCCAATGCCGTGTTCAGCAAGGTATTTGGAGAGTTTCGGTGCTGTGTAGTAATTGTCTGTGTACAGCACATGATTATCACCAAAATACCTCTCCATCAGCACTTTTACCACGGAGCCAGAGAAGCCAAGGGGGTCTTTCCTGTTCACATCCATTGAGCTAGCAGAGTAGATAACAAAATCCAGGATATACCCCGTCTCACAGTCACACAGCACAAAGAACTTTATCCCAAAGCGGTGGCGTTTGCTGGGGATGTACTGCATGAATTTGAGACGTCCTCTGAACAATACCAGGGATTCGTCTATGACGACTTTCTGCATAGGCCGGAAAAATCGCATAAATCGATCCCTAATCCTGTTGAGAAAATCCCTCACTTTCCACAAAGGGTCAGTTTGGGACGGATTTGCTTTGTCAGCGAAGTGCAGGTATCCAAGCAGCTGTCGGAACCGATCCCGTGACATATTTCATTCATTCATTCATTGCCTGACGCCATGTATCCCAGACGGGGTGGCCAAGGGCTTAGAGTTAATTGTTTTACGGGGAGGGGCACTAATCCTCCACCAACCCTACTTGACACATAGGGATGCCAACAGCATCTGGTGTTCCCAGGTGGTCACCCATCCAAGTACTAACCAGACCCAACGTTGCTTAACTTCGCTGATCGGACGGGAAGCGGTGTACTCAACGTGGTATGGCCGTTCCGAATATTGGGATGGTAGTTATGTCATCCACGAGCCAGTACTCCTCCAACTCATGTCTCTTTATATGGGGCATCAAAAACATTAGTCAAAGAACACATACAGCTCTGTGATCCTGACAGGCAACCACGACACTTGCTTTGGTGAGCCAATAGGTCCCAGCCCTTCTGCTGCTCACTGAGCTGCATACCTATTGGTCTCATCACTGACATGCTGCACGATTTCATCATCCATGAAGGCCAGGAAGTAGTCAACAAAGTCATCTCCTGCGTTGCATGGGAAGGCAGGCTGTATTCCAGCATTTGTCATATCAAACGGTGGATTGTGTGGCTGAAAATCTGCACCGTCAGACCAAACAAATGCATTCACTTGCCCTGTGCGTGGTTCAGTGGCAGGGGCAGGTTGCATTGCACTCGTTTCCCCGTGAGAAGGAGCTGAGGTGGAGGCAATGGGTGAGGCAGGAGGTGAGGCAGGAGGGAAGCGGGAGGGGGGTGAGTGCGGGGGCGGTGAGTGGGGGGGTGGCGAGGGTGAGGGAGCTGAGTGGGGGGCAGGCGGGGGGGTTTCTGACCTGGTGCGTGGTGAAACTTGACCCTTTCTACCCCACTTATCACCTCGCTTATCTCCTCGCTTATCGCCCAGCTTTGCCCTCCAACTGCCACGCATCCCCTTTGTTCTAGGCCTGCCTGCACGGCCTGCATGGCCTGCCTTCCCTCGCTTTGCAGGCTTTGGTAATTCGTACTCCTCAGATGATGTAGACTGAGGAGAGGGCACGACAGATGATGATGATGATGTGAGGGCAATAGGGCTAGGGGAACGGGAAATTGATGGGAAATGCTTACTAGGGCCTGGTGTGGGAGACGTGAGCCTGTGCTTCACTCCCTTCCCACGTGCAATACCAGATTTGCCCATAGGAGCCTTTCGTTTCCCAGAGTAAGTTGGGGGGGAAACAACACGATCACTTTCATCGCTGTCACTATCAATGGAAAATGGTTCACCACCAATCACTGCCAAATCATCACTGCTTGCTGTGAGTGTGTCACTTTCACTGCCACAATCAAGAGTAGTACTTACAGTTTTGTCCAGCTCAATTCTAATTTCAGGAGTGCTCAACCCCTTCTGCCTCACCGTCGGCAGTTCCTTTACCGGTGTAGAGGTAGAGGGAACACTAGCACTAATCATTGTAGAGGAGGAAGCGAGTGACGATGAATCGGGACGGAGCGCCATTATCACGCACAGAGCTGGACAGATACTGACTGATGCGGGTCAGGGCAGGGGTGGAAGGGCCCCCCTCGGGGTTGGAGGAGGGAGGTGTGGGATGGCTGGCGTGAAAGAACTCGACAGCTACTCTTGCGTGAGACAATTTGCGCGCCGGGAAAACGCGCGGTGTTCAAAATATTCACGATCATTCCAGAATGACACCCACGGTTTGGTCCAGTTTTGTCAGTGTCATTCTGGAATGACACCCGCGGTTAAAGGGTTAACCCACTGAGCCACAGCTGCTGTATCTGTACAGTATACAGCAACCCCTCAATTATCCAGAAGCTCTGTATCCAGTCATGCTCCGTATACGGACGTTAGGTCTTGGCTTTACTTAACCCCTAAAACGCGGCTGTGTACGGGTGATCCCCCCACTGTGGCGGGGTTGTAGCGGGGTCTGAGTACCTTTGGGAAAATATTTGCCAAAAATCATAGATTAACCCTAGAGCATTAAAATTTTTATGGCATATAGTACTTACATTCAGCTTTCTCCTGAGCCACATGTTGAGCCTTCGTTGACTACCAAAGGACTTGTGAAGACTTGCAAAGTTGGGTAACAAAGTCTTCACTCTCACACCTCCAGAAACCCGGTTTTCTTTCTACCACAGCCTCAATCTGTCACAGTACACTTTATACAACAACGTACAGGTTGTTTGGAATCCGTATTTGTAAATAAGCACTGAAAATAAGGCTAAAATGAACGGAGCGCACGGCCGACATGCAGCGCGATGGCGATCTTCCCGTCAGTATTGTCACATTTGCCTTTTCTCGGCAAAAAACACGTATACTACATTTTTTTTCATCATAGGACTTCGCAAACGTTTGCCTGTCACTATTACGGCCATAAAAATCACTGTCACTGCCAGTATTGTGGATTGGGACTGAGGAAGACCACCGCGGCACAAGTTTATTCAGCCTTACGGCAGGCACTTTATTCTCGCTCCTGTCGGCCACTTGCACTTCATTTCTATCGCTCACTTTCACTGTATCTGTTCTTTTTTTTGCCTTATTCATCAGTGTCACTGTCAAGTGTTATAAAAATAATATTTTCTACACAACAAACTGTCACTGTCAGAACATAGAATAGGAAAATATGCTTTCATCTTCTTACACTGGAGTGACTGTCACTCGCAATACTTATATTATTACTATGTACAATTATTTACACCAAAAAACACTGTCACTGTCAGTGCTTTTACAAGTACATACACTAATTTACACTCATCAGGCTGTCACTGTCAGCACGTAAAAGAAAACTAAACAATATTATCACTGTCACTCTCAGTATTATTTCAAAGAATCTTACCCTTATTTTCAAAATCTACTTAGGCTGTGGTAGTCAAAGAAACACGGGTAAGCACAGAGGGGAACTTTGCACTCTTTGCACTGCAAGGAGGTGCGCCTAAAGGTTCTTTCCTGCCTGGTAGTGTGGCTGCACACATGACACCTCCTCAGTGCTTTCCCCCTCTTTGCAGTGGCTGGCAGTGGCTCCAGGCGGTGTCGCTGAAGGTAGGCCATACACTGTAGGCGGTCTGGAGGTGTGTGAGGGTGGCGTTTGGGACCTGTAGAAAGAACCTGGCCGTAACGCTGAAGTAGCTGGTAGACACAAGTCTTGGAAAATCGTCTGAGAGAGTAGTTGGCTGGCTTCCTGTTCTTGATTTTATACAGGATGAAGGCGTTCAACATGTACATATCAATCAAGTGCAAGAACACCTTCCTGTACCAACGACGATTTTTCCTCAGGCAGTCAATCTCTCCAATCATCATATCAGACTTGTCCACCAGCCGCATATTGACGTTATAGTCAATGACAGCATCAGGCTTCATCACAGGCTCGCCAGTCCTTCTGTCGACCTTCCCTGTTGCCAGCATTTCACCCTTGTGTACTGTGGTGAGCATGTTCACGACTCTCTTATCATGCCACCTGATCGCAAGCATCTTGTCAGATTTCTTCAGGTGCACGTCTCCCCGCTTTGACTTTTCAGCCTCGGGGAAGGCAGGGTAATGTGCCCTTTTGCTTCTGACAGTGCCACAGGAGCCGACGCCGTGTTCAGAAAGGTACTTGGCGAGTTTAGGAGCGGTATAGTAATTGTCCGTATACAGGACATGATTCTCGCCAAAGTACTTTTCCAAAAGCACTTTCACCACAGAACCAGAGAATCCGAGGGGGTCAGTCTTATCCAGATCGACATTGCTGGCGGTGTAAATGACGAAGTCAAGGATGAACCCCATCTTGCAGTCGCACAGCACGAAAAACTTGATTCCAAAGCGGTGGCGTTTGCTTGGAATGTACTGGACGAACCGAAGACGGCCCCTGAACAATACCAAGGACTCGTCAATCACGACTTTCTTGAACAGGCGCAAGAACCTCGTAAACTTATCCTTGATCATGTTCAGGATTCCCCTCACTTTCCATAATGGGTCAGTTTGGGAAGGCTCATCATTGTTCGTGAAGTGAAGATAAGTCATCAGCTGCCTAAAACAATTGCGGCTCATGTATTTATTGAAAATGGGTGTTGGGCACAGCTCGTTGGAAGTCCAGTATTCTTCTAACTTGTGTTTCCAGTTGTGCGGCATTAGCAACATCAATCCAATAAATACAAAAAGCTCGCGGATCGTAAGAGGCACCCATGCTGCCATCCGCGACGTGGATGGCGTGGCAGCCTCACCTTCTCCTTCGCGAACTGGAGCACATTGCCCCTCGTACCTGTTTGTCTCGGTACAGATGTGCTCCATAACCTCGTCGTCAAGGAAGGCCAACAGGTAGTCAAGGCATTCACCATCCTTGTCCACAGGGAAGTCAGCCTGAAGTCCACACCCACTGTCGTCAAAGGGCAGATCCTCCGGCACAAAATCTGATCCCTCTGACCACACGAAGGCATCCAGCGTTCCCTGCCTAGGCTGGGAGGTGCTTGGGGCGGCAGGGGGTGAGGCAGGTCGTGTGGGAGTGGGTGAGGCAGGAGGGGCAACAGTAGGTGAGGCAGAGGCTATCCCAGGTCGTGTTGGTGTTGTGGTGGTGGTGGTGGGGGGGACATTATCACTGGGCTCAAGGTCACTCGCGGTGGCGTGACTGCTGAGTTGCCTAGTGCGAGTTCCCTCCCTACGAGTTAGCCTTATACTAGGGGACTTAACTCTACCAACACAAACACTAGGCCTACGAAAACCTCTCAAACGTAATGTTGCACGTTTACTTCCCTTTCTCGGTGGTGAAGGAGACTCCGACGACTCAGGAGACAGGGCAGCAGAGGAGGAGGACGAGAGAACAGGGCTGGGAGTACGTGGCGGGCTTGCGGTGGCGTGACGTGGCGTAGGGGACAATGGCGGTGAGCTGGGGTCACCGCTCCTTTTCCGTTTTTCCCCCTTCCCATACTCGAGGCCCCTTCTCACCGGAGCCTTCCCTGCTGAGGTGCTGGGCACTGACACACTCTCCTCCGGCACAGAAACAATCACTTCTGGTCCGGACTCTGCACTGGATTGTGTGTCAGACTCAGCCAGGCTCGACCACACACCGACGTCACTGCCATAGTCCATTGAGGCTTTCAAAAGTTCTGAGGCTATTGCAGAGTCACTTAGCCCCTTAGTAGTTCCTGGTAAGGTTTTGAAGGGGGTTGAGGTCACAAAACCCTTTTTCGGAGGGCTAGAAGGCACAGACCCGGAAGAGCTCAAGTTAGACATGGTGTCACTGTGGCAGATTTGCGTGGACTGACGCTATTCTGGGGCAAACTGCGCGAAAAAATGACAGTGTGACAACTGGGGAAACAAGCGTTTCCCAGTAGCAAAAAGTGCTTGCGAGATGACGGCGCAGATTGACACGTATCAGTCGTCCGCGCGTTGCCATATCGCACGACGAGGGAGGGCCGCGCATCGGTGCGTCGGTGGGTAAAAAAAATGAGACTTGGCAACAACCGAGGTCAGTAGTACAAAGGTCAAGTGTGCTAAACATAGCTCACGGGTGGCGGGACTGATAGACAATACCAGCTGAAGCATGCTTGCCCGCGGTTATTCAAAATTAACTCAAATCGCAAACGCGACGACCCGCCGTTCTGCCCTTTGGGCCGGCCGTCGCAAATGCGACGATCCGCGTTTTAGGGGTTAATTACGAGTGGGAAAAAAATTTGGATTTTGGGGGGGGATTTTTTTTTTTTTTTTGCCCATTTTTGGGTTCCAAAGGTCCAGGCCCATAATGCCCGGAAAGTGGGTGTCTGGCAAGTACAGTGATTACTGTATATGAACCAGGGCCTCTTTGAATCTAGGTGACGTCAGTGTTTTTTTTGGCCAGTCCCTTGGTCCCTTTTTGGTCTGATGCTGTTATTGAGTATGTCATGTCATTGCCACCCCATCCCTTTCTCTCCCCTTCTTTTAAAGATGGTGCTTTGTATACATCACAGATAAGGTGACCAGACTTATTGGAGCTAAAAGCAGGACATTGTCACGTGTATATATACATATACAATATATATATATATACAGTAACCCCTCCAATATCCGGATCAATAGAGCCATCGGTAGGTTCGGATATTGGTTTCGTCCGGATATTGGGCCCCAGCTTATGGACTTGTACTTATGGACCCTAACTCAGAGAAACACCTATACAACTCCCTCTGGACATGCATAGCACCTATTTAACACCCAAATCACACCAATAAGGCACATAAATGACTGAAATAAATGCAAAAGAAGCATAAAATGTGGGTTTAGAAGTATGTTCATACATTAATAAACATTCTGGTACTTATGGACTCTAACCGAACCTAACCTAACCGAACCGAACCTAACTCTGAAAAACACATTCCTACTGCACATGCATGAGGTAAGTATAGTATGGAAAGAAGTACAGTATGACACGTTCTGGTAAGTATAGTATGGAAAAAAGTACAATATGAAACATTCTGGTAAATATAGTATGGAAAATAGTACAACATGAAACATTCTGGCTACTTACAGCAAGTCCCTGGCCACCTCGATGAATAACCGCCTCCTCTCGGACTCTGACAGTAAGAACGATTTCCTGAAGCACTTGCACTACACTCTTCCTGAAGTCTTGCACTGAACTTAGTCACTAACACACAGAAGTCCGTTCTTTTCACAGTGTTCACTTTAGTCCAAATAATGTTCCATTTTACTTTAAGTGTTGCACATTAACTTTTCCCCAGTTTTTAAATTTTCCAAAGCCAAAACAAAGAAGGTTAGTTACGTTAAATTTCTTTTCTATTGAGTCTTTTCTCCCAACTTGAAAACCTCAACACAACACACCGTTTTTTTCACTGCACAACACTCAAAATTCCCGTGTGGTCTAGTGGAGAAGTTCTTGCTGTTTATTCACTGTCAGAGCCCGAGAGTATCACTGGCAGGCGACCAAGGGGTGCATCGGTGGGTCGTGGTGATGGCGTACCGACTACAGAAGACTCTGAAGATAGCCGCAAACTCACGTCGAGCGGTGACTCCACTGTAGCTGATGTGCTGGGCTGTGGCTCGGAGCATGAGGGCCTGTCTTGGGGAGGCAACGGAGTGGAACCAGGGCTTGGCACAGCGGGGGTCACAGGCCTGAAAAAACTGTCAATCATTGACTGACGCAAGGACCGACAATTCTGGCGATTGATGATGCGCTGCCGGAAAGCACGCACTTCCTCCACGAGTCCCAAGGGCCCCATCTCCCTGTCGCAGTCAGGGTGTTCCAGGTAGTCTAGGACGAACTCTAGATGTTCCCGGAGTGCGCTCAGCTTGGGGATGGCTGGAGTAGTGTCCTGCTGAGCAGAGTCCGCATCATCATCGCCTTCGTCATCGGAATCTTCAAGTTCGGGACTGACACCAGCAACTGAAGACGCGATCTCGTTATCAGACAACGTCTGATACCCAGGATCGCCCTCGTCGTCGTCCAACCACTCACGAACATCGTCCACATCAACATCGTCGCCGTGCGTACGTAGCCGTGCATGGAAGTCATCCACGTCAAACCCTAGGAAATCGTACTCCACATCTGTTCCGAGAAGCAGACGAGACCAACCATTTTCAAGAGTTTTCACAGGGACTTCCTTCCATGCACTAGCCCAGTTGTACAGCGCAGACTTGATGTTGTAGCGGCGAAGGTTTTCCAAAGTCCGCTTGCCTCGAGTGTCACGTCCTTCCCTGCGCTCGTCCTCGTCCTCGAGGACAACCATCACCTCGTCCAGGAACTTCCGACGGTACAGGCGCTTTGTTGCCACGATCACTCCTTGGTCCATTGGTTGAATGAGAGCAGTCATATTAGGTGGCAGAAACATGCACCTAATACGGCCATTTTCAGCAACCAAGTCCTTGTCGCACGGGTGGGCAGGTGCATTGTCGAGGAGAAGGAGAGCCTTTACCTGGTCGCGAGGAATTCCCAGTGTCTTCGTCTGGTAATGGATGACCTCCTTGACGAAGTGATGGTGAAACCAGTCTTTGAAAATCACAGCTGTGAACCATGCTTTCAAAGAAAGGTACCATACGACAGGAAGGACATCCATCACCCCACGAAGGCACCGAAGCTGCTTTGCACGGCCAACAATAACGGGCTTAAGCCAGTGCATGCCGTTAGCATTGGCACAACACAAAGCAGATATCCGTTCCTTAGAAAGCTTGCGGCCAGGTACACACTTCTCCGTCTCATTGGCTAGAGTGTTCGTTGGCACCGAACGATAGAATAGGCCAGTTTCGTCAGCGTTATAGACTTGACCGAGAGTGAGGCCCTCCCTGTCGATCAAGCCGTTCACCTTGTGCCGAAACTCGTCCACTCCATCCTCGTTAGCGTCCAATGCTTCGCCATGTGCTTTACGGTTAGAAAGGCCATGTCGTAACTTGAACGCGAAGAGCCAACCTTCGGATCCCTTGAAGTCAAGGGCGTCGTGAAGCCTTGCAAACTTCTCAGCAGCAGCCTTCAGCTCCGTTCCACGTACCATCACACCAGCTGCACGTTGCTGTCGATACCAAATCAACGTGGAGCGGTCGATCTCTGCATACTTGGGGGTAAACATAACCTTCCTCTCCATGTTGCGTTTGCTTCTCGACGAGAAGTCAGCCGTGTACTGCATGAGCTTGTCTCGGGAACGCTTGATATCGAACAAAGTCGACCGGGCCAGGTTGAACTCGCGGAGAATGCGTGAGGAAGACCAACCCGCATCAACCTTCTCCAATATCTCCCGTTTCTTCTCCAGAGTCAACACCACTCTCTTCCTTTTCTCAGGAGGCGGGGCCATCATCACACACACTAAGAGTAGGGAAGAGAGCAGCAGGAGGCCTTGCAGCAAGTACGGCACCACCACAAAAGCGAGCACGTGGGCAGCCATGGCGAACAGCGTAGGTCTTGTCGCGGTGAGAAACAGGCGGGAAGTGGGGAGGATGCAGCGGCGCTCTATCGGACGTCGGAGGAATGACGAACCAAAACAATGCTCTCACGCGGCGCGCGCGGCAAGTTCAAATTACGGACGGCAAAAAATTGATTTTTTAAATTTTTTTTTTGGATTTTCGGACCATTTTGGGAATGTTTGATCCCAGGACGATAAGGTCCGGGTAGTGGGGATGTTCGGTTATTGGGCGTCCGGATATTAGAGTGATTACTGTATATATATATATATATATATATATATATATATATATATATATATATATATACATATATATATTGATTATGTGTGTGTGGATGAAAGGATGAGAAGGTGTGTGATGGATACAAGAGTATACAGTATACTGTAGAGGTTGGGGGAGTGGACTTTCAGACCACTACTTGGTGGTGGTCAGACTGAAAGTACAAATGAAATGGAGAAATAGAAGAAGGGAAGAACAGGAGGAAGTAGTTCTTACAAGGAGGGTAGAAAAGGTACAAGAGGATGGAAAAAAGTCAGAATATAAGAGGGAAGTGGAGGAGCGATTGAGTAAGTATAGATTGGAGCAGATGGGGGACGTGGAACATGTGTGTAAGATATTTATGGAAGAAATCTGTGCAGCATGTGAGGTGGTGTGTCGGGTGAAGAGAAGATCAAAAGGGCATGCAGGGAACAGCATGGTAGACTCAAGAGGTGAGAGAGGCTGTGGCGCAAAAGAAGAAAGCATATAATGAGTGGATGAGAAACAGGGGGTGGGGATTAAGTTGAGAGATGGAAGAGAAAGTTAATTATAGAGAGGAAGAGAAAGGTGAAAAGATTAGTGAGGGAGAGTAATAAGAGAGTGGATGAGGAAATTGGAAGGAATTTGAGTGTAAAGTGGAGGGAATGTAAGAAAATGTTCCGGAAAGAGGTGAAGAGAGTTAGGGTACCAAAGATGTTAGTTGGGGAGTGAAAGATAAAAATGGTAGGTTACTAGTGGAGAAGGGAGAAAAAGTGAGCAGATGGAGAGAACACTTCAATGAATAGTTGAACATAGAGAATGAAAGTAATTCAAGTATAAGTGGCTGGGAGAAGGAGGGAGGTGAGAAGACAGGAAGAAATCAGTAGGATGGAAGTTGTGGAAGGAATGAAGAAAGTTAAAATGGGGAAAGCCCCAGGAATTGATGGAGTGTGTGGTGAAATGCTGAAGCATGGAGGAGAGATATATAGTAGAAGAATGGATGTGGAAGGTGTGCAGACTGGTCTGGGAGGAAGGTAGAGTTCGGGAGGACTGGAAGTTAGGTATAATTGTTCCCCTGTACAAAGGAAAAGGGGAAAAAGAAGTGTGTGGTAATCACAGGGGCATTTGCCTTCTTAGTGTAAAAGGAAAAGTATATGGTAGGATACTTGGTGACAGAGTTAGGGAAATAACAGAGGAATTAGTTGGAGAAGAACAGGGAAGTTTTAGGAAGGGAAGAGGTTGTGTAGATCAGATATTCATTCTTAGATCCTTAGTGGAAAAGTTTCTAGAGAAGGGAAAGAAGTTGTGTGCAGTCTTCATGGATTTGGAGAAAGCATATGACAGGGTGGATAGACCAGGATTGTGGAAAGTATTAAGAATATAATTTATGGAGTAGATGGGAAGCTGTTGAATGCTGTTAAGAGTATGTATGAGGGTGCCAAGGCTGCAGTGCATGTGGATGGTGAACTGAGTGAATTTTTCTATTTGAAGGTTGGAGTGAAACAAGGATGTGTTATGTCTCCATGGTTGTTCAATCTGTATATGGATGGGGTTATAAAAGAGATACAACGTAGGGCAATGGTTGTTGTTAAGTGAAGACGAAGGGGAGCTACAAGGCTTGGTGGATGAGTTTGGGAGAGTGTGTAAGAAACGGAATCTAAAGGTGAATGTAGGGAAGAGTAAAGTTATGGTCTTTGAGAGAAGTGAAGTTAGTGAATGTATAGTGAGGCTGGATGGGGAGGAAATGGAAAATGTGAGTATGTTTAAGTACTTGGGTAGTGTGATGAGTAAGGATGGAAGTTTGGAGGGTGAAGTGCTCGAAAGGGTGCAGCAGGGAAGAAAGGTTGCTGGCTCCTTGAAAGCAATGATAAGAAACAGGGAAGTGAGCATGGAAGTGAAAAAGCTACTACATGACAGTATAGTTATACCAACTCTAACGTATGTAAGTGAAGCTTGGACCTTGTTGGAGGGACAGAAGTCAAGAGAGAGCAGTGGAAATGAGTTATTTGAGAGGAGCCTATGGAGTCACATGGAGAGACAGGCTGACAAATGAGAAAGTGAAGGAGCGGTGTGGTGTGGATGTGGATGTGATAGGAAGCATTAGGAGAAACACATTAAGGTGGTTTGGCCATGTGGAGAGGATGGAGAGTGAAATTGATGAGAAGAGTGTATGTGAGTAAGGTGGAGGGAGGGAGAGGGAGAGGGAGGCCGAGGATGAGATGGAGGGATGGTGTGGAGAGGTATATGAGGGGAGTGTGAGCTGTGAGCAGGGCAGTGAAATGGCAGGGGACAGAGCGACATGGAGGCGATTTGTTTGTGGCCACCCTTTACGGGATTAAGGTGTCTGGCAATATATATATATATACAGTAATCCCTCCACTATCCAATGTAATAGAGCCAAAGGCATGTCCAGAAAGTGGTCCCGTCCAGAAAGTGGGCCCCTGGCTCCTGGACTGGTACTTAAGGACCCTAACCCAGCCTAACTTTGAAAGCCACCTAAATAACTCCCTACTGGACATGCATAGCACTTATTTAAATCTATTTAGGACCCTATTCACACCAATAATGGACCTAAAGCATGAAATAAATGAAAAAGAACCAGAGAATGAGGAATTAGAAGTATGGAAAATACTTAGACCTAGCAGTTACTGTACAGGGGATTGTACTTACAGCATGTCTCTGGCCGCCTCCTCTAACTCTCCAAGGCTCTGGTAGTTTTGAAAATGCTCTTGAAGCACGTACAGTAATCCAGTGTTGTGCTGCACATAATTCTTTGCACTGTAAGTTAAAATTGTTTAACACTGCACATTCTTCTTAAATGAACCATGCCAGTTTCAACTGCCACTTTGCACTCCACACTCACTCCACACTTAATCTTTTGCACTCTAAATTCTAATTTCTTAACACTGCACAACACTGTAAATTCCCATGTGGTCTAGTGGTGAGGTATTGCAGTTTATTCACTGTTGTTTCATAAAAAACGAGCACATGTGGCATTCACTGTGATGGACATCTTCCCTGAATGAAGGTTAGGCAGTAACTGGGGACAGGGTTGGCAGATCTGAACTCAGCCACATTTTCAAACTCCTCAATTTTCATTACCAAATTTAACTTTTCATTTTCAGATTCTTAGAGGAAGCATTTATTCTTCACTAATTATATGTACAAATGGAAATAATCACTCTCCCTATAATCAGCAGGATGTTTACTTTTGCGCTATGTATGCTAGCAGATTAATCAAAGAAAGCAGACAGTCCACCATCTCCATTCTCTATATCTTCATACCTGTGAAAAATCTGTTTGGTAATGGATCATGCTGATTCACTACCAAATGAACTTTTCAGTACCAAATTGGCCTATATTTGGTAATGAAAAATACCAAATGGCAACCATTACTGGGGAGTGGGGAAGGGGGAGGAAGGAAGGGGTAAACAGCTGCTTGGTGCCATGCAGCACGCGGCAATTTCAAATTATGGGTGGGGAAAAGTTCGGATTTTGGGGGGATTTTTTTTCTTTTCTTGGCCATTTTTGGGTTCCGAAGATCCAGGTCCACAATGTCCGGTAGGTGGGGAGTCCGGAAAGTGGGCGTCCGGAAAGTACAGGGATTGCTGTATGCATACATATACAGTATATATATCCATCCATCCATCCATTGCCAGACGCCATGTATCCCAAACAGGGTGGCCAAGGGCTTAGAGTTTATTGTTTTACGGGGAGGGGCACTAATCCTCCACCAACCCCACTTGACACGTAGGGAGAAGTATACATATATTGTATATATATATGCACACACACACACACACACACACACACACACACACACACACATGTTTTTATATACAACACTGCACTTCACCCTGAGGCTGGACATCAAACACTAACGTCTTACATGAATTCCAAACAAACTGTACGTTACGGTGACCGGGCCGACCAAAGTTATCGATTAGTAGTACACACTATACAGTAATTCCTGTAATTCCCGGACACCCCAATTCCCAGACATTTTGGGCTTGGGCCTTCGGAACTAAAAAATGGCCAAAAAACGTAAAGCAGAAAAAAAAAAAAAAATGTACTTTTAACTTGGCCTGTGGCGCCGAACAGCTGTGTTTTCCTGCTTAGTTCCACCGACATCCGGCAGGGCGATGCTGCCTTCTCTCCATTTGCCATGTACCATCATTGTGAGTTCATGCTTGTAACCATGACTGCCCACGTGCTTGCTTTTGTGGTGATGCCCTACCTGCTGCAGGCCCTGTTGTTCCTCTGCTGCCTCTTACTCGTGTGTGTGATGATTGCTCCACCGCCTGAGAAGAGGAAACAAGTGGTTCTGACTCTGGAGAAGAAAATGGAAATATTGGAGAAGGTGGACGCAGGATGGTCAACATCCCGCATCCTCCGAGAATTCAACCTGGCCTGCTGTACCGTGTTTGATATGAAGAAATGCCGGGACAGGCTCACCCAGTACATGGCTGACTTCGCATCGAAGACCAAATGCAACATGCAGGAAGGTTGTGTACCCTCCCAGGTTTGCAGAAATTGACCTCACCACACTGATTTGATATTGTCAGCAACATGCTGCTGGTGTGTGGTACGGAGTTGAAGGCTGGTGCCGAGAAGTTCGCAGGGTTACACGACACCCCAGAGTTCAAGGCATCCAAGGGTTGGCTCTTCACTTTCAAGTTACGGCATGGACTTACCAACCATAAGGCCCATGGCGAAGCTCTGGATGTGAGCGAGGAGGGAGTAGAGGAGTTTCAGCAAAAGGTGAAGGTCTTGATCGACAGGGAGGGCCTTACTCTCAGTCAAGTCTACAACACTGACGAAACTGGTCTGTTCTATCGCTTGCTGCCGTTGAACACTCTAGCAGAGGAGATGGAAAAGAACGGAAAAGAGTGTAACGGGCTGCAAGCACTCGAAGCAACGGGTATCTGCTTTGTGTTGCACCAGTGCTAATGGCATGCACCGGCTCAAGCCTGTTATTGTTTGCTGTGCAAAGCAGCCTTGGTGCCTTCGTGGGGTGATGGATGTCCTTCCAGTTGTGTGGTACCATTTTGTGAAGGCTTGGTTCACAGCCAAGATCTTCAAAGACTGGTTTCACTGGCACTTTGTCAAGGAGGTCATCCATTATCAGACGAAGACACTGGGAATCCCACATGATGAGGTAAAGTCTCTCCTTCTCTTGGACAATGCACCTGCGCATCTGCCCCACAAGGAGTTGGTGGCTGAGAATGGCCGCATTAGGTGCTTGTTTTTCCCACCTAATGCGACTGCTGTCATCCAACCAATGGACCAAGGAGTGATTGTAGCAATGAAGAGGCTGTACCGATGGAAGTTCCTGGACGAGGTGATGGTTGTTCTTGAGGACAAGGATGAACGCAGGGAGGGACAGGACACGCGAGGCCAGTAGACTGTGGAAAACCTTCATTGCTACAACCTCAAGTCAGCCATCTACAAGTGGGCCAGTGCATGGAGGGAAGTCTCTGTCAAGACTCTGGAAGGTGGTTGGTCTCGTCTGCTTCTCGGAGCCGATGTGGTGCACAGCTTTCTAGGTTTTGATGTGGATGACTTCCATGCGCGTCTTTGTGTGGCTGGCGATGAGGTGGATGTGGATGAAGTGAGTGAGTGGTTGGATGACGACGAGGCGATCCTGGGTATCAGATCATGTCTGACACTGAGATTGCATCTTCAGTTGCAGGTATAAGTACCCAGCTTGAAGATTCCGACGAGGACAATGAGGATGATGAGGACTCCTCTCAATGCGCGACTACTCCAGCCATCCCCAAGTTCAGCACAGGGCGGGAATATGTGGAGTTCGTTCAGGACTGCCATGAACACCCGGACTGCGATAGGGAGATGGGGCCCCTGGGACTTGTGGAGAAAGTGCATGCTTTTAGGCAGCGCATCATCAACTGCCAGAATCGCCGTTCCTTACGTCAGCCAATCATTGACACTTTCTTCAGGCCCATTACCCCTGCTGTGCCCAGCCCTGGCTTCACACCACTGCCTCCCCAAGACAGGCCTTCCACCTCCAAGCCACAGCCCAGCACATCAGCCACGGTGGAGTCACTACTGGACATGAGTTCGCAGCTATCTTCGGAGTCGTCTGCAGTGGGCAGTCCATCACCACATCCCAGCGACGTGCTCCTCGGCCGCCTGCAACACCTACTCTCGGACTCTGACGGTGAATAAACAGCAAAAACTCGCCACTAGACCACATGGGAGTTTACAGTGTTGTGCGATGTTAAGAACAGAATGTGCAGTGTTAAGAAATTAGAATTCAGAGTGCAGAGGCTTAAGTGCAGAGTGCTACTGTACACTGGTGAGTTTCAAGTGCAGAGCAAGTAAGAAAAGAATGTACAGTGATAAGAAATTAGAATTCAGAGTGCAAAGGCTTAGGTGCAGAGTCCAACACTGGTGAGTTTCAAGTGCAGCACAAGTCAGAAAAGAATGTGCAGTTTTAAGAAATTAGAATTCAGAGTGCAAAGGATTAAGTGCAGTGCAACACTGGATTACTGTTTGTGCTTCAGGTGCACCTTCGTACTGTCAGAGTCTGGGAGGAGGCGGGTTATTCTTTGCGACAGCCTCTGACGTGTTGTAAGTACCCTGGATGCTGGTGAATATTTTCCATGTTCACCTCAAAATCCTCATTCTTTGGTTCCTTTTCATTTATTTCATGTTCCATTATTTGTGTGAATAGGGTCTTCAATAGCATGTCTGATAGGGAGTTATGTAGATGGTTTTCTGAGTTAGGCTGGGTTAGGGTCCAGAAGTACCTTTCCAGGAGGCATTTTCCCAAAAAAGGCAGAGTATAAGAGAGAAGTGGACGAACGATTGGGCAAATATGAATTGGAGCAGATGGGAGACGTGGAAGGTGTATGTAGGATATTTACAGAAGAAATATGTGCAGCATGTGATGTGGTGTGTGGAAGGAAGAGAAGATGGAGGGGGATGCAAGGAACAGCGTGGTGGACTGAAGAGGTGAGACAGGCTGTGGCACAAAAGAAGAAAGCATACAATGAATGGATGAGAAATAGGGGCGTGGAAGAAGTTGAGAGGCGGAAGAGAGAGTTATATGTAGAAAGAAAGAGAGAGGTGAAAAGATTAGTAAGAGAGAGAAAGAAGAGAGTGGATGAGGAATTTGGAAGGAATTTGAGTGTAAAGTGGAGGGACTGTAAGAAAATGTTCTGGAAAGAGGTGAAAAGAGTAAGACAGGGTGGAAGTGAAGTTAGCAGGGGAGTGAAAGATAAAATTGGTAGATTACTAGTGGAGAAGGGAGAAAAAGTGAGCAGGTGGAGAGAACACTTTAAGGAATTGTTGAACGTAGAGGATGGAAGTAATGCGAGTATAAGTGGCTGGGGAATGGCTGGGAGAAGGAGGGAGGTGAGAAGACAGGAAGAAATCAGTAGGATAGGAGCTGTGGAAGCAATGATGAAAGTTAAATTGGGGAAAGCCCCAGGAATTGATGGCATGTGTGGTGAAATGCTGAAGCATGGGGGAGAGATAGTAGTAGAATGGATGTGGAAGATGTGCAGATTGGCCTGGGAGGAAGGTAGAGTCCCGGAGGATTGGAAGTCAGGTATAATTATTCCCTTGTACAAAGGAAAAGGGGAAAAAGAAGTGTGTGGTAATCATATAGGGGCATTTGTCTTCTTAGTATAATAGGAAAAGTGTATGGTAGGATACTTATTGACCGAGTTAGAGAAAGAACGGAGAAATTAGTTGGAGAAGAACAGGGAGGCTTTAAGAAGGGAAGAGGTTGTGTAGATCAGATATTCATTCTTAGATCTTTAGAGGAAAAGTTTCTAGAGAAGGGAAAGAAGTTGTATGTGGCTTTCATGGATTTGGAGAAAGCATATGACAGGGTGGATAGACAAGGATTGTGGAGTAGATGGGAAGTTGTTGAATGCTGTGAAGAGTATGTACAATGGTGCAAAGGCTGCAGTGCGTGTGGATGGTGAACTAAGTGAATTTTTCTCTTTGAAAGTTGGGTTGAAACAGGGATGTGTTATGTCTCCATGGTTGTTCAATCTGTACATGGATGGGGTAATAAAAGAGGTACAAGGTAGGGTAGTGGATGTTGGAGTGGCCCTGGTGAGAGAGGATAGTGTTTGGAAACTCCCTGTATTGTTGTTTGCAGATGATACTGTGTTGTTGAGTGAAGACAAAGGGGAGCTGCAAGGCTTGGTGGATGAGTTTGGGAGAGTGTGTAAGAAACGGAATCTGAAGGTGAATGTAGGGAAGAGTAAAGTGATGGTCTTTGAGAGAGGTGAAGTCAGTGAATGTACAGCGAGGTTGGATGGTGAGGAATTGGAAAATGTGAGTACGTTTAAGTACTTGGGTAGTGTGATGAGTAAGGATGGAGGTTTGGAGGGTGAAGTGCTTGAAAGGGTACAGCAGGGAAGAAAGGTTGCTGGTTCTTTGAAAGCAGTGATAAGAAACAGGGAAGTGAGCATGGAAGTGAAAAAGTTACTACATGACAGTATTGTGATACCAACTCTAACGTACGGAAGTGAAGCTTGGACGTTGTTGGAAGGACATAAGTCAAGAGTGAGGGCAGTGGAAATGAGTTATTTAAGAGGAGCCTGTGGAGTCACATGGAGAGACAGGCTGATGAATGAGGATATAAAGGAGCGTTGTGGTGTTGATGTGGATGTGATAGGAAGCGTTATGAGGAACACACTGAGGTGGTTTGGCCATGTGGAGAGGATGGAGGGTGAAAGACTTACGAAGAGAGTGTATGTGAGTGAGGTGGAGGGGAGAAGAGGGAGGGGGAGGCCGAGGATGAGATGGAGGGATGGAGTGGAGAGGTATATGAGAGAGGGGGGTGTGAGTTGGGAGCAGGGCAGTGAAATGGTGGGGGACAGGGCGACTTGGAGGTGATTTGTTTGTGGCCACCCCAAATGGGATTGAGGCATCTGACAATAGATTTTCCCAATTCCCAGACAAACCCAATTTCCAGATGTGCCTTTGGCTCTATTACATCAGATATTGGAAGGATTACTGTATTAACAATTTGGTATTTCATTTGGTTTGGATTATGCTTAATTTTACTATTTCAAAATAATTTCATAAAATAAACTCATGTTATATCTAATGCAACAGTAGTTTTCTAAAAGTGGGACACTTAAGTCACAATTAAAAATGCAGGACAGACATAAAAAAAGCAGGACTGTCCTGCCTAAAAGCGGGACTCTGGTCACCTTAATCACAGACAGAGTGAACTTTGGGAGCCAGACAGCATAGCTTTTGTAGAATTTTGTCATCTGACTTCCCATATGTATTTGGTGGATTCTTTAGTGTGTAGAAGGAACATGGCATCTATGATGCCAGTGTGTTTTTATTGGTGGCTAATTGTTGGTAACTTCTCAAGTTTGTGAAGAAGCATGGATTTGTTGGTCTTAAGACTTCCATCTGAGTGTGCCAGGGCAGGTGGGATTGGTGTTATAGGATGCTGAAAAATCATATTGAGGTCAATATTCTCTTGTGTGCTCAAATACAGCAACCTGTCAAAGAGATCTCTGGTGCCTTTAAGTACAACAACTTTCATCTTCGTTTTCAGTTCTAACAACTGGTGGTGAAGCAAAATTTTTAATCTTCTAAGTATTGGCTGCACAAACCTGTCACTGTCTCTGAAGTGGCCATCAAGATATTCCTGGTGCCCTTCATTTCCTTTCTTCAAGCATCCCAGATTATTTTTTATATCATAATTGACTTAACACCTGTCATTATGCGTGGAGATTGTTACCAGTATCTAGCTCAAAAAGGATTCATGGTTCTCTCAATACCTTCAGTCACATTTTTCAGATCTGTATTATCTTAACTGATGCGATAAGGCTTTAGAGGCTGTAAGAGCTGTATGATATGTTGGGCCGCTTGGCGGCTGCATGGGAGAGCAGGGCCCAACCCTCTCGCACTAGAATGTATCTGGAGACAAGTAAAGGGAGGCTTGGCACCCATTGTTTCCCTGAATTCCCTCCTACATGGCGTAGTGATTGGTCCTATCTACATGCCTGCCATGGCTACACGGCTCCCACGCCTGCCCACGTCCACTCCCAGGTCCAGCCATCGACCTGTGGTGCCTCCCGGGTCGTTAAATCTGAACAAAGAGGCCATCTCCACATTGCAGCAGAGCTTGGCATCGCTAATGTCCCAGCAGCAACCCCTGCCAAGGATTCCTGCGTCTGCTGCCCCCAATAAGTGTGAAGCGGAGATGTCTACGGCAGCCTTTTGTTCGTGGAGACGATCCATGGAGTGCTGGCTGAAACTCAATGGCTGGCCACGATCCAGCACATACCTGGTACACTTGTGTTGCATGCCTGCCCTACAGCATTCCCTGGATACCCAGTTTCCCCTAGTGCAGTGGAGCTCCTTATGATCATCAGAGGTGTTGGAAGCCATCAAAAGGATTGTGCTCCAAGTGTCGAACCAGGTAGTTAATTGGAGCAACTTTTTTAGTGGAAATCAGTTACCTAGTGAATCTGTCAGTGCTTATTTTGTGAGATCCATCCAGAGTGCCGCTGACTGCGAGTTTCAGTACCCCATTGCAATGGTGATCTGTTGGAGTACATGCATTTGCAGAAGTTGATTGTGGGTTTGTGTAATCCAGTGCTCAGAAGAGAGGTGATTCAGTTGTGTAGTAAGTTCAGTGATGTGGGTACTTTGTGTAAATATTGCTCTAGGTCTGAGGCAGCCCACAAGGACGCCAGTGTTTGTGGGCTTTTGGGGCAAGAAAGTGTGATGGAGGGCGCTGCGCCTCTGCCAGGCACACTCCAGAGGGAAGAGACTGAGTGTGGCGGGAGTTCACAAGCCCGCTTCTGCGCCTGCCCCACCCTGGAGTCCCAGGGCCTGCCCCTGTCCCAACTGTGGCAGGTCCCACCCAGCAGGAAGGTTGTCATGCCCTGCGAGGTCCCTAGCATGTCACCAGTGTGGTAAAACCAGCCATTTTAAGAAATTGTGTAGGAGCAAAGATAGCCTGCTAGGTGCCGGAATGCAGGCATTAGCAGGTGATACCCAGGAGGTTTCTGGGGCAGTGGTGGTCGCTGACACCAACTCATCAGTCCAGTCTATGCTTTGGGTAACCGTTAACAACCGGTGTGGCAGGAAGTCCTGTCTGGTCCAAGTTGTGGCAGACACCAGGGCACAGGTGTGTGTGTGGCTGGCCTGGCACTCCTAGAGGCTCTTGCCTACAGCCTGTGCTGTTGCAGCATCGGGCTGACTTAAGGGATATGGCAAACATACTTCTGCAGCCATTGGGATCTACCATGTGTGCCATACATTATGACAGCCATTTGACTACCCAGGAGGTCTACTTTGCTGAGTCGGCCCAACAGTGCTACCTCTCATTGCCAGCGTGCAGGGAATTGGGTCTGGTACACCATGACTTCCTGCACCAGTCCCCACTGGTTGCGTCAGTTGCCGCAGGTGACGGCAGCTCCCCAGACCCAGCAGACAACTTGTTGCAGAGGCCTGACACCATGCCCCTGCAGCCATTGGAGGAAAGCATCCCACAGTTGGAAGCATGGCTCCTCTGGCACTTCTCGGCATCCAACTTCAGAACTGACAGGTGCTCCCTCCTAGTCATGTCAGGCGAGCCATACAAGATACACCTGCTTCCAGATGCTGTGCCTTATGCCTGCCACACCCCTGCATCTGTGCCAATACACTGGGAGGTTTAGGTCAAGAATCAGCTGGATGGGGATGTATGAAAGGGCATGAATGAGCCAGTGCCAGTGGGGAAGGCAACTGAGTGTTGCAGGAGGATGGTGGTAGTGACCAAAAAGTCGGGCCACCCATGGCGCCCTGTTGACTTCGAGAAAATGCTGCCTGCCACAGAGAGAGACACCACACCCTAATGGCCTTTGACATGGTTTTAGGCATCCCTCACCACACCTACAAGACGACCACCATTGTATATTGGGGCTTCCATCAGGTGGATCTCAAGGAGTCGAGAAAGAAGTTCACGACGCTTATCATCCCCTGGGGTTGCTACAGGTACCGCAGGACCTCCATGGGACGTTGTACAGCCCCTGACGCATACCTCACAAGGTATGATGACGCCTTTGTGTACGTCCCACGAAAACTTAAATGCATCGATGACACACTACTGTACGATTCATGCGTTGAGGATGCATTTTGGCACACCTATGACTTCTTGGATATGTTGTGCCAAGAACGGCATAACCCTCAAGCCCGAGAAATTCAAGTTCAGTAGAAGGGAAGTAGAGTTCGCCGGGTAGGCCGGGACTTGTACAAGCCCACGGAAGAGAGGCTGGTTGCCATCAAGAATTTCAGTATGCCAGCCACATCCTCCTTAACAGACATCCAGCCTGGCATGGATTTGTTAACCTGTTGGCACCTTTTTTGACCACAGCCGCCATCATGGAATCTATTTGGGAGCTGTGCAAACCCCAGGGCAAGTGGGTGTACTGGGATGACTGCCTACAGGAGAAGTTTTAGCAGGCGAAGGAGGCAGTGTGTCAGTTGGCCAAGGACGGTCTCACCTCTTATAACAAGGACAGACCCACGATCACCATTACGGACTGGAGCAAGGAAGGCATAGGATTTGTGGTTCTTCAGCAGTGCTGCTCTTGCCTGTCGACAGAGACTCCCTTGTGTTGCAAGAACGGTTGGCATCTCATGATCTGCGGCAGCAGACACTTGACGCCAGCTGAAGAGGGATACGCATCTGTGGGGGTTGAAGCATTAGCGGTTGTCTGTTATCTCCCCCGCCTCTTTCTACTCGGATGCCCCAACTTAGTCCTAGTCACCTATCATTGCCCCCTTGTCAGACTCCTAGGAGACAGAGCACTGAAGGACATTATCAGCTCAAAGCTGTTCATCTCGAAGGAAAAAGACTGCAGTACAGGTTCCAGGTGAAATATCTTCCGGGAAAATGAAACTGTGGAGCCAACTTCCTGTCCCACTACCATGCCCTCTGGGCAAGGCCACACACCACAGATGACGCCTTGGCCGACGACCTGGATGTGGCCATGGCTACAGCCACTGTAATTGCTCTCAGCCAGGACAGGTGTATCACCCTGGACGATGCAGCATTCCTCCAAGCTGCGGCCAACAATCCCATTTACTGATTACTCCTCGCCAAAGCGCTTGCAAGTGACTGGCATGTGCAGAGATCACAGGAGACTGCCTGCCTGCATCAGTTCTATGGTGTCAGGGACAGTCTGGCAGTGTCGCACGACATACACATTCAACCAGGGGTCCATCCACCTGGTTATTCCTAAGGCCCTTCTTCACTAAGTGGCGGACAACCTCCATGCTGGTGACCAAGAGCTTGACAGCATGCAAAGAAGAGCAAGGCAGATGGTGTATTGGCCAGGTATGGAGGATGACCTTCAATATTAGAGACTTGTGTGCCACTTGTAATGCCCATGCCATCCCAGGCAGCTGAACAACTTATTCATTTACCAGCACCGGAGTACCCCTTCCAACACAGTTGCTGATTGGCTGCAACTCGACAGTCAAGTGTACCTGGCTTACGCTGACAAACTCACAGCGTGGCTTGGGATTGCCCATTTCCCAGGCGGCAACACCGCCAACAAGCTCATGGTCCAGCTTTGAAAGTACTTCTCATGGTGGGGAGCACCTGAAGGGATCTTCACCAATGGCGGGACCAGCCTTGCCAGCGACGACGTGCCTTCTTCAGATGGTGGGGGATGGAGATGAGTATCTCCTCCGCCCACTACCCACAGTCCAAATGCAGAGCAGAGCTAGCCATAAAGTTTGCCAAGAAGCTGTTACGGATGAACACAGGTGCTGGGGGAAGTCTTGACTATGACAAGATGTCAGCAGCTCTTTTACAATACCTGAACACACCCCTGTGTGGGGTCAACAAATCCCCAGCCCCGCAGGTAATAGGGAGACAGCTGCATGCTGTGGTACCCACGGCCAGGCAGAACTACAAGATGGATATACACTGGTGGCAGGCCCTCCGTGACAGGGAGCTGGCAATGGCAAAATCTCGGTGACATTGTACAGTGCCAGGGAACACCCAAGACCCTTCCTCCATTACTACTGGGCACCCAGGTGTGGGTGCAGAACCAGTCAACCAGACTCTGGGACTGACATGATGCTAAAAAGTGAAAGAAACCTCCATGGGCTCTGGGTCTAACACTCTTAACGTTCATTCTTGTTAAGAATAAGGAAGTATCTGCTGTAGGCCAGTTGAACCATGCTCAACTGCTCCTGTAAAAGTACGACCTTGCTACAAGAATAAGACAGCCTAGTATTCAGGACTGAGACAGATTAATTTTAGGGCAAGCTACAGTTGGTAGAGTACAGCAAAAATTTATGTAAACTGTCATATCAGTATTTATTTTTGAATTGGTTTTATGCACTACCATATCATTTAACTAAGTTGTTTAAACAACATACACTTTCTACTTTATAGCTGTGAATGAGTGAAATATAAATAAGAAAATGTTGATATTTTCCAGTTTTTCATAATGACAATTAATTCTTTTGTTTGAAAATAAAACAGCTAATACAGTACTAAACATTATCTAGGTTTGGATTTGCTTGGAGTTCATAAACTAAAAAAATAAATAAATAAACTTTCAACAACATAATGTACAGGATTTATTTCAAGTTAGTAAGGTGCCATGGCGTGCTTTATGGCACGGACTTCATGTGGACAGGTCACCATAAGAATGTTGTCCTTTCCACTCCCCATTCTGGCTCCAGCACATGCTTCTGCCCCGAATTCTCTGTAATTACAACAACAGATCTTAGCTGTCAAATACAGGCATACATCTCAATTGTCTATACAGGCATGCACTTAACCATATCTCAACAATGACTTTTTTTTTTTTTTTTTTTTTTTTTTCTGGGTACAGGTAACTCCAACTGATTTCATTCTGCCCAGAATGAATAGCTTTGATTGAAGGTGATTTACAGCAACCTTCATCAATGTGGTATTACTACACAACAATTAATCCATTGTAATTGTTAGGTGGGTAGAAAGCTTAGGATGATGAATCTCAGATCAGAAAATTTAATTCAACTTAGGGGAGATCTTGTGGAGAGGTATATGAGAGAGGGAGGGGGTGACTAAGGATGACATTGAGAGATGGAGATGTAAATGAGAGAGGTGGGTGTAAGCTGGTGGGAGGGCAGCGAAATGGCAGGAGACAAGGCAACACTGAGGCGATTCGTTTGAAGCCACCTCTTCTGGGATTGAGGTGTCTGACTATAGACAAACAGATAGATAATATAGATGAATGGGTATAAAGATCAGTTTTTAAACTACAAACATAACTATGCCTGTCTGGCATTTGCGAGAATAAGATATGAAGTTGTTTGTCACTAAGGGTTAAATGACAGTGTTAACTTGTTTTTTAGTAGTATTTTTGGCTTTTATTACATATGATTATGTAATTATACTGGAAAAAAGGAAGCACTTCACACAAAAATAACAAGAGGCCAACACTAAGTGCATTCCTGGAGTACATTAACAGTTCAGGAAAGCCCTTTCTAAGGAATTCTCCTTACAAAAAAGCTTGATATAAACACCACCTACCTAACAGGTACTGGGTAAGTACTGAACTTAGACACAAAGAAGAATATCACAGGGCAAGAATGTTACTGTTGAAACAGTGAGATACAGTTTCCTGCATAAGGGTTTCATAATTTGAATAAAATGACTTAGCTTCAGTCAAAATAATATCCACATGTGACCATGCAACTGTTGTTGTTGTGGTACCATGTTCTCTGAACATGAATCTGTCCGCCCACAGACTAAAGATGTCCTCATCCTGCAATTTACTATCTTCCTTTGGTGGATAGGGAAGGAGTTGAGGAAAGTTTGCTGTTACTGTTTCTGATTAACCATGGACTATCTGGCCAAGCAGACCCATTAACCACAGGTAAGCAGCTGCTTCTATGGGACTGTCCTACAGGTTCAGTATGGTATATATCCCACATAAGGATCCGGCATCCCCTTGTGGTAGATGATGCCACATGAGGGTCATATCAGTGTCCTTCCCATCACAAGATGCAAAGAAATAGGAGGCTGTGGAGATGCCTAGTTATACTGGTGCCACTGTATTGAGGCATTCCTCTTCAGTACAATCATGTAATCAAAGTGCTTAATATACACAACCAAAGTGAAATACCTGCTCACTCTGGCTGAAGCATGACACTCAGTTACTCCGGTCTGGTTCAAAATGCAGGCCACGTTGCTGGAATTTAACCCTGCGCCTGCCATAATTTTGATGCGGCCTCGAGCAGCTGCAACCAGTTTGGTTAAGGTGGCACTTCCTTCCAAAGCAGTTGCCCTCTTACCACTGAAATAAGGAATACAATATGTTTTACTGTAAATATAGACAAATCTTGCACAACACAGTAATATATTGCTACATGGTCTACAATTTTTAAAAGATAAAAAAGATGAAGGAGAGAGCTTACACCATGGGGCACTTAGCTGCAGTGCTCATCTCCGTAACATAGGCCTTGAGCCTGTAGCGGGTTATTCATCCAATAACCTGGATACAAGGCCACTGCATCATCCACGTCACCACAGTTCCCTAGGTACTCAATTTACCTGCCAACCCACAGTGGGTGGATGGACATCTGAGTCAAATGACCCCAGCTGCCCGCACCAGGATTCGAACTCTAGTGCTAATGAGCCAGCAACTTTGCGGTCAGCAATGTTAACCACTCAGCCACTGCTTGGTGGCTGAAAATGAGTGTATAGCCTAATATTCTCTCTCTCTTGAAAGAAAGAAAGAAGGAGGGAAGGACTAGAAGCCTGCAAAAGGTTGTCATTTCCATTATAAAAAAAAAAAAAAAAAAAAAAAATCAAGATTTGTTAATTTGATAGTGCTCGGACACACTGCATTTTATAGACTGGCCATAGGATGAGAGAAGTATAGACTGAGGATGACAGTTCTATGGCTGACCAGTGGCTAACTCTTGCATTAGAGTGCTGAACAGAAAAGGACTGACTGCACTGCTTGACTGGTGCTGCATGCCTGCCATAATGGAGGACGGATTAAGCGGACAGTCATCATGAGCCAGTTGCCTTATATCACAAAAAAGACAGGTCTTGTCTCTACTCTGTGCTTGGGGAGATAATGTGTTACAAGGAATGCTGCCAAGGACCAGGCTTTCAGAATCAGCTGTGGTTGTCTTGCATACCTGAGTATTTTGAATATCCATTATTGCTATTCAGTGACAATTACCTTTCCTGGACACTGCCATGCATTGCAGCATTATCTGTCATAAATCAGTCTTGCTGCTGTTAGAAATTACATCTCAATTGTTTGACACTATAATGAAAAAATTTAATAGCACAAATGGACACATTCAGGTTATGCCTTGTATATAACACATTACAGGCAGTCCATTAATGTAACAGTGACAAAGCACATGCCAAGTTTGAGGGAAAAAAAAAAAAAAAAAAGGGAAAGGTGGACCAATATTGAACAGGTAAAAGAGAACATGGGCCAGGCCTTCCTTATACAGTAAAATGAGGCTGGCTGCTGCTAAAGCATGCAAGTTTGAAATGTTAAGGAATATATGTGTGGACTGTGTAGGTTCGATACAGTGAACTGAGATTCATGAGGGATGTGGAATGAAGAAATAGTGATCAAAGAAGAGTATGTGTTTAGGTATGTGGTATGGTAATAGTAAGAGAATGGATATGAATATGAAAAAAAAAAAAAAAATTAAATATGATGCCATGTGTCCTTCTAAGAATTACCCACATTAAGGTTGGCCATGGAAAAGCAAATATTTTTCTATGACCTGGAGGCTTTTTCAAGTGCATACACCAGAAAATTTCTGACCAATAGTTGATGGAAACAGGGAGGAAAAGAAATTACTGATGTTCAATAAGGTTTATATTCAGTGAGTAAAGGAAGAGGATAATCACAGACTCAGACATAAAGAAATGACAATGATAAGATGGATGTGTACTGCATCCTTGAATGTGAAGCGTGGGGGGACTAGGTTTACAATTGGAGAGTTTAGAGGAAGAATGGGACTGGAGTGTATTGATGCTGTAATAAGGAGGGGCAGATTGAGATGGTTTGGGCATGTGAAGAGCATGGAGGATGATAACTGGATGCAGAAGGTGTGAAGTGTGAACATCAGAGATAGGGTTGCAAGATGCAGACTGAAAAAGACTTGGGATGAGGTCATAGTATGTCATCTCATGGATAAAAGCCTGAATAGAGAGGCTGCCAGAGATTGAACAACATGGACAGGTGCCTTTAGGTGGCCAGGGTCGATGCATGGAAGCAATTTGGAACCTTTATAAACAATACGAAATGACTCCTAATTTAGTGTACCTGTGGCTGGATTTATAGTCATAATTCTTGTTAGGTGAAGACGAAGGGAAGCTGCAAAGCTTGATGGATGAGTCTGGGAGAGTGTGTGAGATAAGGAATCTAAAGGTGAATGAAGGGAAGAGTAAAGTGATGGTCTTTGAGAGAGGTGTAGTCAGTGAATGTACAGTGAGGTTAGACGGTGAGGAAATGGAAAATGTGAGTACGTTTAAGTACTTGGGTACTGTGATGAGTAAGGATGGAAGTTTGGAGGGTGAAGTGCTTGAAAGGGTACAACAACGAAGAAAGGTTGCTGGTTCCTTGAAAGCAGTGATAAGAAACAGGGAAGTGAGCATGGATGTGAAAAAATTACTACATGACAGTATTGTGATACCAACTCTAACGTATGGAAGTGAAACTTGGATGTTGTTGGAGGGACACAGGTCAAGAGTGACAGCAGTGGAAATGAGTTATTTAAGAGGAGCCTGTGGAGTCACATGGAGAGACAGGCTGACAAATGAGGATATAAAGGAGCGTTGTGGTGTGGATGTGGATGTGATAGGAAGTGTTAGGAGGAACACACTGAGGTGGTTTGGCCATGTGGAGAGGATGGAGGGTGAGAGATTGACGAGGAGAGTGTATATGAATGAGGTGGAGGGGGGGAGAGGGTGGAGGAGGACGAGGATGAGATGGAGGGATGGAGTGGAGAGGTATATGAGAGAGGGGGGTGGGAGTTGGGAGCAGGGCAGTGAAATGGCGGGGGACAGGACAACATGGAGGCAATTTGTTTGTGGCCACCCCGTACAGGATTAAGGCATCTGGCAATAGACAGATAGAAAGGTTCATTCACCTCAACCTGGCCTAGATTTTTGCCCCTTTGCAGCTTATTTTTGCATAGCTTAGTGACAAAAATAGACACTGCTAAGACTTTACATCCTTTCCATAGCTCTTACTTCATGGCTAGCATCATATTCTGGTACTGCAGAGCATTCAAGAAAGAGACAGCAATTTTAGGCCACATCCGAGTAGTAAAAGAGTACAGTATACTATACAGTAGTTATCAAGGTTGTAGGCACACATCCTTCTTAAAGGAGCATTTTTAACTGAGTTGGTTGCTCTAGTTGCCAGGTGCAGTTGCTGTTGCGTAACCCCGGCCTGTGGCCGCGCAGACTCATCCACCAAATGGGTAAGCAACTGCTTCTGTGGGCCATCCCACAGGGAAGCCAATGTTTAGGAATCTAGCATCCCCTTAGGCTACATAGCACCTCACCACGGTCGGATCAAGGTGACTTCTGCTGAATCTTTCATCATCATCATCATCATCATCATCATCTCCATCCGGACCTCCTTTCCCATCCTAGGGCAGGGTGAGGAGTAGCAACGTCCAGACAGCCCAAGTTTGCCCAGTCCAATAGGCCGCACTTCCATTAGCTCATCATTCAAGCCCCCAGAATCCTGGCTCTATTGGATATGCCAGAAACATTCACCACATTCTGTAGCTTTACATAAACATATCTAAGAATTAATCCAGATGCTGTCGTGTTAAAAAGGGGTGCCAAATACCTGATCATGCACTTCTTCCCACAGCATTCATCCAGACAGCTCTATCTCTTGTTAGTCCCCCTAGCCTCACCAACTTCCATACCTCTCTTCCTCACACACTCATCACCATATCCTTCCACCTTCTCCTTGGCCTACCTCGCCTCCTCCCTCCTTCAGATTCGCTCAGATATACCTTTTTCACCACTCTATTGTTATCCATTCTCTCCACATGACCATACCATCTGAGTACACTCTCTTTAGTTCTGGTGTCCACAAACTGCCTCAATCGACATCCCTCACAAATAACATTATTTTGTATCCTAGCCACTCTCTGTACCCCACATACATTTCTCAGCAGTCCCATCTCCACTGTTCTCACTATTGACTTTTCATTTTCACGTCACACCCTAGTCTCACATCCATATGTTAAAGTAAGCCTCATGCAGTGGCAACACACAAGCCTCTGTTTCTTATCAAGGCCTCATAGCACTGGGGTGAAAATAATCTTGTTTTTAATGCATCAAAGACTCAGTTCTTTCACCTATCAACCTGACAAAATCTTCCACAGGAGTACCCACTAATGTTTAATAATATACAGCTCAATCCTGCATCATCCTTGAACATGCTTGGGATTTCATTCACTCAGGACTTATCTTGGAAAGATCATATTACATCTCTTGTAAAACCTGCTGCCAAGAGATTAGGTGTGCTAAGCTGACTCCATATCTTCTTTACCTCTGCACAGTTGTTGACTTTATACACGGGTTTTATCCACCCCTGTGTAGAGTACAACTCATGTGTGCCCGGAATCATGCTAAGTCTGTTCTTCGCTCTACTAAAAATAATTTCATCCATACTAAAAGCTCTCAACTCTCCAACTCGAATTCTTCCCGCTCCTTCTGGCACCTTGCCAAAAATCTTTCTAACAACTTTACCTCATCATCCTTCCCTCCTCTTTTCTACTCTGATGGTTCTGTAGCTATTTCTTCTACTGATAAGGCAGATCTCTTCGCACAGACTTTCTCCTCCAATTCCACCTTAGACGATTCCGGTGCTGTTCCTCCATCACTTCCCCCCTCTGACTTCCTCATGGCTGACATTAAAATTTCTTCAGTTGATGTATTTTCTGCCATCACTGGCCTCAGTACTAACAAGGCATATGGGCCTGATGGGGTCCCTCCTGTTGTTCTCAAGAACTGTGCTTCTGTGCTTACACCCTGCCTAGGCAAACTCTTTCGCCTTTGTCTGTCAACTTGTACCTTTCCTTCTTGCTGGAAGTTTGCTCTCATTCAGCCAGTCCCAAAGAAGGGTGACCACTCCCAACCCTCCAACTATCGTCCAATTGCTTTAACGTCCTGTATTTCAAAAGTTTTCAAGTCAATTCTCAATAGAAAAATTTTAAGGCATCTTTCCTATCACAACCTTCTTTCCGATCGTCAGTATGGGTTCCGTCAGGGACGCTCCACTGGCGATCTTCTCACCTACCTTTCAGACTCTTGGTCATCCTCCTTTCGGGACTTTGGTGAAAGCTTTGCCATTGCACTTGACATCTCAAAGGCTTTCGATCGAGTCTGGCATAAATCTTTAATTTCCAAACTGCCCTCCTACTGTTTCTATCCTTCTATCTGTGCCTTCATCACTAGCTTCCTTTCTGGTCGTTCTATAGCCACTGTTGTAGACAGCCATCATTCTTCTCCTACATCTATCAACAGTGGTGTTCCTCAGGGCTCTGTCCTATCACCAACTCTCTTCCTTTTATTCATCAATGATCTTCTAAGCTGTACATCTAACCCAATCCACTCATACGCTGATGACTCCACCCTTCACCTTTCCATTCGGTTCCCGCAACGCCCATCTCAACAGTTACTTCAACAAACAAGGGATGAGGCTATGGCACACCTAATGTCTGACTTGGCTTGTATCTCTGACTGGGGTAAAAATAATATGGTTGTTTTTAATGCATCTAAGACTCAGTTCTTACACCTATCAACCCGACAAAATCTTCCACAGGTATACCCACTAATGTTTAATAATATTCAGCTTAATCCTGCATCATCCTTGAACATGCATGGGGTTTCATTTACTCGGGACTTATCTTGGAAAGATCATATTACATCTCTTTTAAAAACTGCTTCCAAGAGATTGGGTGTGCTAAGCCGTCTCCGCTCTTTCTTTACCCCTGCACAATTGTTGACTCTATACAGGGGTTTTATCCGCCCCTGTGTGGAGTACAACTCTCATGTGTGGGGAGGCTCCCCACATACAGCTCTTCTCAATAGGGTGGAGTCAAAGGCTTTTCGTCTCATTAACTCTCCTCCTCTTACTGACTCCCTTCAACCTCTGTCTCTTCGCCGCACTGTTGCATCTTTATCTCTTTTCTATCGCTACTTTAATGGTCACTGCTCCTCTGAACTGTCTGCTTGCATTCCTCCACCTCTACGACGGGCGCGTAGCACCCGTCTGGCAGCAAATTCTCATCCCTTTTCTGTCCAACTCTCTAATGCAAGAGTTAACCGTTACTCCCAGTCTTTCATTTATGCAACAGGTCAGCTCTGGAACTGTCTCCCTCTGTCTGTATTTCCTGCTGCCTATGATCTCCAGTCTTTCAAACGCAGTGTGTCCAGGCATCTCAAAATGATTGGATCTTGAATTTGGCTCTCTATTGTGTTTTGTTTTTCTCTTGGAGGGAACTGTTACTGCGGGCTCATGGCCTTTGGTTCCTTCTTCCTCGCATAAAAAAAAAAAACAGCTCTTCTCAATAGGGTGGAGCCAAAGGCTTTTGGTCTCATTAACTCTTAACTTTCCTTCTCTTACTGGCTTCCTTCAACCTCTGTCTCTTCACCGCACTGTTGCATCTTTATCTCTTTTCTATCGTTACTTCAATGGTCATTGCTCCTCTGAACTGTCTGCTTGCATCCCTCCACATCTACGATGGGCACGTACCACCAGTCTAGCAACAAACTCTCATCCCTTTTCTGTCCAACTCTGTAATGCAAGAGTTAACCGTTACTCCCAGTGCTTCATTTATGCAACGGTTGAACTCAGGAACTGTCTCCCTCTGTCTGTATTTCCTGCTTTCTATGATCTCCAGTCTTTCAAACGCAGTGTGTCCAGGCGTCTCGAAATGAACAGATCTTGAATTTGGCTCTCTTTTGTATTGTTTTTATTTTTTATCTTGGAAGGAACAGTTTGTGGGCTCCTGGCCTTTGGTTCCTTCTTCCATGGATAGAAAAAAAAAAAAAAAACTAATTTCCTTCCTTGTGTCACTCTACTGTACTTTCCACTTTTTTTTCACATTTTTGTCTTTTCTATCACTATTCCTAGGTATTTGAACTCTCTCACCAATTCCAGTCTCTCTCCATTCGCTGTAACATCTTACTGGAAGTCATCTTCTCTCTCAGTAATCATCACTTTGCTCTTTTCTATATTTACTCAAGGCACGACGCTCACAGACATCAGCCAAACTCTGCACTAGTCTACCAAGTTCTTGTCAGTATTTGCAAGTAGTACTGCATCATCAGTATACAGCAAAGTTGAGATATTCCATCCATCACCATTCATTACCAACGGCATCGCTCTTTCCATTACTCATGTTTTTACCTCCTTCATCACCCCATCCATATATATACTGAACAACAATGGGGACATCACACAACCTTATCACACACCCACACCAATCATGAACCATTCACATAGATGCCCATTTACCCTTACACATGCTTCACTACCATCATAAAAACTCTTGACAGCAAGTAGCAGCTTACAATCTGCACCATACATGCGCAAAACCTTCCACAATCCTTCCCTGTCCACTTTGTCGTATGTTTTTTCCAGAAATATGAATGCCGTAAACACCTTATGGTCCTTCTCAAATGCCTTCTCCACTGTCTCTCTAACTGCAAATATTTGATCCACACATCCTCTGCCACTCCTAAAACCACCCTGTTCATCACTCATAGGACTTCTGATATCTCTCTTACACTCTCAATAATAATTTTTCCATATACCTTGCCTACCACACTCAATAAACATATGCCACAATAATTCTTGCATTCACTCTGCACGCCTTTATTTTTGTTCAGGGGTACAACCACAGTCTTTTTACACTCTGCTGGCACAGTTTCATTCATCCATGCTTTCTTACTTATCTCTAACAAGCACTTCATTCTGCTCTCCCCAGTACACTTAATCATCTCTGCATACACCTCATCAATCCCAGCTGCTTTCCCATTTTTCAGCCGCTTCACAGCATTCCTCATCTGTGCGAGTGTCAATTTTCCTGGCGCAGCATTCCTTCCCTGCACACCCCCAAAACCAGTCATGTTTACAGTGGCTCTGCTCTCTTTGTTCCCATTCATCAGGCTTTCAAAATATCCTTTCCATCTGGTCCTTACTTCATCCCCATGGGTTAATAATCTACCACTTACAAGTTTCACACTTTCACATTTCTTTCTGCTGTCGCGTCTACATTTCTGCATCTCTTTCCAGAATAACTTCCTATTTAAAGGGTAATTTGCATTCATTTTTCTTCCTAGATCATCATTTACCTCCTCCTTTTTCTTCTTCACTAGTCTCTTTATGTGCTTCTTGCTCTCAATATATTCAGTTCTTGTTCAAGTGAACCTCTGCCCTGTAACCACTCTAGCCACTTCTTCCTGTTTTCCTCTACTTCTCTCTTAACCTCTTCATCCCACCATGCCATACCTTTTTTCTTTGTTGTTACTCTTGCCACACCACACACCGCTTTAGCATTCCTAACTAGGCAATCCCTATATGCATTCCACAGGATGTTCAGGTCCATTTCATTCCAATTCACTGATTCTAACTCCTCACCTACTTTGGTCCTGTATTCATTTGCCATTTTTTTGATCCTCAGCTTCTTGGTTTTCAGTCTTTCTCCCTGACTGCTCCTCTCTCTCTCTCCTGGTCCACCTCACTCCTCGTAGCTTGACCATGCATACCACAATCATATGATCTGACAGACCTCCACATCGTCCTCTCACGACCCTCGTATCGGCAATCATTTCCATCATCGACCTTTCTATGAGCACATAATCAGTCAGGCTCCTTTTAACATGATCCCCATTCCCTGTATACCATGTATATTTATGTGCATCTTTGTGTTTGAAATCCAAGTTACAAATGCACAATCTCTTTTCTTGACATATCCTTCAGTCGTTTCTGATTATAATTTTTTCCTGGTACGCCATTACAACCCATTAAGTCATCCTCAGGACCAGTGCCTACTCTTCCATTCATGTCACCCATTACAATCACTTTATAACTCCCTGGCATTTCTCCCATTGCTTCATCCAGCTCATCCCAAAACCTGTCTTTATCATTCCTGTCATCACACAGTGCATATGCTACAATCTCAGCCATTTTCACCTTCTTAATCTTGAACTTGACATACATACATCTCTAGCTGACACATTTGTAATCTCTCATTCCACTCTGCCACACCTGATTCATCAACAAAGCAATTCCTTCCTTTTATCTTTCTTGACCATTCATGCCTGACCTCACACACTTTACACTCTCCCGCTCCTCTGCATCACACTCTTTCATCTTTGTTTCACACAATGCCATCACAGCATATCTTGCACTCTTGAACACATTCACCACTTCCACCCTCTTGCTTTCCTCATTCACACCTCTCACTTTCCTCATGGCCATGTGAATCTGCCCATTTGGTTGGGGCCCTGGGCAGGTATTGGGCACTCTAAGGCTCTCTGCAACGACTGTCATGATGAAGTGATTTTTGATAGGAGAATCTAGGGGACACTTAACCCCACCAAAAACCCTGGTTATGTGGTTACCCCCCAGCATAGTAAATGGTTTCCTGGGTAGAGACCATAAGGCCTGCATTGAGTGAGTGGATGATGGGCACCCCCATCTACCACAAATTATTTTACGAATCATTTTAAATCATTAATAAACAAGAAGACAACACACCATTAGGTTTAGTCAGGCAGCATTCAGACACCAGTATTACCATCGTCTGCCTCACCATTAGTTAGCACTAAAAGTTTTCCCTCATTCATATGGGAAACAGGTAGATGGAAGTCACTTTAATGATTTATGACAGTACCAGACAGTGTAATGTGAACTGATAAATATGCACACAATGTCACTATATCACAGACACACTAAAATTACTCTTTGTGTTTTGATAGATTTCCTCTTCTAATGCTTTTCCATCCATCATTCAAGTTTTTATAGTACTATCAAAATTATAGTGGTCCATGGTTAGGCTCCTCAGTTCAGACATTTAAGGTGATTGTGACCACTTGCTCATTCTTAAGTCATATTATGCAATTATGTGAGCAATAAACAACAAGTATCCTTCAGATTCAAACCCTTAACTCATGAACTCATGTGTAGCCACAGCAGTTTCAAGGTGCACTGTGACACAGCGCCAGTGTTGGAATGAAAATTTAATTCTCCGTGCTTTGTTTTTGCACAGATGGTTGATGAATGACTTGAAATATGTCACATGAAAGCCTCTGAAGCCCTTTCAGCCATGCACAGCCTACCCTACAGGTGCCTCATTAGTCACTGTTTCGTATGAAGGAAGGTCAAAATCCATCCAACCAAACTTCAAAAATTCACCAAAAAGTTACAATAATGAGAGAGCTGCTGTCATGAACAATTACAGGGTTTAGTTGCTGCCATGCCTGCAAATGAAGTTTGTATTATACAGTACTCTATATGAATAATATCACAAGTTTTTGTGCTGTAACTGAAAAGCTGTAAACATATTTTGAGTGCTAGCTAATTCCTTTGTAAGAAATGGCACTTCTGAAAACAAAAGACTTCATCCATCCATCATCCAAACCTACATTGCCCCATGAGGAGCGTAGGAGCCCGGGGCTAAGCAGTTGGTCCCGACATTTAAGATGAGAGTGACCAGCCTCACTCATCCCTGAGTGGCATTACATGAGCAATCAACCCCAACCATCCCTTGGATATAAACCTTCACCAGCTCAATTCGATTGGAGCACAATAATTACTCACTAAACCACCAGGTGCCAAAATTTGGTTATATGGTTACCACCCAGCATAGTAAATGGTTTCCTGATGTACAGGAAACCATTTGGCTTGTCACTCAGTGTAGAGTCACCCACCGGAAGAAGGAAGAGGAGAGAATGAAGGAAAGAACGACAGAAGAGGGAGTGTAAAGTTACCTGTAGGCAGAAGGACAAGGAAAGAATGAAGTAAACGAAGACAGAAGAGGATGGAAGGAAAGAAGGATGGAGGAGAGGAAAGGGCAGACACCTGACAGCAGCATTACATCGAGTGAGTGGATGGTGAGCGCCCCCACCTACCACAAACAAAAGACTTGAATATTTAATAATATTATCCACTCATAGTGCTGCCTTTAGGTGACTCATAGACTGAGTGACAAGTCAAATGGTTTCTTGGAACACAGGAAGCTATTTATGCCACTGGGTGGTAACTACATAACCAAATGACACCTGTGGTTTAGTAAGTCCTGTGGTCCAGTAAGTTTACTCGAACTGGATGGAACCTGTAAGGGTTTCCATCTGAGGAGTGGTTGGGGTTTATTGCTTACATAATGCCACTCAGGGACAAAGTGAGGCTGCCTACCCTTACCTTAAATGCTGAAAATGAGTAGCCTAGCCCTGGACCTCTACACTCCTGATGAGGTAAAAAAAAAAAAAAAAGGACGTGATGGTGGATGGGTGGATTATTTTTATTATTATTATTATTGGTGAGGATATGGAGAATATGAGTGCATTCAAGTACTTGGGTAGTGTAATCAGTAAGGATGGAACTTTGGGGGATGAAGTACGTGAAAGGGTACAGCATGGAAGGAAGGTTGTTGGTACACTGAAAGCAGTGATGAGAAATAGGGAGGTGAGTATGGAAGTTAAGAAGTCACTCCATGATGGTATTGTGATCCCTACCCTGACGTATGGAAGCGAGGCGTGGACCTTGCAAGAGGGGAACAAGTTAAGAGTGAGAGCAGTGGAAATGAGTTACTTGACAGGAGCATGTGGAGTGACGTGGAGAGACAGGTTGACAAATAAAGAAGTGAAGGAACGTTGTGGGGTAGATGTGGATGTGGTTGAGAAGATTAGGAGAAATACACTGAGGTGGTTTGGACATGTGGAGAGAATGGAGAATGAAAGACTGACTAAGAGGGTGTATGTAGGTGAGGTGGAGGGAGGGAGAGGGAGGGGTAGACCGAGGATGAGGTGGAGGGATGGAGTAGAGAGGTATATTAGGGAGGGGGGGGGTGAGTTGGGGGGAGGGTAGTCAAATGGTGGGTGACAGAGCGACTTGGAGGCGTTTTGTCTCCGGCCACCCTTTGCTGGATTAGGGCGTCGGGCTATAGATAGATAGATAGATTATTGGTTGACTATCTGCTACCTGGTGAAAAGGGAATATATCCCTGACCTTGAAGTTGGGTGCATGGTAAGCAAAGAGAAATGATGAATAGAGTTTCTGAGGAAGAGAAAACCAGTGTATATGGTACGAGTATGAGTGTGACCAAGACGTGGATGAATAAATTATAGTACAGTACTTTTGTAAATGCACATGGAGAAGCTTACAACAAATTAATCTCATTGGGAATATTTTTGTATGAATCACTGCATGTGAGGAGGAACTACAAGGAGCTATCCAAAATTTTCCGGATTAGGATCACGACACCTAAACAGGTTGTAGTAGCACGATGTGCCTCTAGGTGGCAGTACTAACTTGCACTGTGAGTCAGTGTGCCACGCAGCGTAGAGCTAGGTGGATGCGGGAATTAGTGACATTCATTTGTTTGCTGTCGTGCACCTGTCACCTGGCAATTTTCAAGATGGATATAAACAAGGAACAGCAAATTTGCATCAAATTTTGTGTGAATCTTGGAGGAAAATACAACAGAGACCCTGGCAATGATTCAACAAGTACTTGGTGAGTAACCTCTTGGTCGGACACAGGTGTTTCAGTGGCATTCATGGTTCAAGGCTGGTCGAACATCAGCCAACGACGATGACCACACAGGGAGGCCCTCAACCAGCATAACTCCTCACAAAAATTCAACAGCTTGTCTTTGAGGATCAACATCAGAGCATTAAAAGTGTTTGGGAGGAGGTGGGAATTGGTTATGGTACACGTCAGTGGATTCTCACTGAAGAACTGGGCATGCACCGCATCGCAGCCAAATTTGTCCCCAGGTGGCTGATGGCTGACCAAATGCGGCAATGTGTCGATGTCTGTACTAAGCTTCTTGGACAAGCCTCAGAAGACGAATCCTTCTTGTCCAGGCCACCTGTGACTTCTTTCTGTTCCCAAAAATGAAGATCAAGCTGAAGGGGCATCGTTTTGGTACCACTGAGGACATCCAGAGGAATAACAGGTGGTGCTTGACACTCATTGAAAAGGACTTCCAGGGAGAGTTCTAGTAGTGGAGGAAGTGCTGGGACCAGCGTATCAATGCACAAGAGAACTGCTTTGAGGGTGATGGCAGCCAGTAGGAGCTATGGTGAGTTTTCAGTTTTATATAGCATTAGTCAGGAAATTTGCACTTTGTAAGAATTTTAAAACTTAAATGATGAGTGAATGGCTCTATCGGCCATTTTACTGGGTACTTAGTTGACACTGCTCTTATTTCTAAGCTCATTTCCATTTCTGGATGCTACCCAGCCCATTTATTAGCTGGAAGCAAGATCTGGATGAATGTTGCACCAGCCATAATCACGCACATGGTGACGTGGCCTACTCTCTAACAACAACATCCTGGATGCCTCGAATTACAATGCCACTATGAGAATGGAAAAACCCATCCCATCTACATTATTATCCTTTCCACCACATCCCCTTGGACTGAGGCCTGGGCAGAGAGGACATATGGAAGGAGAAGAAAGTGAAGATGGAAAAAGTGATGACAAAGAAGGGAATGGAGAAGAAGATGCGGTGGCCGTGAAAAGGAAGTGTCGCAGACTGCCGAAAGAAGCACATAATACTCTTCTGCATAACTGTTCAGCAGAAATCAAAGTAAGAGCACAGGAGGCATGGGAGATGAGTGAAAGGGCTAAAGGACGATGGGGAATGAGAGAATTGAGGAGAAAGGAGGTGAAATGTCATGTTAGGTGAAAATATGAGAAGACAGTGGAAGAAGGAAGTCCGATGGATAATGGGCAAGAGCACTTAGTGTAGAGATATGCAAAGCATTTACACAAAATGTTAAGTGGCCAAAATAAACAAACTGCTGGCTTATCTTTTGTGGGGTATAAAAACCAGGTTTAGTAACATTGATTCATTAGAGCAGATAGTTCTCAGAATGAGGAAGTGAGGTTTAAAGTTAGCAGAAGTTAGCCAGCAGTACAGTGTTTAATATCAGTGACAAACAATGACGTAAACAGTGGGATGGTACAATGCATCCTGAACTGTATATAAGAATGATTATAAGGGTGACATGGCCTAGTCAGTAGGAACTCAAAGTTTGTCCTGATAGGGCAGTAAGCTCAATTATTGTGCTGAGGGAGGCGGACATACACAGTCATGGGCATCATAATTCCAGTGAGTAGAGCAAACTGAAGTTAGGGGACTTGTGAAAGTGCAAGGCAAGATTATTATATAAGTGCCCTGAAGAATGTGATGTAAAGTGCCAAAATACTTCTACTCAGAAACCAGCAACATTTCTTTGTCATGTAGCCCTTGATCGTGGGGTAAAAGTAAATATTAGAATTACTTGTGATTCAGTGGTATATTTTATAGTATATAAATGAGCATAAAATGCTCAATGAACGAGTAGTTAAGTAACTGAGTTGTGCTTAAGAGGTACGTAAGTGACTACAGTCACGGCGCATGACTCTAAGGTTGTCATTATCGTACCCTGGCAACCTAATTGTCAACAGTGCATCTGATTTTGTATCATATCATACACGAATCTCATTACTGTACAGTACATGATTATATTATACATGGATATTATCATACATGAATATATTATACACAGAACACAGGTATGTCATCTTTTACACGGATGCACTGTTGGCGGGTATGTTGCTAGGGCATGATAATGACAACCTTAGAGTCGCACGCTGCAACTATAATACGGTCAGATATTTATCTTCTGCCAACTTGAAACAACATAAATTATGTAATTTGCCATATTTGCAGTCATTTGTTTCCTATAACAGCAATTGTTAATTTTCTGTACTCCATTGTTAATATTAAAGTAGAAAGTGTATTTTGGAACCTTGGTGTGTGGAACAGTTAATTGTTGTAGTCTGGAAGGAAACTGGGACAGAAAGGGATACAAAATATCTTGTTGTCCTACCTTTAATGTTACAGGCTCTCTCTGGACTTGTCTCCAAACTCCCCACTACTATTGTTACCCTACCAATCCCTATTTAGCAGCAATCATTCATTGCACTCAGCATGATTGAGTGCGAAGTACACCACTGGTTACTGAGGGAGTGGAAGGCACAACACGAAGGAGAGTCTTGACTGTTCAGCAGATATATAAATGTTACTGTAAAAGTATTTGATGACAAACCTTGTAAGTATTCTTTCATATCCAAGATCAATGACTTTTTCCAACTCTGTAACTGGGTCCTTAAGTAGGTCAAAGGCTCTATGGAATGTACAAGGAAGATTGCCAGCAATCTGAAACATATATAGTGTTATAATCAATGTAAGGCTTGTGTAGTACTGGTACAAGCCACTTTCCATCCTCATCATCATCATCATCATCCCAACCTCTATTTTCCCACCTAAGGATGAGGTGAAGTAGGGTCTAGAAAGTAAGGAAAGAGCAAGCACAATAAGGGAAGTACTATCAGTGGCATGCCCAGTAAAATGGGCCACACACTAGTTCATCTAACATTTTAGTTCACTGGAATCTTGACTCTACCTCACAGGCCTAACCCTCTGCGCATTACTGTATATTCCTTTTTCTTTATGTGTTTCACATTACCTATGGGACAGAATCAATACATCACCTACTGTATTAACCCGTGGATTGCAAGCCACAGCTCAGGCTGGGTAGCATCACGTTGCGAGCCACAGCTCAGGCTGTGCTGGCCGTACAGCACCACTAACTACTCCACCCCTGCCCAAACTTACGCATGCCGCTATGCAAAGACGGAGAGATTTTTTTTCTTTTCACCAGATGATGCCCCGGATGTTTATCTTCAATTTTATGATAAACAAAAACAATTTTTTTTTTTGTTTTTTTATTAATTTTTAACTACTCCCCTACGCAAACTTATGCATGGCCCTACGCAAAGATGGAGAGAGAAAGAGATTGTTTCTTTTCACCAGATGATGCCCTGGATATTTATCTTCAAGTTTAAAATAAACAAAACCTAAAAAAAAAAATTTGTTTTTCTTCATTTTTTTTTGCACCACGGGGTTGAAAAAAAAAAGGGTACTTGTGCAATCCACGGGTTAAGATAGTTACAAAAGGGTGCCAAACCCATGTGTGCCTTTGTACACAGTTATCTAATCAACTCATGTCTCTTCAATTCCTAGCCTCATCAACTTCCATACAATGCTTCCTTACACACACATATACATTAATCATAACCTATCCACATTCTTCTTGGTGTGCCACACCTTCTGTCACATAAACCTTATTCACCACCCCATTTACATTCATTCTATCCATATGACCATACCATCAAAGTGCTCCACATCTTTCATGAATCACACTATATCCTATGCAGTTTATACAATTTACACACATTCCTCAATAACCCCATCACCACCACTCTTACTCATGGCCTTTCTTTCTTATGCCACACCCAAGTCTCACACATACAGTATTCAATAAGTCCTACATGTGTCTGGCTGATGTATCATGAATTAAAATCGTGCCAATTAAAACCAGAAAAACTGTCATATAAGACTTATTTTTTTCTCAGCTAATGTGAAAGTGGAATATCCCAGATTTTCCCTTACATCCCCATTTTGGCAATAAAGAATTTTACTGTCTTTGTCCCTAGGTACCATACTGTACCTATAGTATATGATATAGAGTACAGAATGTATAAAGACTTACTGATCATCAGCAGGCATGGAGTGGTATAATTCACTGACTTTAGTAACTGATGAAGTGCTCCTTCCAAGGCTGTGGTTAGAGAACGGGGTGACTGTGTAGTGCCTCCCTACCCCTCCAGGGCTGAAAATAACATCCTATACCCTTTGAGGACTGAAAATACCATCCTCTACCCCTTCAGGGTTGAAAATATCATCATCTAACCCTCCAGGGCTGAAAATACCATTCACATCAAAACTCTCAAATTTGTTCCCAGTGTTGTCATCAGTGGGTTGTCTTGGTATGGTGGTTGGTGAGGACATACCAGCACAGGAGGGAGATGGCAGGTTAGGAGATGGCAACAGGAAAGTGAGGCTCAGCTACTGGGTGCTGTTCCACATTTACTTGGCCCAGATTTTCATTCATTTGCTACTTATTTACCAAAATGGACAATGCTACAGCTCTACAATCTCTCCATAGCATTTCTTCATAACTAGCATCATTCAGGAGTTAATCTGTTGTTACAACTCATCATTTAGAATGAAGAAATGTCAGTTTTAGGCCAGCTTAGAGTAAAATGAGTATACAGTGAATGATTTTCTGCCCTCTGCTGTCTGAGTAGTCCATTGATGTCTCCATACATTTCTTCAATCTTGTCAACATCAGGAAAAACATCTGGAGGGGATTCCTTCCGCTAGTCTGTTTCCTCTAAAACTTTGCCGATATGATGTCATATTGGTCTTGTCTCTCTTGGTTTTTCTGTTGGCTACCTCTTCAATTCTCTAACACCCCTAACATATTATTATGCCAGTAGGATTTGGATGGTGTTTTATATCTGAAGATGGGCAGAACATTCTAGAAATTAAGTGCTCTGTCAAAGGTTTAGGCTGGTGTTTGTATCTGGAAATGTGAGGAACATTCTGGAGATCTCAGTATTTGTTTCTTTTCGTTGTGTCTTACCTTAGGAATTAGTCCTTGTCATTACTGTTACTATGGGTATTAAAAAAAAAATAATAATTTGGTTTTACGCCAGGTATCCCCGAAAGGCTAAGGCGTTGCCCCTGTGTAGAGGACTTTTGGACTGGAGCGTGTAGCATTTTGTGACCGGATGCCCTTCCTGATGTCTACCAAAGACACTTGAGTGGATTCGATCCTCCAACCCTTCGGTCAGAGAGGAGCGCTCTAACCCACTGAGCCATGGCTGCTACTATGGGTATTACTGTGTGAGAAAATATGAGTTCTCTCCTAGGATCTAGAATGTTCATTCTGTTCATCAGAAAATGTGAGTTATTTTACCAGAATATTATGAACTATGCTAGTAGAGGGAGCCAGGGGAGGTAAGAGTATTTAAAGACCATCCTACTGCTAAGTCAGTCAGTTCAAGTTAGCCAAGAGCGTGCCAGAGAGTGTGCCAGACTAGAGTTTTAGTCAGCCTCGAGTGAGTTGTGTTTTTCGCCAGTGAACAGTCAGTAAGTCAGTGAAAGAGTTGCAGAGTTGAACAGTGAGAGCAATCAGTGAAGGACAGAGTACTGTACTTGAACAAAGAGTCAGTAAGTGTTAGCCAGTGAATGAACGGTGGTGAGCGAAGGAGAGATTTAAAGTGAGAGAAAAGTCAGTGTTTTGCAAGCGTACCTCACCTGTACAGTACTAGAAGCAATAAAACCACTATAAGTGCTCATTTGCCTTTGATTAACTGCCTGAATTGTCTACATGTCATTCTCACTATATCAACAAACGCTAAGGTTGTAACAACTGGTGTCAGGAATGGAACAATTCCTATGTTTGTAACAATATAAATAGTTGGTGACCTCAGTGTTAAAGATCCCTCATAACTAAAAGCACCAACACAGGACAGCTGATGATAATCGTGAGGAATGAAATCCATCCATCCATTGCCAGATGCCATGTATCCCAAACGGGGTGGTCAAGGGCATAGAGTTAATTGTTTTACAGGGAGGGGCACTAATCCTCCACCAACCCCACTTGTTTGTGGCCAACTCTTATGGGATCAAGGTGTCTGGCAATTGATGGATAGATAGATGACTAACTACATCAGAATTTAAATACAGCATTTCATTCCTACTGTCAAGTAGGAATGAAATGCTGTATTTAAATTCTGATGTAGTTAGTCATCTATCTATCCATCAATTGCCAGACACCTTGATCCCATAAGAGTTGGCCACAAACAAATCACCTCCATGTCGCCCTGTCTCCTGCCATTTCTTTGCCCTGCTCCCACCTCACTTCCCCCCCTCTCATATACCTCTCCACTACATCACTCCATCTCATCCTTAGCCTCCTCCTCCCTCTCCCCCCCTCCACCTCACTCACATACACTCTCCTCATCAGTCTCTCACTCTCCATCCTCTCATCATGGCCAAACAACCTCAATGTGTTTCTCCTAGTGCTTCCTATCACATAATATGCTTTTTTTTTTTTTTTTTTTTTTTTTTTAAACAGAACAGAGGATGGAAAAACAAATGAAAGAAAATAATCCATACACCAGATTACTGGCATCCTCCGTTCATAAAAATCTGTAACCGTTGGACTTAAACAGCTCTAGGTTGAAGTTTGGGGGGAAACAACTCTGGGGAAGCGAGTTCCAGAGAGATGCAGTTCGGAGCATAAAAAAATCCTGATAGGCAGAAGTTCTGCAATATGGCTATGTGACATTCCAGTCATGAGTGCTACCAGATGCTCGTGTAGTGCAAGGGAAGGCATGGAGAGGTGGCACAGTGAATGCAACTTCGTGTGAGCATTTGCCATAAAAGTATCTGTAAAATAATGCATGGGAGGCAGCATTCCTTCTTACCTGTAGGGGAGGTAATTTATTTATAACAGAGTTATTAATAATTCCAACTGCTTTGTTCTGAATTTTGCCAAGTGTTTTAGTGAAACCTCTCCACATTCATTCATCAAGGGTGAGCAATATTCTAGCTAAGAGCACACATGACTCCTATACATTACAGGTAACTGCTTGTCAGTGAAGAAGTTATGGACTTTGTACAATAATCCAAGTTTCTTTGAGGTGGTTTTTGCAAGTGATCTGGCATGAGAGGTCCAACTGAGGGGATTAAGTGTATAGTAAAAAATATCAGTAGTTTTGGAGATGGAAATATTAGCAGCATTGAAGGTAATATACAAATCAGGCAATATCTGTCTATTAGTAAACTGTATATACAGTAAAAGTCCTATTATTCGGCAGTTGATTGTTCGGTAGATCCGACAATTCGGCAGTTTTGAGAAATAGTCCCATTTACGAAAATCATTGATTGTTCGGCAGATGTCCGGAATCATCTCGGCAGTCTAGGAAGTGTTATCTGTGGCTTGTAGGCCTAATGTTTCATTACACTTCTGTATGTTCACTAATTTCTATATTTTTATTCAGATTCAGGTATAGTACTGTATTGATTACAATACTGCACAGTATCATACACTACAGTAACCACCCCCACCAAATTAGCGAGGGTTACGTTCCAAGCCCCCACGCTAATTCTTGAAATTCTTTCATTCTTGATGCCTTCCTGAAAATGACACCGGTAATTGAGTAGCCCATGAACCACTGACATTGTAATGCATTACCATAAATAAATGTTGCTTGTTAAATCAGTTTCCCCGTTGTTTTTAGCTGTACGGCTGTGACAGCTCTAGTATTTTTATTCCTCAGCATAATGGTGGAAGGGACTGTCCTGTTTAACTGAACCTAACCTAACCGAGTTTAACTGTACCTTATAATTTAACCAAACCTAACCTAACCTAAAGTCAGAAAAATACTTAAAAATATATGGAGGAATATGAATTGCTAAGGTCTCTCTGATGAAAGTTAAACGTACATTTAGTGCTCATTCTTTTGTTTGTTTTTGTGCTTAACGTGAAAGAGAGAGCATTGATGCAAACAGTAATATATCCCATTAATCCTTTAACCTTTTAACCGCGGGTATTGTTTTGGTCTGACTGTCCTCTCCCGCGGGGGTTTCAGCCATGTGTAAACAAACCTTTAAACCTTAATAACTCTGCACAGAATAAAGCTAGAGAAAAAAATTAGGTACCATTAGAAAGTACTAACCTTCAGCTTTCCATTGATGTAGGTTTCATGACTTTCTTGACTTTCACAGGACGGGCAGAGCCATTAGAAGTGAGGGGTGTAAAATCACTATTTTACGCCTCACACACCAGTACCAAATGCCAACCACTCTCTGATAATAGTAATATAAACATATATGAACACTGCACATACGATAAACACCCACTCTGTGTTCACTGAGGTAGGTAAAAGGCACTTCACTGCGGCTGCGCCCGCACTTCACTGCGGCGTCACCCGCTCACTGACGTTTCAGGCGATCTTTTCATTATTTCTAACTTCTAATATTATTTTACATATAATCTGGGCAATATACATTATATTTACACTGCACTTATTACTATATTGCGTCACTGTCGCATCACAGAATTACACAAGTGCCGCAGAATTACACAAGTGCCGCAGATTCTCTTATTACAATATCACTTATTATACTGGCCAATATTTACATTTTTTCTAGGCAAAATATCCCTTATTACTACATTATCCATTATACAATTATTGGTAAAGCATGTCACTGTCACATCACTGTATATCACTGTCACTTTCAGTAACTCTGCACAGAATAAATCTAGAGCGAAAAATAAGGCACCATTAGAAAGTACTAACCTTCGGCTTTGCAATGATGTAGGTTTCATGATTTCGTTGACTATCACTGGATGGGCAGTGCCATTAGAAGTGAGCGATCTAAAATCACTATTTTTCGCTCACACACCATTACCTTCGCTCATACACCATTACCAAATGCCAACCTCATTCTGATAATAATACTATAAACATATATGAACACTGCACATACGATAAACACCCACTCTGTGTTCACTGAGGCAGGTAAAAGGCACTGTCATTACCCGCACTTCACTGCCACATCAGCGGTGTTGTAATCACTATTTTTCGCTCACACACCATTACCAAATGCCAACCTCATTCTGATAATAATACTATAAATATATATGAACACTGCACATACGATAAACACCCACTCTGTGTTCACTGAGGCAGGTAAAAGGCACTGTAATTGCCCGCACTTCACTGCCATATCAGCAGTGTTGTAATCACTATTTTTTGCTCACACTATCTATCTATCTATAGCCCGACGCCCTAATCCCGCAAAGGGTGGCCGCAGACAAAACGCCTCCAAGTCACTCTGTCACCCACCATTTGACTCCCCTCCCCCCAACTCACCCCCCCCTCCCTCATATACCTCTCAACTCCATCCCTCCACCTCATCCTCGGTCTACCCCTCCCTCTCCCTCCCTCCACCTCACCTACATACACCCTCTTAGTCAGTCTTTCATTCTCCATCCTCTCCACATGTCCAAACCACCTCAGTGTATTTCTCCTAATCTTTTCAACCACATCCACATCTACCCCACAACGTTCCTTCACTTCATTCGTCAACCTGTCCCTCCATGTCACTCCACATGCTCCTCTCAAGTAACTCATTTCCACTGCTCTCACTCTTGACTTGTTCCCCTCTTGCAAGGTCCACGCCTCGCTTCCATACGTCAGGGTAGGGATCACAATACCATCATGCAGTGACTTCTTAACTTCCATACTCACCTCCCTATTTCTCATCACTGCTTTCAGTGTGCCAACAACCTTCCTTCCCTGCTGTACCCTTTCACATACTTCATCCCCCAAAGTTCCATCCTTACTCATCACACTACCCAAGTACTTGAATGCACTCACATTCTCCATATCCTCACCATCCAACCTCACTGCACACTCTGTGACTTCATTCCTCTCAAACACCATAACTTTACTTTTGTTTACATTAACTTTCAGCTTCCTCCTCCTACACACTGTCCCAAATTCATTCACCAAACCTTGCAACTCCCATTCATCTTCACTCAACAATACTATATCATCAGCAAACAGCAACACCGGAAGCTTCCAAATCTCACCCTCATTCATTAGGGCCACCCCCACATCCACTGCCCTACCTTGTACCTCCTTTACGACCCCATCCATATATATATTAAACAGCCATGGAGACATCACACACCCCTGTTTCAGTCCCACATTGAGATCAAAGAACTCACTCAGCTCACCATCCACTCTCACCGTAGCCCTAGCTCCCTCGTACATACTCTTCACAGCACTCAACAATTTCCCCTCCACTCCATATATTCTTAATACCTTCCACATACCTTTCCTATCTATTCTGTCATAAGCTTTCTCCAAGTCCATGAAGGCAGCGTACACTTTCCTTCCCTTCTCTAGATACTTCTCCACTAAACATCTTAGAACAAATATCTGATCTACACACCCTTTTCCCTTCCTAAATCCCCCTTGTTCTTCTCTCCAACTAGCTCCTCTGTCATATGCCTAACCCTATCAATGAGTATTCTACCATATATTTTACCAGTCACACTAAGAAGGCAAATACCCCTATGGTTACCACATACTTCTCTCTCCCATTTTCCTTTGTACAGAGGAACAATTATACCTGATTTCCAGTCCTCTGGAACCCTTCCCTCTTCCCAAGCCAATCTACACAACTTCCATATCCACTCCACAACAATCTCACCCCCATACCTAAGCATTTCACCACACACTCCATCAATTCCTGGGGCCTTTCCCAGCTTAATCTTCTTCATCGCTTCCACTACTTCCGACCTACTGATCTCTTCCTCCCTCCTCTCATCTCTTCTTCTCCCAGCCATTCCCCAACCACTTATACTCACACTGCTCTCACTCTCTACATTCAACAAATCCTCAAAGTGCTCCTTCCATCTCCTCAATTTCTCTCTCTTCTCCACCAACAATCTATTATTCCTATCTTTCACTCCTCTACTATTTCCCCTTTCACACTGCCTTACTTTCTTTAGCTCCTTCCAAAACAATGTCTTACTCCCCCTCCATTTCACACTCAGATTCCTCCCAAACTCTTCATCCACTTTCTTCTTACTCTCCTTCACCAGTCTCTTAACCTCCCTTCTCCTGCTCACATATACCTCTCTCTTCTCTCTCTCATCTTCTCCCCTACCTCTACTCGCCAACCATTCACCATATGCCTTCTTCTTTTGTTCCACAGCTCGTTTCACCTCATCATTCCACCATGCTGTCCCTTGCACACCCTTGCATCTCCTCCTCACTCCACAAACCGCCTCACACGCTGTGCTTATCTCTTCCGTGAATATCTTACATACGTCTTCCACCCCTTCCATCTGCTCTAGCTCATACCTTCCCAATCTTTCTTCCACTATGCTCTTATACTCTGTCCTCTTCTCACTATCTTGCAATTTCTCCACTCTTCTCACAGGAGCTGCTTCCTCCTGTCTTCCCCTTCGCCTCCTCAACCACTTTCTTTGCAGCTCTACCTTGGCCATCACTAAGTGATGGTCCGAGACTCCATTCCCCCACCCTCTCCACACACCATTACCAAATGCCAACCTCACACACCATTACCAAATGCCAACCTCATTCTGATAATAATACTATAAACATATATGAACACTGCACATACGATAAACACCCACTCTGTGTTCACTGAGGCAGGTAAAAGGCACTGTAATTGCCTGCACTTCACTTCCACATCAGCAGTGTTGTCACTCACACAGCTGGACAGATACTGATGTGTGTTTGGTCCGGGGTGGGGTGGGGGGCCCAGGGGGTGGGAGGTGGGGCCCCAGGGGGGGGGAGGGGGGGGGTCGGCTGGAGTGAAAGAACTTGATAGCTACTCTCCCTTGAAACAATTGGCACACGGAAAAAACGCGGGGTATTCAAAATATTCACAAACATTCGAGAATGACACCTGCGGTTTGGTCCAGTTTTTGCAATGTCATTCTGGAATGACACCCGTGGTTAAAGGGTTAATAACCTCCGGCACTGAACAACCTTTTACAGTACCGATGTCAGTGATGTTAAGTTAGTGTGAGCTATAAAGAAAACTGAACAATTATGGGGAGGGAACGAAGGTCAGTGGTATGTTTACATGACTACGCTACGATTCCAAGCAGTTAGGCGGTCGGTTAATCTCAGATGTTTTCGCCCATTTGGTAAATACACCGTAACTTTATCAATCTTTCCGTGACTCATAGCGAATCATAGCATGGGTTTAGGAAGCTAAATAACACATTGCTAGGTGAGCCAGACGATTATCTTCCCATTTTTAAGAAATATTTATTGATTTCAGAAGAATGGAAGAACTTTACGTACTCAGAAAGGGATTTAATTTCTTCCATTTTCTTATAAGATGTGAAGATAATCGTCTGGCGCACCTAGAAATGTGTTATTTAGCTCCCTAAACCCATGCTATGATTCGTTATGACTGACTGGAGAATTGATAAAGTTACGGTGCATTTACCAAATTGGCAAAAACATCTAAGATTAACTGACCCCCTGACTGCTTGGAATCGTAGCATAGAGTCGTGTAAACATACCAGTGACCTTTGTTATTCCCATAATTGTTCACAGTTTTTCCATAGCTCACTAACTCGACATCGGTACTTTTAAGGGTTGTTCAATGTCGGAGGTTATTAAAGGGTTCATGGAATACATTACTGTTTCCATCAGTACTCTCCTTTCACATGTAAAAAAAAAAAAAAAATGAGCAAAAGAGTGAGTGCTAAACGTAATTTATGACTTTCATCAGAAAGACCTTACCAGTTCAGATCCCTTTATTTTATGCAATTTTCCGACTATTTTATTTTGTTTGGAAAAAGTACTGTATACAGTACTCACTCCAAACATATTTGTAATAATATATGTAGTGATGAGTTCACCAATACAAGTGATGTACTGAGCTGGTAGGTAATATTCCGTATCATTTTGGCCATCCAGGAAGTGTTATCTGACTTGTAGGCCTACTGTGTCATTACCCTTGTATATGTTCACTAATGCTGTATATATATATATTTCAGATTCAGGTATAGTACTGTATTGATTGCAGTATTGTACAGTATACAGTACTCTCTCCAAACACGGTTGTAATACCGTACCATAAGTGGTGATAAGTGTTCACCAATATATTTAAGGTACTGAGTGGGTAGGTTTTTGATTATTCGGCAAATCTAATTTCTCGGCATCATCCTGGTCCCATAGATGCCGAATAATGGGACTTGTACTGTATTTGGTTTTAGTAGCATTATATGAGGCAGGGTTATTTTGTCCCCATTCAGTGATCTAAGTCTTGATTTATGGAGATGGCTGCACTGAGTTGAGAGTTGGATATATTAAACTTTGTAAATGGGTGTTTGAATGTAAATGAACTGTGATGTGTTGAGTCATCTGCATATAAATTGATGGGATTGTGGGGTGACAGATAAAAGATCATTAATATGAGTGAAGAATAGGGTTGGCGCCAGAACTGATCCTTGTGGCACGCCGGCAGTGAATGGAAATTAGAATATACATCATCTACTTTTACTCATTTTTCTGTCATTGAGATATGAGGAAAGCGGAAAAGCAAAAGATGTTAGTCCATTGCAAGGGAGTTTGGATGGCAGGGAATGGTGCCACACTCTGTTGAAAGCTTTAGAAATATCCAGGGCTACTGCATGAGTTTCTCCATGTTGGTCAATTGACTGATGGATGGTATGAGTCAGGAGATTGAGTATATCAATGGTGGATCTTTCGTGATAAATACCATATTGTCTTTCACTAATTAAGTTGTTGGATTCAAGGTGTCTAACGATGTGCTTATTAATTACAATTTCAAATACTTTACCAAGAGAAATGTGATAGCTATTGGTCTGTCACCAGAGGCATCAGCGGAACTTCCTTTCTTTGGAATTGGGTGGATATTGGCTTCTTTCCATGAATTAGGGAATGAAGAAGTACGTATGCACAGTCTGAATAATTTAGCTAGAACAGAGGTAAGTTCTGGGGAGCACTTTTTCAAAACAACTGGAGGAATTCCATCTGGGCCTGGCTCTTTGTTAGATGGTAAATTGTCTAGGATGGATTTTACATATGTAGTCTTTATTTTAAGTGGAACAATTTCAGGGAAGTCAAGTTCTAGTACTGAGATATTCTGGCTGACTTCCTATGTGGCAGAATTTCTGGCAAATGTACTGGCAAGGATATTCGCTCTGCCTCACGGGTCATTTGTAATGTTACTGTCTGAAGACTTTAGTGAGGGAATGGGTGATGACTTGTTAAAGTCATTATTGAAAGAACTGAGAGTTGACCAGAATATTCTGTTGTCATTAGGACTGTTACGTACTGTAGTTCTGATGCTTGGTTTTGAAGAAAGTTTGATTTAGCGAGACTTATTACAGCTTCTGCATGGTTTCTAGCAATTTTAAATTGACAGAGTGATTCAGATATTTTTAATTTTAAGTATGCTAATGGCTTTGGGGTAGTTTCTCTGGCACAGCTGCTATAAAACAATTTTGTAGAGTTCGATCTTTTAGTGAACTGTTGACTTGGTATGAATAAATCCATACCAGTTAATATCAAGTCATTAATGTGGGACTGGGTAGAACTGACATCACTAAAGAAAAAAGACTGCCATGGAATGTCTGCAAGATAATTTCTAAATCCATCCCAGTTTGCCCTATCAAAGTGCCATCAGGTCACCTCGATAGGTTCAGAACCAGGAGGTTTGGGGGAGCCGACTAATGAGGCTTTCATGAGATTGTGGTCGGAGGGCCCAAGTGGTACGTCTATCCTGTATTGATCTGGATTATTTGTCAGGAACAGATCCAAGAGATGGGCATTATGATCATAATTATCTGGTATTCTGGCTGGTTGCTTTACCAATCATGTAAGATTAAATGATTCTGCAAACAGCTTGCACTCGAGACCGGTATTATCAGTCTTGGCAGAATGCGATAGCCATTCTACATTATGTACATTAAAATTGCCCAAAATGGTAATTTTGGTGCTAAGGGTAAGGTTAAGGTTACTCAACTGTGAGGATATGAAGTCAAATACACTGGGTTCTGAAGAAGCACTGGGGGAGTGATAGACTACATAGATATACGGTACAGTAATTGGTAATATTTAGATAATTTAGTTTATACAGTGAGTAATCAGAATTAGTTGAAGTGAAGTTTAAAACAGTGTCAACTGCAAATTCAGATTTGATATAACAACAGGTGCCACCCTTGTTCCAGACATTTGTGAGGAGATGCTAACCAGGAAAACAAAATGGGGATAATTTGGTAGAGGGAGAGATTTGGGGTTCTGTGAGGAACAGGACTAGAGGGGATACAGACTGTATGAAAAAATGAACTGAATTCAAATTGGTGAAAGGGAAGAAACTAAAACTGGTGGAAGATTTTCAGTACCTACCTCACTGTAATAGAAAAGAGAGGTTTTATGTGTTAAAGAAGTGAAAGGTGGAGTGGCTCAAGACTGACAAGGCCAAAGCTATGAAGACCTTGATATGTAACAGAAAATTATATGAAGGCTGCAAAGGGACTTTATGAAGGTGGAGCAGTACCCAGAGTAACAGAAGGGTGTTTAGATTATCAAACGATATACCCTTACCTCTCGGAAAAGTTTGCAGAGTTTACTGTCAATGGTGCCATCATTGGTTAAAGCTCCAAATACAAGCCCATCAGCACCAGCCTGGATCAGTTCCTGTGCATCATGTATGATCACCTCCATCTCAGCCTCAGAATATATCATTGGCCCACCCCGGGGACGAACCATACAGAACCTGCAGATACAGTATATCTGCATAAGCAGAATCCATCCATCCACCATCCAGTCCAGTACTGCACCAGCAGGAGTGCAAGGACCTGGGGCTAGGCTACTCAGCCTAAATATGTAAAGCAAGAGTGACCAGTTGCTAACCCCTTAGGGGTATCACATTATCAGTAAACTCCAACCATCTCTTGAACTTTGAGTGACATAGGCCAAGATTGCAGTATCTTAAAAAAATAAGAACAGTACAGAGCCCTCAAGAATAACCTCTTGAGAGTTACTGATGTTGCGGCTGGACAAGAGGCCCACCAAGACGTAAAGTAACTTGGTGGTGGGATGAGGGTGTAGAAGCTGCAGTAAAGGAGAAAAGAAGGCTTTTTCGGGAATGGAAGAAGGGTGGTAACAAGGAGGAATACGGCTGCCAAGTGTAGGGCTAGAAGAAAGGTATACAGGGTGAAGTCTGAGTCATAAAGACTTTTACTTGATACCCTAAATCATGGGGAAAGGAAAAATATGATATTTAAGGTGGCAAATCAGATAAAGAGGGATAATCGGGATATTACAGGTAAACAGTGTGTGAAGAATGATGAAGGAAGGGTAGTGGTGAACAGTGGAGATATTAACGATGCATGGAGAGAGCATTATAGCCGGTTGTTGAACGAGGAGTTTGACTAGGACAGGGAAGGTTTGGAGCCAGCAGATCCAGTGGTTGACCCTTGGTCTTTGATTGACACTGCTACTGTGAGTGAGCCAATAGGCAAGATGCAGGTGGGGAAGGCAGCAGGTGTGTTTGGGTTGACTGCCAAAATGTTGAAGGCCTCAGGAGATACAGGGGTGAGGTTAGTCACTGATCTGATAAATATAATTATATATGAGTGTGTTGTCCCAGATGATTGGTTGAAGAGTGTAATTATAAATATGTAGCCAACGGCCATGCCACGTTGAGTACACCGCTTCCCGTCCGATCAGCGAAGTTAAGCAACATTGGGTCTGGTTAGTACTTGGATGGGTGACTGCCTGGGAACACCAGATGCTGTTGGCATAACTCCCTACGTGTCAAGTGGGGTTGGTGGAGGATTAGTGCCCCTCCCTGTAAAACAATTAACTCTAAGCCCTCGGCCACCCCGTTTGGGATACATGGCATCTGGCAATGGATGGATGGATGGTATAAAGGGAAGGGTGATGCCCTGGAAAGAGTAAATTATAGAGGTATAAAACTTTTAAATCAGATAATGAAGAGAGTTCTAGACGGTATGATTAGAGAAAGAGTGAATATTGATGAGATGCAGTTTGGGTTTATGCCAGGCAGGGGGACCACTGATGCCATATTCATTGTTCGACAGCATCAGGAAAAATATATTAGGGAGAAAAGAGATCTGTATTTGTTTGTGTTGATTTGGAAAAGGCCTTTGACAGAGTCCCTAGAGAGGTGGTGAAGTGGGCAGTGAGAAAGCTTGGCTTGGAGAAGTGGCTGGTTAGGGTGGTTATGGCTATGTATATGGGTGCTCGCGCCCAGGTAAGAGTGAATAGAGATTTGAGCGATGAGTTTTCCGTGAACGTTGGTGTGCATCAGGGGTCAGTTTTGAGTCTCATGTTGTTTATCATGGTACATACTTGAAGCCCTCTCACGTGACTTCAGAAACGGACTCCTGTAGGAGATGTTGTATGCTGATGATTTGGTGTTGATTGCACAAAATGAAAGGGAGGAGGAGGAAAGATTTAGGAAGGGGAGAGATGGTATGGGGCACAAAGGCTTAAGGGTAAATGCAGATAAAACAAAAGTGATGATATCTAGGGTTTGTGGCAGTTGTGTCAAAGATGAGGGAAAGTGGCCATGTGCAGTCTGCCACAAGGGCGTGGGAAGTAATTCCATCTTGTGCAGTCTTTGTGATAAACGGGTGCACAAGAGATGTAGATGCTGATTTTATGTGTATGGCATGTCAGAGAGAGCAGGTGGAGATTGTCAGGCGTGAAAGGACTGAACTTGCTGGTGAGTCTCTTGAGTGTGTGGAAGAGTTTTGTTATTTGGGAGACATGTTGTGTGCTGGAGGTGGGCTGGAGCTAGCTCCGTGGCTAGGGTGAGAAGTGGCTGGAAGAAGTTCAGGGTGCTGTTGCCTCTCCTTACGTTGAGAGGACTCGCCCTATGTGCTAAGGGGTCTTTGTATGCAGCATGTGTTAGGAGTGTAATGCTGTATGGTAGTGAGACCCGGGCAGTAAAGGAGGAGGATATTTGCAGGCTCAGATGTACAGAAATGACAATGATTAGGTGGATGTGCAGTGCGTCCCTGCGTGCAAGGTCTGGGGGGGCTGGGTTTACGATGGAAGAGTTGAGAGGTAGGATGGAACTGGAGTGTATTGATGTTGTGATGAGGAGAGGTAGACTGAGATGGTTTGGGCATGTGGAGAGGATGGGGGATGATAACTGGGCACAGAAGGTGAGAAGTGTTAATACTGGGGGTGGGGTTATGAGGGGTAGACCGAGAAAGGCATGAGACGAGGTCATTAAGTGTGACCTCAGGGTTAAGGGACTGAACAGGGAGGCTGCAATAGATTGTGCAGCATGGAAAGCCGCCATTAGGTGACCAAGGCTGATGCATGCAAACATGTTGGAGCCTTCAAAAATGAAAACGAAAATCTATCTATCTATCTATCTATTGCCAGACGCCTCAATCCCGTTTGGGGTGGCCACAAACAAATCGCCTCCAAGTCGCCCTGTCCCCCGCCATTTCACTCCCCTGCTCCCAACTCACACCCCCCTCTCTCATATACCTCTCCACCCCATCTCTCCATCTCATCCTCGGCCTCCCCCTCCCTCTTTCCCCCTCCACCTCACTCACATACACTCTCTTCGTCAGTCTTTCACCCTCCATCCTCTCCACATGGCCAAACCACCTCAGTGATATACTGTATATATATATTAATATGGCAAATATCACAAAGGTTACACTACCTTCAGATGGCAGCACTATTCTCAGCCCTACTGACTCTCCCATAGTTCAAGGGATGCAACTATGTTTTACTGCAGTTACCACCAGATCAATTTATCCAGTTAAGAGTAATTATGCCGTAGTTCATTTGTTTTTACCTGACATAACTGGGTGCGATCATGGCTTAAAAAAATTATTTGTGGTTGCAAGAAGCTCTATTATGCTCAGTTATGAAACAGAAATGAGTCTCCTTGGTCACTAGTTACATATATTTCTAATTTGACTACATATGGCCATCAACTGAACTGATAGGGGTTAAGGATTTTTGCTGAAGAAACTTGTTGTGCTGCCATACTGCCAAAAAATTATCAATCCATTCACAAGCTGACTGTATACTATTCACCACATGACAAGCTTACGGTATTCACCTCAGTTCCTGTTACTGTTGTTTTTTCACCTTAACCTTACTCAGATTTTCATAATTTTGTAACTTATTTCGTATAGCTAAATGGCAGAAAAAGATAACACTATGGATCTACCTCCTTCCCATAACACTTCACTGTGATTACCACCATATTCTAGTATTAATCATTACAACTGAGCATTCATGATGGAAAGATGGCAATTTCAGGCCAAGTTAATGTTAAAAAAAGAGTACAGTAGAAGTCCTGTCTTTTGGCACCCTTCAGGACCGAACAGATGCCAAAACAATGATTTTGCCGAAATGTTGGATGCTTTCTAATGTGTGATTTTTGTAAACTATAAGCAATGAATAATCAATACACAATGTATTTTTTGTGTATTTATTTATAGAAAACACAAACTAACTCTAACCAAGGCATATTTGTGCATATGAAGTGTGTGTATAGATGATCTGGGTTGGGACTGCAAGTGTGAGCTTGATTCTGGGCCTGCAAACGAAGAATGAATGCATTCTAGCATGTATTTTTTTGTCAACATTATGCAGTACTGTAATATTCAGTAAGCAACATATGTTTTTTTTTTATGATAGAAAAAAAAAAAACTTACTTAACCAGGGTGTATTTATACAGCACTATACATATGAAGTGTATGTATGGTTGATCTGAGTGTAGGCTATGGCTGGAAGGCGCTGATGGCTGGGCTTGTGCATAGGATACAAGGCCTGCAACGAATGAGTGGATGCAATTCTAGCATGTGTTTTTTGTCAAACATAAGCAATAAATACAGTATTCAATGAGCAACATATTTTAAGTATGTTTAATAATAGAAAAAACAGAACCTTACCTTAACCTAGGTGTATTTACTATTATGTACACGTGCTGATGTGTAGTTTACTGCTGGTAGGGACCCCGAGCAGTAGAAGGCCCTGCAATAGGCTTGGGATTGCCAACCTCCTCTTTTAAGTTTATTTCTTCCACTGGTTCTCATGAAGGTATTGAAGATTCAGGGCTTGTTGTTGGTGATCGGGAGGAAGTGGCAGATGACAAGTTTCTTTTGGCAGCTTTCTCAAACAGTTCATACAGTGTCACCTGCTTAAATGATGCTGCTCTTTTGTCTGAAAATCTCGGTAGAGCAGGTGAAAGTTCATCACTTAGGCAGGACTGTAATGAGAAGAGCCCTCAGCAAACTTGAGAAATGTATTGAGGCCTTTTTCAGCCTCCTTCCATGAGACTTTCTCTTGCTCTTTTTCCTCCTCACCATCACTGTCTTCCTGTTTAGCCTCCAGAGTGTCAGGTTTTGTTACACTTATGATTATCTGCTGGTCAGTCTGCTCCTCATTTACTGGTGGATTTTCGTCCACCCACTCAGCAAGTTCACCCTCAGTAAGCTGGCTCAAGACGTTGGATTTAGGAGCACCCTGAACAGTCTTAAGCATGCTTTGCGTTTTGCTGGTCCTATTGTCACCAAAGCCATCAAACATCTCTTCATCTTCCTCATCGTCTTGGAACATTGCCCCTGGCCACAGTTTCCACCAGCATCATTGCAAAGACAACTTTGCAACGTCATCCCAAGCCATAGCTGCCATAAACTTCGCATCCTTGATGTTGAATGCCCACTGAAATTTTTGAAGAGCCTGGGATGAATTCAACAAATTCCATGTAAATGATGCCCGGTAGGAACTCCTGAATTTCTGGATCACCTCTTGGTCCGTTGGATGTATCAAAGAGGTAACATTAGGTGGCAGGTACACCGGGAAAATGTTCCCATTGATGAGTTCATGTGTGGGAGGATGAGCTCTGCAACTGTTGGGGAGGAGGACAACCTTAGAGTCGGCAGGTAGACCCTCTTTCTCAAGGTTAGCTGTCACTGCTGGTACAAAATAATAATGGAACCAGTTGCTAAAAGCTTCTGCAGTCATCCAGGCATTTGACTGAGCATTGTACCACACAGGCAAATGCACATTTTTTCAATGCCCTTGGGTTCTTGTATTTGCCTATAACAAACAGTTTTCACTTGTGTGTACCGGAAGCATTTGCACACATCAACTTTGTTAGGCACTCCTTGTTGTGTTTGAAGCCCTTTGTAGCCTTTTCACCAGCCCCAGCCAAAGTTCTCTCAGGCATACTCTTGAAAAATAGGCCAGTCTCGTCTGCATTATGAATTTGGCATGGCAGTAATCCATGCTCTCTGATTAGCTCAAAAAACGTTTGGCTGTAGCATTTGGGAGCATCAGCATCAGCAGACTGGGTTTTACCACTAACATCCAGCTGCCTGATGCCATGCTGTTACTTAAAATTCCTAAGCCAACCACCTGAGAAGGCACACAGTTCAGCTATGTTCATTTTCTCATAAAACATCCTGGCCTTCTCTATTATCACTGGGCCTGACACAGGTTTCCCTTCTCAGCGTGCACCACAAACCACTTGTATAACACTTCATCAACCTCAATCAACTTAGGCTTTTTCATGACCTTTCATTTGATTGATGAGCCACTCAAACCTTTAGACACAAACTTGCAGAGATCACACTTTTGTTTTCGTTTTATTATAAATCGTGGAAGAGCTCATGTTGAACTCTTCCATTAATTTCTTTCTTGCAACACCAGCTTCCAATTTCTTCAGTAATTCTAGCTTTTGTGAAACAGGAAGTACCTTATATGTGTGTTTCTTCATCACAGGAGAAAGCTGTCCACTTGCTGAAGCCATTTTCCAACGCTAAGTACCCGAAAAACAGAGTAAAGCCAAGACAAAGTTCACCCTGATTTCGAAAGTGACAACTCACAACGACAGAGGTGGTGGCCATATACACGAGAGACTTGTACACACCACTCATACCATCTCATCCAAGAGTGCTGGTAGCTAGCCAGTAAGCCTTATGGGAGGAGTAAAGTCTGTGAACTCACTACACAAGATGCGTGACAAATACGGCGCCGTTTTCAAAACTGCCATGTACCAATTCCTGTCGGAAAATGTGCTGAAAAGCCAGAAAACTCTCAGAATGGGACTATTTCTTAAAAACATCGGATTTTCCGAGACATTGGTTGCCGAAAGACAGGACTTTTACAGTATAACAAAGATGAAGTAATACTGTAGTTGGTAATACTAGAACTTTATATTCAATCATGATTTTGCAATGAGAATTATTTGTAAGAGAAGAAATGAATTCCCCGAGCTAGGCATCAAAGGCCATAAAGCCCCGCTAGGTTACAGGAGGGAGCTATCCCTCCCGGCAACGGTAGACCTGGGCGAGGATGTATGAGAACAAGAAAAGCCTTCATTTTTATTCTTCCTTTACTCTAATTAGCTAATACTGTATATACTACTGTACATTTTTTGTGTACTGTTATCAATTCTGATCATGGTTAAAAATGTGATCAATGAATCAACCATTATAAAGGAGTCTTATTAATGAACGATTACTGAATAAATTATATTATCTAAGCATATATATAACTGCATAGTGTTGTAACTGCTGGAAGTTTGTTCTCATTCACCCTGTCCGAAAGAAGGGTGACTATTCCCTTCCCCCTAACTATTGCCCAATAGCCTTAACACCCTGTGTTTCAAAAGTTTTTGAATCTATATATATGCCCTTGGAAATTGGTTATATTGGTATGAATTGTGTACCATCATCTTTGCTAGTGTTTGTACTATAAGCTGATAAAGACACACAAAACTGATGAGTAACATACAGAAATGCAGTGAAAATATAATCTGTTCAAGAGTAAAAAATACCTTCTAAAAACTTCCCAACCTGCTAATGCAAAAATTTGCTTGCACCATGCAAGAGCTAAGCATATGTCTAGATGCAGAATTTTATGAGCTTTCTTGTGGTTTTCGTTTTTAATCGTTTTTGTTTTTAAAGGCTCCAACATGCTTGCATGTGTCAGCCTTGGTCACCTAATGGCGGCTCTCCATGCTGCACGATCCATTGCAGCCTCCCTGTTCAGTCCCTTAACCCTAAGGTCACACTTAATGACCTCGTCCCATGTCTTTCTCAATCTACCCCTCATAACCCCACCCCCAATATTAACACTTCTCACCTTCCTCACCCAATTATCATCCCCCATCCTCTCCACATGTCCAAACCACCTCAATCTACCTCTCCTCATCACAACACCAATACACTCCAGTCCCATCCTACCTCTCAACTCTTCCATTGTAAACCCAGCCCCTCCAGGCCTTGGACGCAGGGACGCACTGCACATCCACCTAATCATTGACATTTCTGTATGTCTGAGCTGGCGAATATCTTCCTCCCTCACTGCCCAGGTCTCACTGCCATACAGCATTACACTCCTAACACATGCTGCATACAAAGACCCCTTAGCACGTAGGGAGAGCCCTCTCAATGTCAGGAGAGGCAAGAGCTCCCTGAACTTCTTCCAACCACTTCTCACCCAAGCCACAGAGATAGTTCCAGCCCCACCTCCAGCACACAACATGTCTCCCAAATAACAAAACTCTTCCACACACTCAAGAGATTCACCTGCAAGTTCAATCCTTTCACGTCTGACAATCTCCACCTGCTCACCTCGGCACGCCGTACACATAAAATCAGCATTATCTCGCAGTCTACCTCTGATACCACTACATCTCTTATGCACCCATTTATCACACACACCGCACAAGATGGAATTACTTCCCACGCCCTTGTGGCAAACTGCACATGGCCACTCTCCCTCGTCTTTGACAGTACCGCCACCAACCCTAGATATCATCACTTTTGTTTTATCTGTATTTACCCTTAAACCCTTTTGCCCCATACCATCTCTCCACTTCCTAAACCTTTCCTCCGCCTCCCTTTCATTCTCTGCAATCAACACCAAATCATCAGCATACAATAACTCCCACGGGAGTCCGTTTCTAAAGTCACGTGAAAGGGCTTCAAGTACCATGATAAACAACATGGGACTCAAGACTGACCCCTGATGCACACCAACATTCACGGAAAACTCATCACTCAAATCTCCATTCACTCTCACCTGGGTGTGAGCACCCACATACATGGCCATAACCACCCTAACCAGCCACTCCTCCAAGCCAAGCTTTCTCATTGCCCACTTCACCACCTCTCTAGGGACTCTGTCAAAGGCCTTTTCCAAATCAACAAAAACAAAATAAAGGTCCCTTCTCCTACCAATATATTTTTCCTGAAGCTGTCGAACAATGAATATGGCATCAGTGGTCCCTCTACCTGGCATAAACCCAAACTGCATCTCATCAATATTCACTCTTTCTCTAATCATACCTTCTAAAACTCTCTCCATTACCTTCATTATCTGATCTAAAAGCTTTATACCTCTATAATTTCCTCTTTCCAGGGCATAACCCTTCCCTTTATACACACTTACAATTACACTCTTCAGCCAATCATCTGGGACAACACACTCATAAATAATCCTATTTATCAGGTCAGTGACTAAACTCACCCCTATATCGCCTGAGGCCTTCAACATTTCGGCAGTCAACCCAGACACACCTGCTGCCTTCCCCACCCTCATCCTGCCTATTGCCTTACTCAGAGTAGCAGTATCAATCAAAGGCCAAGGGCCAGACACTGGATCTGCTGGCTCCAAACCTTCCCTGTTCCAGTCAAACTCCTCATTCAACAACCGGTTATAATGCTTTCTCCATGCATCTTTAATATCCTCACTGTTCACCACTATCCTTCCTTCATCATTCTTCACACACTGCTCACCTATGATATCCCGATTATCCCTCTTCACCTGACCTGCCACCCTAAATAAATTTTTTCTTTCCCCATGATTTAGGTTATCAAGTAATTGTCTCTGTGACTCAGACTTTGCCCTGTATACCTCTCTTCTAGCCCTACGCTTGGCAGCCAAATATTCCTCTTTGCTACCACCTTTCTTCCATTCCCGGAAAAGCCTTCTTTTCTCCTTAATTGCAGCTTCTACACCCTCATCCCACCACCAAGTTACTTTATGTCTTGGTGGTCCTCTTGTCCAGCCGCATGTTACATCAGTAACTCTCAAGAAATTGTTCTTGAGGGCTCTGTACTGTTCATTAACGCCTCTGTCTACAGCTCCCTGTTCAGCCACCACTCTCCTCAACTCGCTATAGAAAGCATCCCTTACTGCTTGGTTTTTCAGCTTCCATATTTTCCTCCTAGGTACATAAGTCCTCTTTTTCATCACTTGTTCTTTAAGCACTATATCATGAATCAATAGTTTGTGCTGCTGCACACACTCCTCACCTCCTATAACTTTAACATCCCTCACTAACCTCCTATCGGCCCTCCTAACCAGAAAATAATCTATCTGACTGCTATTTCCCCAGAATTTTGATATGAACAACAGTATTTGAATAAATCACCAAAAACTTTAAAAACACACTGGTGGACGGTAGTCGACATGATGGTGGGGGAAGGACTGAGGACCAAGGAGGGGATGGAGATAAGCTTGGGTCCTGACAGCAGGGAGCATAGAAAGGGATGAAGGAGGGACAGGGGGATGGGGGAGAAGCGAGGCTGGCCAGAGGACGTTCACCATTCGGTGAGGAAGCAGACAGGTGTTTTAAGTCAGCTGTGAGTTCCAACTGGTATTACTCGCGTGCTGGTGGTACCGTACGTTACCAGTGATCCTGAGAGCCTGACAACTTTCTGAGGAGTAGACTGTAGCACCAGTCGAGCAGGGCAGTACTCCCGAGGTGGATGGAAAGCTGATGACAGGGAGTGCTGGAGCTCCCGTTTCATCAGCCCTCAGGACTAGTTCCTGACCATCCCCCTTTGCTGAACTTTTTCAGTGTCTCAGTTACACAGAGAGTAGGCCAGCATGCTCTCCAGTACAAATCTCTCTAACTATCTTCACCAAACTACATGCACAGTACACACTACACTTCCTTTTCAAAAATCAACAAAAATGGCGTCTATTAATCAAGCCTCGGAGTCCCCAGGGGGGGGACCATAAATGCCCCCGCCATCTGCCCCTCTCCCGGTGACGACTCGAGGTGCCTGGAACCACTGTCTGACTCTCTTCTTCTTCATTTCTGCAACATTCGCGGCCTTTCATCTAACTTTCGCTCTGTTGAGCACCACCTCTCCTCCTCTAAACCTCACCTTCTTTTTCTGACGGAGACTCAGCTGTCTGAGGCAACCGACAGCAAACCCTTTTCTGTATCCTCCTACTTTCTCTATACTCATTTCAAAGCCAAAGGTGGCTGTTGTGTATACATTCGCAACGACTTATCTTGCTCTCGTGTTCCTGAACTTGATTCTTCTGAATTCTCCACACTCTGGCTTTGGCTTTCCTGTCATTCTCTGACTAAATATATCTGTGCTGTTTACTTATCCCCTAATTCTACTGACTATCAAAAATTCTTCGACTATCTTACTTCTACGATGGAACACATTCTGTCCATTTTTCCTTTCTCTGAAATCTCCATTCTTGGAGATTTCAATGTTCACCACCACCTTTGGCTCTCCTCTCCTTTCACGGATCCACCTGGTGAACAAGCCTACATCTTTTCTATCCTTAATGACCTAGAGCAGCTTGTACAGCATCCTACCCGAATCCCTGACCGCCTTGGAGAGAGCTCCAACATACTTGACCTCTTCCTCACAACTAATCCTTCTGCTTACTCTGTTAATCTTTTCTCTCCGTTGGGCTCCTCCGATCACAACCTTATTACCTTAACCTGTCCTATCACTCCGGTACGGCCTGTGGACCCTCCAGGGAAACGTTGTCTGTGGCATTTTGGAGCCGCGAACTGGGAGGCCCTCAGGCAGTACTTCTTTGATTTTCCCTGGAATGATTATTGCTTCCATGGCCGGGAGCCATCTGAGTGTGCCTCGCGCATTACGGAGGTTATTCTCTCGGGCATGGAAGCATACATTCCTTTCTCATATCCTTTGACTAACGCAAGAAAGCCTTGGTTTAATCACGCTTGTTCTAATGCTGTCCGCAACAAGGAGAGGGCCTACAAAAGGTACCGGAGCCAACCCACCCCTGAATCACATCATCTTTACGTTTCTGCCCGGAATCGTGCTAAGTCTGTTCTTCGCTCTACTAAAAATAATTTCATCCATACTAAATGCTCTCAACTCTCCAACTCGAATTCTTCCCGCTCCTTCTGGCACCTTGCCAAAAATCTTTCTAACAACTTTACCTCATCATCCTTCCCTCCTCTTTTCTACTCTGATGGTTCTGTAGCTATTTCTTCTACTGATAAAGCAGATCTCTTCGCACAGACTTTCTCCTCCAATTCCACCTTAGACGATTCCGGTGCTGTTCCTCCATCACTTCTCCCCTCTGACTTCCTCATGGCTGACATTAAAATTTTTTCAGTTGATGTATTTTCTGCCATCACTGGCCTCAGTACTAACAAGGCATATGGGCCTGATGGGGTCCCTCCTGTTGTTCTCAAGAACTGTGCTTCTGTGCTTACACCCTGCCTAGGCAAACTCTTTCGCCTTTGTCTGTCAACTTGTACCTTTCCTTCTTGCTGGAAGTTTGCTCTCATTCAGCCAGTCCCAAAGAAGGGTGACCACTCCCAACCCTCCAACTATCGTCCAATTGCTTTAACGTCCTGTATTTCAAAAGTTTTTGAGTCAATTCTTAATAGAAAAATTTTAAGGCATCTTTCATATCACAACCTTCTTTCCGATCGTCAGTATGGGTTCCGTCAGGGACGCTCCACTGGCGATCTTCTCACCTACCTTTCAGACTCCTGGTCATCCTCCTTTCGGGACTTTGGCGAAACCTTTGCCATTGCACTTGACATCTCAAAGGCTTTCGATCGAGTCTGGCATAAATCTTTAATTTCCAAACTGCCCTCCTACGGTTTCTATCCTTCTATCTGTGCCTTCATCGCTAGCTTCCTTTCTGGTCGTTCTATAGCCGCTGTTGTAGACGGCCATCGTTCTTCTCCTAGATCTATCAACAGTGGTGTTCCTCAGGGCTCTGTCCTATCACCAACTCTCTTCCTTTTATTCATCAATGATCTTCTAAGCTGTACATCTAACCCTATCCACTCATACGCTGATGACTCCACCCTTCACCTTTCCATTCGGTTCCCGCAACGCCCATCTCAACAGTTACTTCAAGAAACAAGGGATGAGGCTATGGCACACCTAATGTCTGACTTGGCTCGTATCGCTGACTGGGGTAAAAATAATATGGTTGTCTTTAATGCATCTAAGACTCAGTTCTTACACCTATCAACCCGACAAAATCTTCCACAGGTATACCCATTAATGTTTAATAATATTCAGCTTAATCCTGCATCATCCTTGAACATGCTTGGGGTTTCATTTACTCAGGACTTATCTTGGAAAGATCATATTACATCTCTTGTAAAATCTGCTTCCAAGAGATTGGGTGTGCTAAGCCGACTCCGCTCTTTCTTTACCCCTGCACAATTGTTGACTCTATACAGAGGTTTTATCCGCCCCTGTGTGGAGTACAACTCTCATGTGTGGGGAGGCTCCCCACATACAGCTCTTCTCAATAGGGTGGAGTCAAAGGCTTTTCGTCTCATTAACTCTCCTCCTCTTACTGACTCCCTTCAACCTCTGTCTCTTCGCCGCACTGTTGCATCTTTATCTCTTTTCTATCGCTACTTTAATGGTCACTGCTCCTCTGAACTGTCTGCTTGCGTTCCTCCACCTCTACGACGGGCGCTAGCACCCGTCTGGCAGCAAACTCTCATCCCTTTTCTGTCCAACTCTCTAATGCAAGAGTTAACCGTTACTCCCAGTCTTTCATTTATGCAACAGGTCAGCTCTGGAACTGTCTCCCTCTGTCTGTATTTCCTGCTGCCTATGATCTCCAGTCTTTCAAACGCAGTGTGTCCAGGCATCTCAAAATGATCGGATCTTGAATTTGGCTCTCTATTGTATTTTGTTTTTCTCTTGGAAGGAACTGTTACTGCGGGCCATGGCCTTTGGTTCCTTCTTCCTCGCATTAAAAAAAAAAAAAAAAAAACTATTCAGTAGGGACCCGGACAGCCATTTTAGCTCAGCTTGTGGGTTATGGTTTCTTAACCATATGTGAACAGAGATCAGCAAGCCACCCAACAGATGATTTTGACTTTGTAGGTCGGCCAGCGGTCAAAGCTGGAAGTTTTATGTCCAGTTAGACAAATAAATCCAGATACGGGTATAATAAAGCCAAAACCTAACATCCGTATACGGAGCATGACTGGATACAGAGCTTCTGGATAATTGAGGGGTTGCTGTATACTGTACAGATACAGCAGCTGTGGCTCAGTGGGTTAAAGCACTCCACTTTGGCCAAAGGGTCAGAGGTTCAAGTCCACACATGGGTCATTGGTGAACATCAGGTTAGCATAAAACTAAAATACATACAGTATATATATATATATATATATATATATATATATATATATATATATATATATATATATATATATATATATATATATATATATTGGTGGTAGGTGGTGGCAACCATCATCCAATCACTTGATGTAGTGCTGCCTACTTCTTCCTTAGCCTTTATCATTCTTTTTCTGTGCCTGTCCTCCTCTCTTCCTATTTCTCCCATCTTTCCTGTCACTTCTTATTGTTCTTCTTTCCTTTACAGGTGGCTTTACATTGAGTGACAAGCCAAATGGTTTCCTGTAAGCCAAGAAATCATTTACAATGCTGGGTGGTAACCATATAACCAACCCATACGTGCTCCTTACGTGTCAACAAGTGGGTTGGTGGAGGGTTAGTGTCCCTCCCCGTAAAACCAATAACTCAAAGTCAAGTGGCCACCCTTTATGGGATTATGGTGTCTGGCAATAGATATATATATATATATATATATATATATATATATATATATATATATATATATATATATATATGTATGTATGCATCGTATATGACAGCTGATGGAGCACTCACCATCCACTCTCTTCCCTCCTTCCTCATCTGTCTTTATTTCCTTCATTCTTTCCTCCTCCTTCTGCCTGTGGGTGACTTTACATTCCCTCTTCTGTCTTTTTCCTTCATTCTTTCCTCTTCCTTCTGCCTATGGATGACTCAACACTGCGTAACGAGCCAAGTGGTTTCCTGTACTTCACGAAACCATTTACTGCTCTGGGTGGTAACCATCTATCCATCTCTCTCCTGCCAGACGCCTTAATCCCATATTGGGTGGCCACAAACAAATTGCCTCCACGTCGCCCTGTCCCCCGCCATTTCACTGATAACCATATAACCAAATTATGGCGCATGGTGGTTTAGTGGGTAATTAGGGTGATCCAATCAGATTGAGCCTGTGTGGGTTTATATCCATTGGATGGTTGGGGTTTATTGCTCACACAAATACCACTCAGGGATGAGTGAGGCTGGTCACTCTCATCTTAAATGTCAGGACCAATTTGCCTTGCCCCTGGCTCCTACACTCCTCATGGGGGAACATAGGATTGGATGATAGATGGATATATATATCTCATCTCATCTCATCTCATCAGCTGTTTGAGTGTCCACTGCAGGACCGGCATATCCCTACCAAAGTGGGGACAATACAGCCAATGTATCTCTACCAAGTGGCTTAGGCTGTCCCGTAGAGACTGTATGTAGGGTGAGAAGTGCTTGTAAGTGTAATTATTGTGTTGGAGTGGCTTTGGATGTGTGTGTAGTCTGTGAACCATGTGTAATCGGCCCACGCAAACCGACTGGGTGCAAGCATACTTTATTGTATGCGACACTGGTTCAACCACAGCACCCCTTGTGTCTGCCAATGCAGTACGTGGTCAGAAGAACGCTTCCAAAGTTTTTTACCCTGGCGGGGTGCAAATCCTCGTTCTTCTATCCATCTATCTATTGCCAGACGCCTCAATCCCGTATGGGGTGGCCACAAACAAGTCGCCTCCATGTCACCCTGTCCCCCGCCATTTCACTGCCCTGCTCCCAACTCACACCCACCTCTCTCATATTCCTCTCCACTCCATCCCTCCATCTCATCCTCGGCCTCCCCCTCCCTCTGCCCCTCCTCCACCTCACTCACATACACTCTCCTCATCAGTCTCTCATCTTCCATCCTCTCCATATGGCCAAACCACCTCAGTGTGTTCCTCCTAATGCTTCCTATCACATCCACATCCACACCACAATGCTCCTTTATATCCTCATTTGTCAGTCTGTCTCTCCATGTGACTCCACAGCCTCCTCTTAAATAACTCATTTCCACTCCTCTCACTCTTGACTTGTGTCCTTCCAACAACGTCCAAGCTTCACTTCCATACGTTAGAGTTGGTATCACAATACTGTCATGTAGTAACTTTTTCACATCCAAGATCACTTCCCTGTTTCTTATCACTGCTTTCAAGGAACCAGCAACCTTTCTTCCCTGCTGTACCCTTTCAAGCACTTCACCCTCCAAACCTCCATCCTTACTCATCACACTATCCAAGTACTGAAATGTACTCACATTTTCCATTTCCTCACTGTCTAACCTCACTGTACATTCACTAACTTCATCTCTCTCAAAGACCATCATTTTACTCTTCCCTACATTCACCTTTAGATTCCGTTTCTTACACACTCTCCCAAACTCATCCACCAAGCCTTGCAGCTCCCCTTCGTCTTCACTCAACAACACAGTATCATCTGCAAACAACAGTACAGGGAGTTTCCAAACATTACCCTCACTCACCAGGGCCACTCCAACATGCACTGCCCTACCTTGTACCTCTTTTATTACCCCATCTATGTACAGATTGAACAACCATGGAGACATGACACATCCCTGTTTCAACCCAACCTTCAAAGAGAAAAATTCACTCAGTTCACCATCCACATGCACTGCAGCCTTAGCACCATCATACATACTCTTCACAGCATTCAACAACTTCCCATCTACTCCATTTATTCTTAATACTTTCCACAATCCTTGTCTATCCACTCTGTCATATGCTTTCTCCAAATCCATGAAAGCCGCATACAACTTCTTTCCCTTCTCTAGAAACTTTTCCACTAAAGATCTAAGAATGAATATCTGATCTACACAACCTCTTCCCTTCCTAAAGCCTCCCTGCTCTTCTCCAACTAATTCTTCTGTTCTTTCCCTAACTCTGTCAATAAGTATCCTACCATACACTTTTCCTATTACACTTCAGTGTACGAAAATGCACACTTTACCACTGTACCACAGAGGCTATATATATATATAAATACTGGTGTATATTAGAGAGAGAGAGAGAGAGAGAGAGAGAGAGAGAGCTTCTTGGACACTTTCTTATGTTCACTGCTCTCCTAAGATGAATAAAAGTCACCTGGGAATATCAGTATTAAAATAATTCTGAAATAATCAGGTTGATGGAGACAAAAGTGACTCATTTGTGCTGAGAGGAGATGCCTTCACGTGGTGGCATTGATTCAGTATAACCAGGTAGTTTCACAGTCTGGTTATACAAGCATACCTCAACTCCCTTCCAATCCCCAATAGAGGGATAGTGGATTGATGAAGGGCAACTTCAGTCTCCTGTCCACCATGTTGATGTGTAAATGAAACAGTCTCTTGGAAAAGGCAGTGACAAGTGAGAACATTAATTCTTTCAAGGACTCATTACAACTAATATGAGACTCAGCATTTAAGAAGAGGCACTCTTTATGAACTCTGACTCCCTAGCTTCTTTACTATCACTAGGTAAGCAAATGAGGCAACAACAACAAAGCATACACATGGACTGGTCTGTTGATATGCTTCTTCACAGCCACTAGGAGGCCTGTGGTTGGGGTAAGGCCGCCCTCAGACAAGGCAGCACACAGCTCCAAGCGGTCTGCACCTCCCTCAACAGCTGCCACTGCCGACTCCACACAGTCAACACACACCTCCAGCACTCTTCCACCCATCCTTAAACACAAACACAGGGCATTACAAGGCAAAAAGTGGTTCTGCAAATATATATCTGTAGTTACTGCAGCTATACTGAACAATCTAATCTAACCTAACTGAACTGAACTTAACCTAGTTAACATAGTGTACAACACATGTGATTGCAGATATGACCTGGAGTATACCCCTTCCTTATTTACTAAATACTAAATGAAGGATCTGTGATGGAAAGGTCACAGAAGACCCTCTAATTAGGCAAAATTATGCCATAAAAAAATAATCATACTCATTTACAGGCTGAAACATAATAAATACCAGCCAAGGAGGAGAAATGGAAGCCTCATTAATGTCAGCATGGAAAATGGAAGGAAAAATTCAATACATGAGAAGCAGATTTCATGAAGGAAATGAAAGTGAAAGAAACTGCAGAAATTACATAAGACAGATTATATCAAAAATGCAAAAAAAGAAATACAAATGGTTTCATGACATCTCCAGATATATGGGAGAAACAGGACTGGATTTACATAGTAACAACAAAGAAGAATGAGGATATAAGAGAACTGATAAGGAAATGGGATACAGCAAAGTGGAATGCAGATGAAATGACCAACTCAAACCTTTTTATTTCTAAGAAGTGGAAGAGTGAACTAAAGTGTGAAGAGGACATAATTATACGATAATGCCCCAATTTCAGCAACTCAGTTTAAAGCAAGAATGAACGCACTGCAACTAAAGGACAGAAAAAGATTTACAAAAGAATCAGAGATGTGTGGTGCAGAGTTAGAGGACATTATTCATTTTGCTTTGTTTTGCCCACACCTGCCTGGGATCAGAGCCAAAGATCAAAGGCAGCAACAACCATAAGTTAAAGACAAAACAGATATAATAGGAAATTTCCTATTTAGTCATGTAGAAAAATCAAAATAAATTATATATCGGATGTGAAAATAAAGAAGATAAACCAGTTCAGTCGCGAATAGGAAGAGGCACTTAAAGAGAAGCCATTGGAAAGGCAAAGCCTTTGCACAATGATGATCATCATATGTAACAAGAATAACCAGTTAACCACATTAGGCAGGGAAGGACACGTTGAGATGAAGGGGTGAAGTGGAAAATTATATGAGAAAGGAGGCTATGAGCTGAGGGGAGAGCAGTAAAATGGCAGGGGACTGGGCGACATGGAGATGATCTGTTTGTTGGGTGTCTCGCAATAGATGGATAGATAGACAGGAACATGTTACCTTAACTGCATAAAACTATGTGGTGAAAGTCAAAATAGAAGAAATAATGATGATCCTGGACTGAAGTGGTGACTGAAGCTGCTTTTAATGGTGTACAGCCATAAAATCACAAAAGTCAGTACATTTCGTCAGTATATACAGGTCAGAATGTCCCACGAACCACACAGTAAAACATCCCAGACTTGAAACTTTTGACTCAAGGATATATTGTCTTACAGTTACTCAGAACTGATTTCCAGTGCAGGTTCCTTATGGTTTCTCTATGCTGGGCTCAGGTGCTCTGGTACTTGCATTACGCTGCTGGGTTCAGCTCTGAAATTCTATCTATCTATCTATTGCCAAACACCTTAATCCCATACAGGGTGGCCACAGATGAATCGCCTCCATGTCACCCTGTCCCCCGCCATTTCACTGCCCTGCTCCCAGCTCACACACCCCTCTCTCATATACCTGTCCACTCCATCCTTCCATCTCATCCTTGGCCTTCCCCTCCCTCTCCCTCCCTCCAGCTCACTCACATACACTCTCCTCATCAGTCTTTCACTCTCCATCCTCTCCACATGGCCAAACTACCTCAATGTGTTTCTCCTAACGCTGCCTATCACATCCACATCCATACTACAATGCTCTTTCATATCTTCATTTGCCAGTCTGTCTCTCCATATGACACACAGGCTCCTCTCAAATAACTCATTTTTACTGCTCTCACTCTTGACTTCTGTTCCTAAAACAAGGTCCAAGCTTTACTTCCATATATTAAAGCTGGTATCACAATACTGTCATGTAGTACCTTTTTCATTTCCATGCTCACTTCCCTGTTTCTTATCACTGCTTTCAAGGAACCAGCAACTTTTCTTCCTTGTTGTACCCTTTCAAGCACTTCACCTTTCAAACTTCCATCCTTACGTATCACACTACCCACGTACAGTACTTAAACGCACTTAAATTTTCCATTTCCTACTCATCCAACCTCACTGTACATTCATTGACTTCACTTCTCTTGAAGACCATCACTATACTCTTCCCTACATTCACCTTTAGATTCTATTTCATACACACTCTCCCAAATTCATTCTCCAAGCATTGCAGCTCCCCTTTGTATTCACTTAACAACATAGTATCATATGCAAACAACAGTACAGTACAGGTAGTTTCCAAACACTGCCCTCTCTCATTACAGCCACTCTAACACAGACTGCCCCACCTTGTATCTCTTTTATAACCCCATCCATATACAGACTGAACAGCCATGGAGACATGACACATCCCTGTTTCAATCCAACCTTCAAATAGAAAAATTCACTCAGTTCACTATCCACACACACCACAGCCCCTGCACCCTCATACATACTCTTCACAGCATTAACAACTTCCCATCTAATCTATATATTCACAATACTTTCCACAATCCTTGTCTATCCACCCTGTCATATGCTTTCTCCAAATCCATGAAGGCTGCATACAACTCCTTTCCCTTCTCTAGAAACTTTTCCACTAAAGATCCAAAAATGAATATCTGATCTACACAACCTCTTCCCTTCCTAAAAGCTCCCTGTTCTTCTCCAACTAATTCCTCCGTTATTTCCCTGTCAATAAGTATCCTACCATATACTTTTCCTGTTACACTAAGAAGACAAATACCCCTATGACTAGCACACACTTCTTTTTTCCCCTTTTCCTTTATACAGGGGAATAATTATACCTGACTTCCAATCCACAGGGACTCTACCTTCCTCCCAGGCCAGTCTGAACATCTTCCACATCCATTCCCTTATTATCTCTCCCCCATGCTTCAGCATTTCACCACACACTCCATCAATTCCTGGGGCTTTCCCCATTCTGACTTTCTTCATTGCTTTCACAGTTTCCATCCTACTGATTTCTTTCTATCTTCTCACATCCCTCTTTCTCCCTGCCATTCCCCAGCCACTTACACTCGCATTACTTTCATTCTCTATGTTCAACAGTTCCTTAAAGTGTTCTCTCCATCTGCTCACTTTTTCTCCCTTCTCCACTTGTAATCTGCCATATTTATCTTTCACTTCCCAACTAACTTCATTGCCACCCTGTCTAACTCTCTTTACCTCTTTCCAAAACATTTTCTTATGGTCCCTCCACTTTACACTCAAATTCCTAACCAAATTCCTCATCCACTCTCTTCTTACTCTCTCTCTTACTAATTTTTTCACCTCTCTCTTCCTCGCTACATATATCGGTAACTCTCTCTTCCGTCTCTGAACTTCTTCCACGCCCCTATTTCTCATCCACTCATTATATGCTTTCTTCTTTTGTGCCACAGCCTGTCTCACCTCTTCATTCCACCATGGTGTTCCTTGCACTCCTTTCATCTTCTCATCACCCGACACACCACCTCACATGCTGCACAGATTTCTTCTGTGAATATCTTGCACACATCTTCCATGTACCCCATCTACTCCAATCCATACTTACCCAATCGCTCCTCCACTTCTCTCTTGTATTCTGCCTTTTTCTCATCCTCTTGTTACCTTTCCACACTTGCATATATTACTTCCTCCCGTCATTCCCTTCTTCTATTTCTCCATTTCACTTGGACCAACATTCTTACCAGCACCAAGTGGTGGTCAGAAAGTCCACTCCCCCAACCTCTATATGCTCTTGCATTCACTACACACCTTCACATCCTTTCATCCACACACAAATAATCATTGCCTTCCGTTCATTCAATTCACCACCCACCCTTCTCAACACTTGCCATGTATACCTGTGGATCATTTTGTGCCTGAAGAGGATATTGGCTATTATCAACCCTCTCCCAGCAGAAATGTCCATGAAAGCACTGCCATTCTCATCTATCTCAGCAGGCACAACCCACTCACCAACTACTCCATCCACCTTCACATTCCCTTCTTTATCATTTGTATCACCAATCAAAAACACTTTCTCATTCCTTTCAAACTTTTTCAAGCACACTTCCAGATTTGTCCAGAACTCTTCTCTCACACTGCTTGCACGATCTTGCGTTGGCGCATACACACACACAATCATCCACATTTGTAGTCCAACTTTCAATCTTACCCACACAATCCTTGAGCCAATTGATCCATACTCTCTTATATTCTCCATCCATCAGTTACCGCAATACCTACTCCTTCTTTTGCCCTCTCATTCTCTCCTACTCCCATGCATATACCCCACCCATACTCTCTCTCACACTCTCACCTCTCCATTTAGTTTCAGTTAATCCATATACAACCACTTTTGCACCCTGAAGCACTTGGACAATCTATCTGTCTTTCACCTCATCACTTACACCTTTTACATTCCACGACACCATCCATAACATATCCTTTGTTCGGTCCTTAGTCATCACCTTTTGGTCAGTTCTGGTCCAAGGCTTCTTGTTCATATTTTTAGTTACAGTAGTTGTTTTCAGGGGAGGGGCACTAACCCTCCGCCAACCCACTTGTTGTCTCATAGGGAACATATATTAGTTGGTTATAAAGTTACCACCCAGCACTGTAAATGCCTTACTTGTTTACAGGAAATCATTTGGCTTGCCAATCAATGTAGAGCTGCCCTAAAAACAGAGTACCACTACACTAAGTGGGTGGATGATGGGCACCCCCAACTATCACTAAATTGTCATACTTTAATTCAAGGTGTACTGTATATGTATAAGTACATATGTACACACACACACACACACACACACACAGTTTGGATTCAGAAGTGGAAGGTCATGTGTTTCAAACTTGTTGAGCTTTTACTCGAGAGCGATTGATGTGGTACAGGAGAGAGATGGTTGGGTGGATTGTGTGTACTTAGACTTAGAGAAGGCCTTTGACAAGGTACCTCATAAGAGACTAATGTGGAAACTAGAATATATAGGAGGACTAAAGGGGAAACTTCTGGAATGGATGAGAGACTTTTTGAGAGACAGACAAATGAGGACAGTAATAAAGGAAAAGATGTCTGGATGGAGGGAAGTAACAAGTGGAGTCCCTCAAGGCTCAGTGTTGGCGCCAGTAATGTTCCTGATTTACGTAAATGATATGGTAGATGGAGTGAACAGTTATGCGAGTCTGTTTGCCGATGATGTAAAGATCTTGAGGAAGATAGAGGTTGAGGAGGATTGTAAAATACTGCAGGAGGATTTGGATAGGATACACAATTGGAGCCGGACGTGGGAAATGAAATTTAATGTTAAGAAATGTAAAATATTGGAAATGGGTAAAAGTACCAGGAGACCATCACTGAATTATTTTTTGGGTAATGAATTAATCACAAAAAGGAGAGAAGAGAAAGATTTGGGAGTGCTGGTCCAAGATAGTTTGTCACCAGAAAAGCACATTAACAAGATAGTTGGAGAGACTTATAAGCTCTTGACTAACATAAGAGTAGCATTTCACTATATGGATGAGGAAATGATGAAAAAATTGATAGTGGCCATGATCCGCCCCAGGTTAGAATATGCAGCGGTAGTGTGGTCCCCACACAAAAAGAAAGATATAAACAAGATTGAAGAATACAAAGAACAGCAACCAAGATGGTCCCCAGTCTGACAGACCTGTCATACAGAGAGAGGCTGGAAAAACTGGATTTGCCTTCGTTAGAGGAAAGGAGAAAGAGGGGAGACATGATTGCGGTGTTCAGGACCATGGTGGGAGTAGATAAAATTGACAAAGAAGATCTGTTTGTATGGGATAAGAGAGCAACAAGAGGACATGGAATGAAATTGAAAAAGTCAAGCTGCTTGAAGGATATCAAGAAATATAGCTTTCCTTACAGAAGTATAGACTTATGGAATAGCCTCGACAAAGAGATCATCCAGTCTAAAAACTTAAACGAGTTTAAATTTAAATTCGACTTATTGAGAAACAGCGACGGAAACCCACGAGCATAGTACATTCCGTGTATATCACAATTAGGTATATTCTTAAATATTTGGAACGACTTAGACAAAGAGGTGGTGCATGAGAAAAACATTCATGTGTGTAAAGGTAGACTTGATAAATGTGGATATGGAGACAGGACAACACGAGCATTGCTCAATTCCTGTATACTACAAATAGGTAAATACAAATAGGTATATACAATATATACCATATATATATATATATATATATATATATATATATATATACACTGTATATAGATAGATAGATAGATATATAGATAGATAGATAGATGTAGATATATAAATATATATATATATATATATATACACAGTAATCCCTCTACTATCCGATGTAATAGAGGCAAAGGCATGTCCGGAAAGTGGTCCCGTCTGAAAAGTGGGCCCCTGGATGCTGGACTGGTACTTAAGGACCCTAACCCAGCCTAACTTTGAAAGCCACCTTAATAACTCCCTACCGGACATTTAAATAAAATTCATTGATTCATTCATTGCCAGACGCCATGTATCCCAGACGGGGTGGCCAATGGCTTAGAGTTAATTGTTTTACAGGGAGGGGCACTAATCCTCCACCAACCCCACTTGACACGTAGGGATGCCAACAGCATCTGGTGTTCCCAGGCGGTCACCCATCCAAGTACTAACCAGACCCAACGTTGCTTAATTAATTTCTTTTTTTCAGTACCACATGTATTAAATAGGAGGTTCCCGAGTATACTATTTCTTTCTTATATATATATATGGTACCAGTTGTGTTCTTTCTTTCATATATCCTGTGCACTTATAAAAAATGTATCAAGTCTGTCTCTGCCTTACACATTGGACAATTTGTCTCAGTTCCTTTGAATCTATTTCTATTTGCTAAATTTAGTGCATTAGATCTGCATTTAAACAGAATTATGGAGGCTGATGTATTATCATATGTATCATCTACTCCACCTATTTCTTTCTTCTATTTTTTATATACTTCTAAGCTTGATTTGTTTTCCATGTCTTTTCTCCACCTTTGTGTGTCATCATATATTTTCCTGGTTCATCTTTTGTTATATTTTTTAACCCCTCTGCATTTAGGTGAAGATCTTTTAGTGCCTTCTTACATTCCCTCATCCATTTGTTCTTTCCCTCAGCTCTTCCGTAATTTCAATTAATAGTGCATTACTTCTTCTCTATAAATTTCCTTGGAGATAATAAAGCTTTGCCCTCTTTGTTTCTATTAGTAAGGCTCCTACTTCGCCCCCCAGGCAGCCTACTGCAGTGCTCATATTACCTCTCAGCATTGTTCTATACACCCCATTTTCTATTTTCTGTAGTTTGCCTATTTCTTCCTTATTAAAATCAATTATTCCTGCACCATACAGAACTCCAGGGAGTGCTAGGCTCTTCCAGTAAGTTTTACCAATTAAAATTTTATTGCAGTTCCTAGCCATACCAGAGTAGCAAGTTTGCTAATCTTTGTGCTTTCATAATGATGTTTTCTTTATGTCCTTTAAAACAGTCTTTAGAATCCACTATTGTTACCCCCAAATACTTAATTGAATTTACCACTTCTGCAATATACCCTCAATTTCTGTTGGTTTCTCCTTCATATTGAATATAATGAATTTACTTTTTGCTTGTGTGAAGTCGGTGAACCTGCGGTCTTAAAGTTCGGTGTAATGCGATTTCGTAAATGTGTGTTTAGTCTGCCCATCATCGTTTATCTTACGGTGTTTTTAAAGGTTTAAGAATACATACATAAGAGATGATGAAAACACCTCAAAAGTGTAATTTATGTAAGATACAAACTATTTGTTGGTTGCATAAATAGAGGACGGTGACGTCGAGCCGTCGGCTGCTGTCACACCGGTTTGGTGGTAGCACGAGCGTGGTAGGATCAGCGGGGAGACTCGGCGAAGCTTGCTATTTCAAATCACCAAGCGCCTTGAAATATTTGTAGCAGAGATGATAATTACCAGACTTTACGCGTCCTTACAAAAGCTGAGGCCTGCATGGATTTCACCAACCAAAGTTTGTGGGACATGTCATTTATGATGTTGCTTTCATAGTGGTTATTGTAGCCAGAGTAAGCTTTTAGCCCCACTTTAATTTTTTTGTTTTTGTTTTACCTTAAGTATCGGTCAGCAGGTAGCCAGAAAGTAATAAGACCGTACCAAGGTGTTGAGGTTGGCTGTGTCATATGCACGGAGTGACTTTATGTAGGAAGTTACCGTTCCCGTCTCTTCAGCCTAAATTAATCTAACCTAACCAAACCTACACTAACCTAACCTAACCTTATCCAAGATGAACCTAACATAAACCATAATTAAACTAACCTTCATGAAATGACTGATTTCACAGTCTGCCTGTAACATACATATGTATATTATATCTATATGTCGACCTATAGTAACATGTAGGTCGATAAGACATACAACTCTCTCCATGACACACATATTTCATAAAATGTTGTTAATAAATGACAAAATACTTGAGATAACATGCAGATACTCTCAGCACAGGCACTCGGCGCATGCACACGTAGCGGAACAGTAACTTCCTGCATAAGGTCACTTTGTGCATATGACAGCGGCTTTTAGTAGAAGTTGTAGTGGTACGGGTCCGGGTGGTCACTCTATTCCCATGCCAGACATTCGTTGCATCAGTAAACTGTGATGCTGAAAACTGTAGCCTCTGAGAGCTTATTCCAGGCTTTGGTTACTCTTGTTGGGAAAAAGTTTGCTCTTACTGATTATTGCTGAACTTGATACTGCAGATGGTGGCCCATAGTGTTAGCTGCCAGACTTGGTGTAAACATACTTTGATCACACAGAGAGCAGTGATTACGAACATTGACTTGATCAATGTTTGTTGTGATCTTGTAGAGTTGAATGATGTCTGTTTGCTGCTGTCTGAAGTTCTGGGTTGGCTGTTCTAGTGCCTGAAGTCTGGAGGAGTATTGGAGGTGTGAGATCTATCTATTCTATCTATTGCCAGACGCCATAATCCCGTACAGGGTGGCCATTTGCCTCTGAGTTATTTGTTTTACAGGGAGGGGCACTAACCCTCCACCAACCCACTTGACACGTAGGGAGCACGTATGGTTTGGTTATATGGTTACCACCCAACGTTGTAAATGGTTTCTTAGCATACAGGAAACCATTTGGCTTGTCACTTAATGTAAAGCCACCTGTAACAGAAAGAAAAGCATTAAGTAGTGACAGAAAAGATGGGAGAAGTATGAAGAGAGGAGGGCAGGCACAGAAAAAGAATGATAAAGCTAAGGAAGAAGTAGGCAGCACTACATCAAGTGAGTGGATGATGGTCGCCACCGCCTACCACTTAGGTTTGAGGTATTTGTGACAATTCTTGTAGCTTGGCGCCATACCTTTTCAATGACGTCCTTTTCTCTCTTGGTTTTGGACGACCATATGACTGAGGCATATTCCAAATGCGGGCAAGCCAAACTTTTGTCTGTATATTGCCAGACTCCTTAATCCTATAAGGGGTGGCCACAAACAGATCACCTCTGTGTCGCCCTGTCACCCTCCATCCCAGCTTACACCTCTCTCTCTCTCATATACTTCTCCACTCTATCTATCCTTCTATTCCTTGGCCTCCTTCTCTCTCTCCCCCCTACCACCTCGCTTACATACACTCACCTCGTCAGTCTCTCGCTCACCATCTTCACATGGCCAAACCACCTCAGTCTGTTTCTCGTAATGCTTCCTATCACATCCACACCGCAATGGTCCTTCACATCCTCATTTGTCAGTCTGTCTCTCCATGTGACTCCACATGCTCCTCTCAGATATGGTAACTCATTTCCACTGCTCTTACTCTTGACCTCTGTTCCTCCAACAAGGTCCAGTCTTCACTTCCATATGTCAGAGTTGGTATCACATACTGTCATGTAGTAACTTTTTCACTTCCATGCTCACTTCCATGTTTCTTATCACTGCTTTCAAGGAACCAACAACCTTTCTTCCCTGCTGTACCCTTTCAAGCACTTCACCCTCCAAACTTCCATCCTTACTCATCACACTACCCAAGTACTTAAATGTACTCACATTTTCCGTTTCCTCCTCATCCAAGCTCACTGTACATTCTCTGACTTCATTTCTCTCGAAGACCATAACTTTACTCTTCCCTACATTGACCTTTAGATTCCGTTGCTTACACACTCTCCCAAACTCATCCACCAAGCCTTGCAGCTCCTCTTCGTCTTCACTTAACAACATAGTACGGTACCATCTGCAAGCATCAGTACAGGGAGTTTCCATATTCTGTCCTCTTTCATTAGGGCCACTCCAACATCCACTGCCCTGCCTTATATCTCTTTTATTACCCCATCCATGTACAGATTGAACAACCATGGAGACATGACACATTCCTGTTTCGGTCCAACCTTCAACTAGAAAAATTCACTCAGTTCACCATCCACATGCACTGCAGCCTTAGCTCCATCATACATACTCTTCACAGCATTCAGCAACTTCCCATCTACTCCATATATTCATAACACTTTCCACAATCCTTGTCTATCCACCCTGTCATATGCTTTTTCCAAATCCATGAAGGCTGCATACAACTTCTTTCCCTTCTTTAGAAACTTTTCCACTAAAGATCTAAGAATGAATATCTGATCTACACAACCTCTTCCCTTCCTAAAACCTCCCTGTTCTTCTCCAACTAATTCCTCTGTTAATTCCCTAACTCTGTCAATAAGTATCAAATCATATACTTCTCCTATTACACTAGGAAGACATATGCCCCTATGATTACCGCACACTTCTTTTTCCCTTTTTCCTTTGTACAAGGGAATAATTATACCTGACTTCCAATCCTCTGGGACTCTACCTTCCTTCCAGGCCAATCTGCACATCTTTCACATCCTTTCTACTACTATCTCTCCCCCATGCTTCAGCATTTCACCACACACTCCATCAATTCCTGGGACTTTCCCCATTTCAACTTTCTTCATTGCTTCCACAACTTCCATCCAACTGATTTCTTCCTGTCTTCTCACCTCCCTCCTTCCCTCAGCCACTTATACTCACATTACTTTCATTCTCTGTTTTCAACAGTTCCTTAAAGTGTTCTCTCCATCTGCTCACTTTTTCTCCCTTCTGCGCTAGTTATCTACCATTTTTATCTTTCACTCCCCAGCTAATTTCACTGCCACCCTGTCTAACTCTCTTTACCTGTTTCCAGAACATTTTCTTACTGTCCCTCCACTTTACGTTCAAATTCCAACTTCCTCATCCACTCTCTTCATACTTATTTTTTCACCTCTCTCTTCCTTTCTGCATATAACTCTCTCTTCCGTCTCTCAGCTTCTTTCACGCTGCTGTTGCTCATCCATTCATTATATGCTTTCTTTTGTGCCACAGCCTGTCTCACCTCTTCATTCCACCATGCTCTTCCTTGCACCCCTGTTTGTCTTCTCTCCACCCCACACACCACCTCACATGCTGCACATATTTCTTTTGTGAATATCTTACACACATCTTCCACATACCCCATCTGCTCCAATCCACATTTACCCAGTCGTTCCTCCACTTCTCTCTTATATTCTGCCTTTTTCTCATCCTCTTGTAACCTTTCCACACTTGCATGTACTACTTCCTCCCATCCTTCCCTTCTTCAATATCTCCATTTCACTTGGACCAAGATTCTTACCACCACCAAGTGGTGGTCAGAAAGTCCACTCCTCCAACCTCTGTATGCTCTTGCATCCATGACACACCTTCACATCCTTTCATTCACACACACATAATCAGTCATTGCCTTCCTTTCATTCAGTTGACCACCCACCCTTCTCATCACTCACCATGTATACTTGTGGATCATTTTGTTCCTGAAGAGGGTATTGGCTATCACCAACTCCCTCCCAGCACAAATGGCCACTAAAGCACTGCCATTCTCATCTATCTCAGCAGGCATACCCCACTCACCAACTACTCCATCCACCTTCACATTCCCTACTTTACCATTCATATCACCAGTCAGAAACACTCTCATTCCTTTCAAACTTTTCAATGCACACTTCACATTTGTCCAGAACTATTCTCTCACTTTGCTTGCACGGTTACATTGGCGCATACATGCACACAATAGCCCAGATTTGTAGTTCAACTATCATTCTTACCCACACAATCGTTGAGCCAACTGATCCATACTCTCTTACATTCTCCTTCCATCTGTTACTTACAACAATACACACTCCTTCTTTTGCCCTCTCATTCTCATCTACTTCCATGCATATACCCCATCCATACTCCCATTCTCTCACACTCTATCCTCTCCATTTAGTTTCAGTTAATCCACATACATCCACTTTTGTACCCTGAAGCACCTGGACAATCTCTCTCTCTTTCACCTCATCATTGCACCCCTTACATTCCACGTCCCATCCGTATCATGTCCTTTGTTCAGTCCTTAGTCATCATCTTTTGGTTAGTCCTAGTCTGAGGCTTCTTGTTCATATTTTTAGTTATAGTAGTTGTTTTCCGGGGAGAGGCACTAACCCTCCACCAACTCACTTGCTGTCATGTAGGGATCACATGTCGGTTGGTTATAAGGTTACCACTCATTTTCGTTTTCGGTTTCGTTTTTTAAAGGCTCCAACATGCTTGCATGTGTCGGCCTTGGTCACCCAATGGCGGCTCTCCATGCTGCACGATCCATTGCAGCCTCCCTGTTCAGTCCCTTAACCCTAAGGTCACACTTAATGACCTCGTCCCATGTCTTGCTCGGTCTACCCCTCATAACCCCACCCTCAGTATTAACATTTCTCACCTTCCTCACCCAATTATCATCCCCCATCCTCTCCACATGTCCAAACCACCTCAATCTACCTCTCCTCATCACAACACCAATGCACTCCAGTCCCATCCTACCTCTCAACTCTTCCATTGTAAACCCAGCCCCTCCAGGCCTTGGACGCAGGGACGCACTGCACATCCACCTAATCATTGTCATTTCTGTACGTCTGAGCCGGCGAATGTCTTCCTCCTTCACTGCCCAGGTCTCACTGCCATACAGCATTACACTCCTAACACATGCTGCATACAAAGGCCCCTTAGCACGTAGGGAGAGCCCTCTCAATGTCAGGAGAGGCAAGAGCTCCTTGAACTTCTTCCAACCACTTCTCACCCTAGCCACAGAGCTAGTTCCAGCCCCACCTCCAGCCCCACCTCCAGCACACAACATGTCTCCCAAATAACAAAACTCTTCCACACACTCAAGAGATTCACCAGCAAGTTCAATCCTTTCACGTCTGACGATCTCCACCTGCTCACCCCGACACGCTGTGCACATAAAATCAGCATTATCTCGCTGTCTACCTCTGATACCACTACATCTCTTATGCACCCATTTATCACATACACCGCACAAGATGGAATTACTTCCCACGCCCTTGTGGCAAACTGCACATGGCCACTCTCCCTCGTCTTTGACAGTACCGCCACCAACCCCAGATATCATCACTTTTGTTTTATCTGCATTTACCCTTAAACCCTTTTGCCCCATACCATCTCTCCACTTTCTAAACCTTTCCTCCGCCTCCCTTTCATTCTCTGCAATCAACACCAAATCATCAGCATACAATAACTCCCACGAGAGTCCGTTTCTAAAGTCACGTGAAAGGGCTTCAAGTACCATGATAAACAACATGGGACTCAAAACTAACCCCTGATGCACACCAACATTCACGGAAAACTCATCACTCAAATCTCCATTCACTTTCACCTGGGTATGAGCACCCACATACATGGCCATAACCACCCTAACCAGCCACTCCTCCAAGCCAAGCTTTGTCATTGCCCACTTCACCACCTCTCTAGGGACTCTGTCAAAGGCCTTTTCCAAATCAACAAAAACAAAATAAAGATCCCTTCTCCTCCCAATATACTTTTCCTGAAGCTGTCGAACAATGAATATGGCATCAGTGGTCCGCCTACCTGGCATAAACCCAAACTGCATCTCATCAATATTCACTCTTTCTCTAATCATACCTTCTAAAACTCTCTCCATTACCTTCATTATCTGATCTAAAAGCTTTATACCTCTATACAATTTCCTCTTTCCAGGGCATCACCCTTCCCTTTATACACATTTACAATTACACTCTTCAGCCAATCATCTGGGACAACACACTCGTAAATAATCCTATTTATCAGGTCATTGACTAAACTCACCCCTATATCGCCTGAGGCCTTCAACATTTCGGCAGTCAACCCAGACACACCTGCTGCCTTCCCCACCCTCATCCCGCCTATTGCCTCACTCACAGTAGCAGTATCAATCAAAGGCCAAGGGCCAGACACTGGATCTGCTGGCTCCAAACCTACCCTGTCCCAGTCAAACTCCTCATTCAACAACCGGTTATAATGCTTTCTCCATGCATCTTTAATATCCTCACTGTTCACCACTACCCTTCCTTCATCATTCTTCACACACTGCTCACCTATGATATCCCGATTATCCCTCTTCACCTGACCTGACACCCTAAGCATTGTAAATGCTTTCCTGGTTTACAGGAAATCATTTAGCTTGCTACTAAGTGTAGAGTTACCCCCAGAACAGGGTATCACTACACTAAGTGGGTGGGTAATGGGTGCCCCCACCTACAGGTATAAAAAAGTATCCTTGTCTATGTGACTGAATCCTTGTTTATGACTGAAAGTGTGTTTAATTAGACCATTGACTTTGTTTACCGGGGCTTGTACATATTCTAAGAAGGTTAGTTTTTGGTCAGGCATGACTTCTAAGTCTTTCCCGTTGGTGGAGGTTTCAGTTATGTGGATGTTACCATCAGGGTTCACCGTGGTACTTACTTGTTTACTTTTAGGTGTTGCAAGGTGATTCCTCAGAGCAGTGGTGTTCCAACACTTATATACTGGTGGTATTGGTTTTCTTTTCCAAGGTGCATGATCTTACACTTGTCTGGGTGGAATTTCATCTGCATCTTGGATGACCATTCTTGTAAGATGAGATCAGCCTGAAGACAAGTTGAGTGGTTTTCGTCTTTGCAGTTGAGAGTTGTTGAGTATATTTTTGTGTCATCCACAAACAATGAAACAAAGTTACTCAGCTGATTTGGTAAATTGCTTATATAGATGGTAAATAGAAGCAGTTCAAGCATTGATCCATGAGGAATGCCACTGGTAACTGGTAACCAACTGATGAACTTTGGTAAACTGCAACACATATTCTTCTTTGAGTTAGGAAGTTTCTGATCCACTTCAGAAGACTGTCTTGGATACTGAGTGATTCAACCTTGCAGAGAAGTCTCTCATGAAGTATGGTATCAGATGCTTTGGGAAGGTCAAGAAAAATTATATCAACTGGAACACTGTGACTTAGGGCCTCAGTCCACACATTGAGTGCCTCCAATAGGTTTGTTACTGTACAGTAGACTTACCTTTGGCGAAGCCATGTTGTTCTCTGCTCTGAAGATTGTTGGATTTTAGGTGTTGGATGATTGCTTCTGAAATCAATCTCTCTAGGTCTTTCTTTCTATCGCCAGACGCCTCAATCCCGTTCGGGGTGGCCACAAACAAATCGCCTCCATGTCGCCCTGTCCCCCGCCATTTCACTGCCCCACTCCCAACTCACACCCCACGCTCTCTTAAACCTCTCCACCTCATCCCTCCATCTCATCCTCGGCCTCCTCCTCCCTCTTCCCCCCTCCACCTTACTCAAGGCAAGAAAGCCTTGGTTTAATCACGCTTGTTCTAATGCTGTCTGCAACAAGGAGAGGGCCTATAAAAGGCATCGGAGCCAACCCACCCCTGAATCACATCTTTTATACATTTCTGCCTGGAATCATGCTAAGTCTTTTCTTCACTCTGCTAAAAATAATTTCATCCGTACAAAATGCTCTCAACTCTCAAACTCGAACTCTTCCTGCTCCTTCTGGCACCTTGCCAAAAACCTTTCTAACAACTTTACCTCTTCATCCTTCCCTCCTCTTTTCTACTCAGATGGCTCTGTAGCTATTTCTTCAACAGATAAAGCAGATCTCTTCGCTCAGACTTTCTCCTCCAATTCCACCTTAGATGATTCTGGTGCTGTTCCTCCATCACTTCCTCCCTCTGACTTCCTCATGGCTAACATTAAAATTTCTTCAGCTGATGTATTTTCTGCCATTGCTGGCCTCAGTACTAATAAGGCATATGGGCCTGATGGAGTCCCTCCTGTTGTTCTCAAGAACTGTGCTTCTGTGCTTACACCCTGCCTAGGCAAACTCTTTCGCCTTTGTCTGTCAACTTGTACCTTTCCTTCTTGCTGGAAGTTTACTCTCATTCAGCCAGTCCCAAAGAAGGGTGACCATTCCCAACCCTCTAACTATCGTCCAATTGCTTTAAAATCCTGTATCTCAAAAGTTTTTGAGTCTATTCTTAATAGAAAATTTTAAAGCATTTTTCCTATCACAACCTTCTTTCTGATCGTCAGTATGGGTTCCGTCAGGGACGCTCCACAGACGATCTTCTCACCTTCGTTTCAGACTCCTGGTCATCCTCCTTTCGGGACTTTGGCGAAAGCTTTGCCATTGCACTTGACATCTCAAAGGCTTTCGATCGAGTCTGGCATAAATCTTTAATTTCCAAACTGCCCTCTTACGATTTCTATCCTTCTATCTGTGCCTTCATCTCTAGCTTCCTTTCTGGTTGTTCTATAGCTGCTGTTGTAGACGGCTATCGTTCTTCTCCTAGATCTATTAACACTGGTGTTCCTCAGGGTTCTGTCCTATCACCAACTCTCTTACTTTTATTCATCAGTGACCTTCTAAGCTGTACATCTAACCCTATCCACGCATATGCTGATGACTCCACCCTTCACCTTTCCATTCGATTCCCACAACGTCCATCTCAGCAGTTACTTCAATGGGCAAGGTATGAGGCTATGGCACACCTAATGTCTGACTTGGCTTGTATCTCTGACTGGGGTAAAAATAATCTGTTTGTTTTTAATTTATCAAAGACTCAGTTTTTGCACCTATCAACCTGACAAAATCTTCCACAGGTATACCCACTTATGTTTAATTATACTCAACTTAATCCTGCATCATCGTTGAACATGCTTGGGATTTTGTTTGCTCGGGACTTATCTTGGAAAGATCATATTACATCTCTTGTAAAATCTGCTTCCAAGCGATTGGGCGTGCTAAGCCGACTCCGTTCCTTCTTTGCCCCTGCACAATTGTTGACTCTATACTGGGGTTTTATCTGCCCCTGTGTGGAGTACAACTCTCATGTGTGGGGAGGCTCCCCACATACAGCTCTTCTCAATAGGGTGGAGTCAAAGGCTTTTCGTCTCATTGACTCTCCCCCTCTTACTGACTCCCTTCAACCTCTGTCTCTTCGCCGCGTGTTGCATCTTTATCTCTTTTCAATCGCTGCTTCAATGGTCCCTGTTCCTCTGAACTGTCTGCATGCATTCCTCCACTTCTACGACGGGCGCGTAGCACCCGTCTAGCAGCAAACTCTCACCCCTTTTCTGTCCAACTCTCTAATGCAAGAGTTAACTGTTACTCCCAGTCCTTCATTTATGCAACAGGTCAACTCTTGAACTGTCTCCCTCTGTCTGTATTTCCTGCTTCCTATGATCTCCAGTCTATCAAACGCAGTGTGTCCAGGCATCTCGAAATGAATGGATCTTGAATTTGGCTTTCTCTTGTATTTTGTTTTTCTCTTGGAAGGAACAGTTTTGCGGGCTCATTGCCTTTGGTTCCTTCTTCCTCACATAAAAAAAAAAAAAAAAAAAAAAAAAAAAAAAAAAACTTTCACCCTCCATCCTCTCCACATGGCCAAACCACCTCAGTGTATTCCTCCTAACGTTTCCCATCACATCCACATCCACACCACAACGCTCCTTTAAATCCTCATTAGTCAGCCTGTCTCTCCATGTGACTCCACAGGCTCCTCTTAAATAACTCATTTTCACTGCTCTCACTCTTGACTTGTGTCCTTCCAGCAACGTCCAAGCTTCACTTCCATACTTTAGAGATGGTATCACAATACTGTCATGTAGTAACTTTTTCACTTCCATGCTCACTTTCCTGCTTCTTATCACTGCTTTCAAGGAACTTTGCAGACAATTAATGTAAGAGACACTGGAGGATAGTTTGTAGGATCTGATTTGTATCCTTTTTTGAATATCATTGTTATGTTGGCCTCCCTCCATTGTGTTGGTAGTGTAGAGGTACTAATGCAGTCAATACTCGTTTTACGATGGGGTTACGTCAGGTCATACCTTATCGTATACCAATTTTATCGTAAATCGGGAGATTGAAACACATTATAAAAAGGGGGTTACATCATCTCAGCTTCCCAAAGTCACCTAACTAAGACTGAACCATAAATGACAACCCACCTTCATTCCTTTCTGTGCTTGTCCAAGGCGTCTCCAAGTCATCCCACCCGAGGATGGGGGACAGCCTGTGCTCACAGGCACTAGTGGGCAGCCTCTGAGTCAGACAGGAACAGGTTAGGGGGAGGGAAATCCGGCCCATCAGGGCTCTTGCTAACTGCCGATGGTTGCGAGCCATTTGCCTCCTAAGGTTTCAGATTTACGAGCCAAATGAATTTTTAGTAGCCAAACTGGCTACGAGGTGAAATATATTATGAGCAATAAATGTATATATTAATTTAGTTACACATTGTGATGATTAGAATCATATAATGAGGTTTTAAACATTGACAATGACGACAAGGAAAGACTTAATAATCGATCACAACGTGCTATTTTGTTCATTTAAGTGAGATTTACTTATTTTTAGTTTACTAGGTTTTGAAGTGGATGTATTTTCTCCTCGCCAAAAGGCAACTTGCATGTAAAATTTGTTCGCCGAAGGGAGAAAATACTTGCATTTGCGAGCTGTGGCTCGCCAAACAAGAGCCCTGCCCATACCTGCACCAATCTTAGCACTGGGGCCCATACCTGCACCAACCATAGCTCTGGGGCCTACACCAGCACTGACCTTACCACTGGGCACACAAATCCACAGTACTGTACAGTAATTCACCAAAAGAAACTATTATACCAGTACAGGCAGAGTTACTCACATACAGTAAATCGTTGCAGCAATACAATACAGTACAGAAATCACACTTGCGTTAAGTTGGCCTGGTGCTACACAATGTCTACTGTAGTACGATGTTTGGCTGATAGGTGACGATAACAGGGGGACACACAGGAACAAGTTGAAAAGACAGGGCTTTGATGGGGTGGCGGGACCTGAACCATAACAATGCTCTGTGCGCCGGGGTCGCCATCTTGCCTGAGACAAGCGATGGTCACCTTGTGTATGCCTGGTGCTTTCCGATGGCAAAATCGTTTTAGCGGGAAATCTATCGTAAATCGGATTTTGAGGTGGAACTTTTCTGTTATCGTTGTAGTGAATTATCATAAACCAAATCAACGTAAAACGATTAGTGACTGTATATACTTTGGTTGAAAATAAGCGATAGTGGCTCTGATATCTTGTCAATTTCCTTGAGGACTCATGGGTGTAATTGGTCCATACCTGGTGATTTATCAATTCTTAGATCCTTGATCTTGGTTCTAACATCGTTCTTGGTCATTATTAGTGAGTCTAGTGGTTCTGTCGTTATGGTCCTTTGTTAAAAGCTAGGTATTTTACAGTACAGTGGGCTCGCACAGTGCGCTAGTGGATGGGCAAGTACGTGAGAGGATGGGCAGTCCACAACCTTGCACGCTTTGATTTCATGTTCTGTGAATACATAATCTTATGGGAAAAATAATGTATGGGTGGGATCCCCTCAAACCCTGATTTTTTTTTAACCTTAGAGACATAATAAACTTAAAATTTTGAAGACATATGCTACAGATATATGTCACGAGTCGGAGCGATTTTGTATTTGAATAAATTCGTGACATCAACTTTGGTGGGAAACTGTGAATTCTAGTGGAATCCCAGTACTGTATTTATCACTCACTCAGCCGTCACGTATTCACTTGGTCGGGAGTGTTTTCAGAACAATTTTTCACTGTGTCATAAGTGATCATCTTTGTGCGAGACATTAGCACTTCCACAGCGATTTATTATGGGCGTGTTTCGCTCATTCTAGCCGTTAGCAATGCGGCTCGACACTTGCCTCTTTCTCACAATTTGAAGTCAGTCAAGATTTGAGCGCCGTGAAAGCAGGTTGGGCCCAGCGCATAGCAGTGCCGCCGTTGTCCAGTTCCTGAATTTCCACCTAGCGTGATTGGCGAGAGACTTAGCGTGTGCAGCGTCCTTCCTCAACGACGCCCAGTCATCCGCTTTGTCCACTTTTCTGACCAGTATTTTCTTTTCGTATTTTCCAAGGTTTAAGGGTTAGCTTTTGAGTGAGCGAGTGAGTGCGATCTCCTTATTTGAATTAATCTTGAGAGTCATGTAATGTTAATTTATTTTATTGTAATCAATAAATTAACAGTTCTTTTTCTTGAGCTTATTGTAATGTAAATTCGTGTTTTATTATCCACGAGCATATTTCACTTATAGCTCCTAGTTTGCATAAACGCTTTGCTATTCATAACTGGTACTTAGGCCAGTCCTTTTGTATTAACCTTAAAATCTGTTGTGCAACCAGGAGTTAATGCATCAGCAAGAATCTGTTATCATTAATAGCATTAGTTATTGATTGTCAGGGGTGATGTCACTTTCTCCAGAGGCTAACAGTACTAATAAACAGCACGAGTGTCATTAGTCTCTGCTGTGTACTGTTGAGAAAGTTTATCAATTTTCGTCCTTAGAGAATCGGCGAAGTAATCCGGCATAAAGTAATCATTGCTTGATTTTCACAAGACAATTCATTGTCCTGTTCTCAGTATTATTGAATAATTATTCTTTAATATTGCAATTACATTAAAAATACCGTGACAATATAGCGAAAAGAACAAAATATAGTCAGTCTACTTAAAAACAGTAGACCATAGGCCTGATGGACTTAAGTGGAAGGGGTTCCGAGACATGGCAGCACACTTGGAGTGCCCCTGCTGCACCACCCACTGCACCAGCACTTTCTTCCTCATAACCAGACTCCTCTTGAGCATGTTCCCCACAAGTCTCTAACTCAATCGTTTCAACCAAAAACCCCTCGAAGTCCAATGTTGACACAACTGACATTGCATCCTCATCTTCCTGTACAGGAACTGGATCAGACGATGTAGCTGGTTCCTCACTTTCACTTTCTTGAGGCTGCCGTGTGTAACTTGTTATGAGAGTCTGCTTCCTCCTAGTAATTTCTTGCCTGTGCCTGTCTGTGTAGAAGTGGAAGGCTTTGTTGATATGAATGAGAACCTCCTCTGTTCTTTGCTGGCAGATTTCTTATTCCTTCAGTTCCTTTTTGAACTTATCCACTGTCGCAAGGATCTTGCTTATCCTTGACATAGACAGTTCTGTGCCACGCTCCATCACACTAGGCTCCTCTGCTTGACACTGCCTGGCCTTGCGCTGAGCGTCAACGCATATACCCGATGCAACACTTCCTGGGCGCGTCTTTTGGGGGGGAGGGTTGTGTAGTCTGGGAAAATAGCGTTTTGGGCCACTACTTGCCTCTGCCTCGTGTATTGTGGGCTAAACTCATGCTTTCACGGTTTTATGGTTATGAATTTGGTCACTCATGTACTATGTGATTCGCACACTGTGATCACACGTACTGTGGGAGCCCACTGGACTTGTATCTTCTGTAGTGAATGTCCAGTGGTACGCTGTATTAAGGATTTCGACTTTTTTCTCTGCCAGTTTTAGTGAAGCATCCAGTCTTTATTGTCAAATCTGCTATCTTCACCCTAATTTTCCTTCAGCTGTTTACTTACCGGTATCTCCAAAAGGCTTTGTTGTTAGACATGGATTCAACAGCAAGTTTCTTTTCAAAAGTTCATTGTGCTTTTCTAGAGATGTGGGTGGCTGTGTTTCTAGCAACTTTGTAGGACTCCCAGTCTCGAATGTCTTTAGTATTTAGGTATCATATCCAGGCATGGTTTTTTTTTTCCCTGCACTTAGAGCTTCCTTGGTCATTCACATTGGTTTAGGTGTCATCTTACCAAAACTTACTGATTTTGAAGGGACAGCTGTCTATAGCCATCTGGATATCCGGCAAGAGGCTATCATATTTCATTTTGCACACACTTTCCCACTAACTTTGTCTTTCAGTTGTGGGTTACCATCTGCCTCATCTCGTAGTTTGCTTTTTCATAATTTGGGATTAGCTTTGATTGTGCTGTCGGTTCTGTGCTAAAGATGAGGTAAAAGGCTAGTCCATTGTGGTCACTTGCACCCAGTGGATCATCATATAAAAGTCATTCATTCATTTTGGGTTCATTGGTGCATGTGAGTTCAACAAGTATTTCTGCTTAGCTTTAAACTGAGGCCTAATGTAGCGACATGTCCTTCTGGTATTAATTTGTGATGAGTCACGTGAAGAAGCCGTATCCTGTTATCTGCATGACCAATAAGAGTGGGATTTCTCCATGTTTAGGCTTAATCTCAGTCAAGGCTATTGTATCATATTTTTCGTCACTTATTAGAAAGCACAAGTCTTCGTATTTGCCCATCCATGAGTTGTCAGTGTTTGCGCAGTAAACTTTTAATTTCATGGAGTATGTAGTCTGGTTCTGTTAATGTTGATTGATTGCTGTGTTCTTTCTGCTGACACTGTCAGGGACAGCATTTGTATTGATGGCACCTTTGGAGGTGCCATCAGCACAGGATAGTGTGGATAGAGACAACTTGTAGGAGCTTGGGATGATTAGCTTTGAGATGTACAGCTTTAATATCAGAAGTTTTATGCACCTTACACCTTAGGAGACTGTCTGTCAGACATGGGGTCTATTACTAGGTTTCTGTTACTAGGTTTCTATTACTATTACTTTCCATTGTTCTCTCTTACTATTACTTTCCATTGTTCTCTATTACTATTACAATTACTTTAGTGGTTATCTATTATATTACTATTACTAATACTTCGTCATCTATTACTATTACTATTAATACAGTAATCCCTCTAATTTCCGAACACCCAGTATCCGAACATCCCCACTAACCGGACATAATCATCCTGGGATCCAATATTCCCAAAATGGGCCAAAAACCGCAAAAAATTCGAAAAAAATCTGACTTTTTTCCCTCCCGTAATTTGAAATTCCCGCCTGGTGCCGAACAGCTGTTACACCATGGTCCCTTCACCCCTTCCTTCCTCCCCCTCCCCTCTCCCCTGTCAGGGTTGCCATTTGGTATTTTTCATTACCAACTGTGGGCCAATTTGGTAATGAAAAATTCGTTTGGTAATGAATCAGAATAATGCATTACCAAATGGATTTTTCACATGTATGAGGATACACAGGATGGAGATGGTGGATTGTTTGCTCTCTCTGATTAATCTGCTACCCTACATAGTGTGAAAATAATCAACATGATGTTACTTATAAGGAGAGTGATTACATGTTTTTCCACTTGTATATATAATTAGTGAAGAATAAATGCTAGCTTTACGAATTTGGTAATGAAAAGTTAAATTTGGTAATGAAAGTTGAGCAGATTGGTAATGTGGCCGTTGCGATCTGGCAACTCTGTTACCCCGCCAACATCAACAGTCACAGTCTAACTCTGATTGAGAGCAGATACTCATAGCAGTGCAAGCCACAGGTGCTTGTTTTTTGTGAATAAACTGCAATACCTCACCACTAGAACACACAGGAATTTACAGTGTTGTGCAGTGTTAAGAAATTAGAATTTAGAGTGCAAAGGATTAACTGTGGACTGCAAACTGGCGGTTCAAACCAGTCCAGGAGCAAGGGACTTGTAAGTAGCCAGAATGTTTAATATTGTATAAACTCATCTCTAAAACCTCATTGTATGGTTCTTTTGCATTTATTTCAGTCTTTTATGTCCCTTATTGGTGTGATTTGGGTCTTAAATAGGTGCAATGCATGTCCAGAGGGAGCTGTATAGGTGTTTTTCTGAGTTAGGGTCCATAAGTAGAAGTCCATAAGCTGGGGCCCAATATCAGGACAGGACCACTATCCGGACCTGCCTATGGCTCTTATTACATTGGATATTGGAGGGATTACTGTATATTATTTGCAATAACGGTAGTTATTTAAATTGAAAATGGTTATCATTTTCATTATTGTTGGGAGGGTGTTCCACGTAATGCACAGGTATGTCTCGATCAATTGATGGCTAGTAGGCTACTCTCCATTCAGTAGTTGACATAGCGTATATAATTTATTCTGTTGACACATGAAGACTAAATAAGTGTCTGTGATAGGAAAGCAATATACCTGTACTATTATCTATAACTTTGCCTTCTGTTACTATTACTATTACAGCCATGATTTTTAATCTGTCACTATCTAATATACTATAGCACTATCCGTATGTGTGTGTGTGTGTGTGTGTGTAATTTGGGCAGCCGAAACTACAAATTCAAATCGCACCAAAATTGGCACAAAAATCGCAAAAAATTTGCTGATGTGAAAAAACTTGTTCCCATCACGATTGAAAAACTTTTACTATATTTAATGAGCGATCACATTTTCACCCCAAAACGCTGCTCCCAGCACCCGGCATAAGATCTCCATAGAATTTTTTGTCCATAGCTATAACTAAAATATAGCAGTGCGAGAGCCCTCCGCAGGAGCAAGTGCGAGGGGCCCAAAGGGCCCACAAGCACTTGTTGCTATTACTACTGCTCTGAAAACCTTGTAATAGTCTATTACTATTACTATATTACTATAATGGAGTCTCTTTTATCTGAAAATCATAGGACTTTCAAAGTTTCATTTAATCAATTTTTTTCGGATAAAAGATACTGTAATAATATGTAGGATACAGGGGAACAGTGTTGTACTCACCCATCACCCATTTCTGGTGATATCTAGCCCACCACCACCACCACCCCAAACGCCACTCAACCATCACCAAAACACTTAATACACTGTTGTAACTATGTACGTAACTGCACTTTTGCAACTGTAATAGAAACTGTCAGCTTAAATAAATCTTCACTCAAACTTAAATAAACCTTCACCAAAACAATTACGTAATTCAGTGTAAGCAGTTGGAACAAATAAAGTCTTAAATCCAATTGTTTTTTCATATTTTCTGTTTCCTTATTCAGTCATCTCCACATCATCTACATCATCTCCCACATCATCCAAACAGACTGAGGGGGCTGGTGCAACCAACGCTAGCTCTAGTGACTAGCAGAGCAACCGTAAACTAACGCTAGTGGCGCGAAACAAGCCCTCCGTGTTTGAATTTTCGGATACATTTCAGATTTTTGCTGTTAATCGAAATGAGAACGTTTTAGTAAAACTTTCGGTTAATGGCATGTTAAGGTTAAAAGAACTTCGGATAAAAGAGACTCCACTGTATTACCTCATGTCTGCTGTCTGTAGCAATTGTAACTGAAATTTGGGGTGTAAAACCATTGGTGTAGCCTATAGGCCCATGGTTTGTAAGATTTGCCAGCTTGAGGTGCACCAAAACATAGGATTCTTCCCATTTATTAAAATCATTTATGGCATGTCATACCAATTTGAAATTGTCATGAAAATTATCTTCCAGTGGTACCAGATATTTCTCAAAAAGAACTAAATATAGCCCCCAAATACCAGATGCAGTAATATTTCCACTTGCCAAAATGATCACTTAACATACAGAACTTATGTTGCTTATGTAGGTGCTAGACTTAGGCCTCTAAGCCTGCATTTTCAGATCTTCCAGAAATCAGTCACCCACATGCTGAATTGTGGGGTAGTGTTGCATTTTTCACTCTTAGGCAGAATCCTTTGATATTGCTTCCCACTAATTGATGTTGATGTGTGCACTCCAGCAATTACATATGGATGCTACTGATCTAACTAGCCTAATGAGGAAGAGGTTCGTTTTCTGGCCAGGAAGCAAGAGAGCATCCCTACCAAAGAGATAGCACAACAAATCAGATGGCTGCAGCTGGTCAGTAGAGTGCCGTTGGCCTCCCACCAAATGACGTCCTGCCAAGAAAACCTTGTCCAGGACAACAATGCAAGACGTTGAAGGCCACAGACAGTCTCCTAAGGTGTGAGGTGCATTAAACTTCTGATATTAAAGCTGCACATCTGAAAGCTAATCATCCCAGGCTCCTTCAAGGTGTCTCTATCCACTTTATCCAACAACAGCTGCTGAAGGACCTGAACCTGCCATCACATTTGCTGGCTAAGAAACCACTTCTTACCAAACAAATGTGCCAGAAATGCCTTGACTTTGCAAGAAGATACAAAGATTGGACCTCAGAAGACTAGAGGAAGATGATGTGTTCTGATGAGAGCACCATTGTGTGTTTTCATTCTCGTAGTTGGCGGGTAAGGAGGCCTCACATCGTGAGTCATGCACAGTGATATCATAATGGTATGGGCTTATTTAGTGGCGAAGTAGTCAGGGAAAACTTCTGCTTTCTTCCTAAAAACACAACAATGAATGCTGACTGGCATATGCTGGTGCAGGACAACAATCTTCTGCTCCTGCAATTTCAAGACATTCATGGTTGCACACATGTAATGCAGGACTCTGCCCCATGTCACAAGGCAAAAAGGGTTATGAAATTCCTCTCAAATCATGATATTCAAGTGCTGGATTGGCCAGGTTACTCTGAATTTGAGTTTCATTGAAAATACTTGGAATTTAATGAAGGACAGGCTTGCAACGTGCACGACCTTATCATTGCCTCACTTTATGGATGGGATTCGCAACATGTGTCAAAAGATGAATTCAGAACACTTCCAAAATTTAGCAGACAGCATGCCCAAATGCCCCCAGATTGTAATTAAAGCAAAGGACAATATTACCAAGTATTAGGATGCAGTTATGATACATAGTTTTGTCAGTATCAGTAATATATTCCCTGGAGTGTGATTTTTGTTTACCTTATGCCCAGTGCAGTCAGTGCCTGTGTGGTGTAGTCTGCAGGATGCACTTGGAGTGTAGGATTTTGGTTTAGTGTAAGATGCATAATCAGTAAGGCTTTCATTGTGATAACACAATTTTGGAATATTTAGATTAAAAAAGAAATATATCTATCTATCTATCTCTTGCCAGGCACCTAAATCCCATACCATAAGGGGTGGCCACAAACAAATCGCCTCCATGTTGCCCTGACCCCCACCATGTCACTGCCCTGCTTCCAGCTTACACCTTCCTCTCTCATATACGTCTCCACTCCATCCCTCCATCTCATCCTTGGCCTTCCCCTCCCTCTCCCCTCCTCCTCCTCACTCACATACACTCTCCTTGTCAGTCTCTTGCTCTCCATCCTCTCCATATGGTCAAACCACCTCAGTGTATAAATCTGTATAAACATATTCTAGAATCATGGTAAGATTGGTCTAAGCTCTAGTGATATACGATACAGTATTTCATGTCTTACTCAAACTTAAGATCCTGCACTACTTTTGGCAGACTCTGTATTTTAAAAGATAGTACAGCTTAAAAGGAAACCATCAGATTAAAAAAATAAAAAAATTGGAGGCATGTAACACTGCTGTGTAAAGTGGATGTATAATGTTAGAGTATTTTTTGATGTGTTTTGAATGATTTTGACCAAAATTTTTATGGGAGGACACAAGATTCCTTAGATAAGTAGGGGGAATTCATGTACCATAATAATGAGTAATTGCCAATAAATATGGTCAGAATTATTTACAAAGCACACACACACACACACACACACACACACACACACACACACACACACACCAAGAGTAAGAGGGAAAGAAAACAGGAAAAAGGAGTGGTTTAATAGAAGGTGTATGATAGCCAAAAAAGAGAGAGATAAGGCGTGGAACAATTGGAGAAAGAGAGGTAACGACAGAACAAAGGAAGAATATAAAAGAACAAGAAACGAATACACAAGAATACGTAGGGAAGAAGAAAGGAATTTTGAAAAAGGTATAATTGACAAATGCAAGGATGAACCCAAACTGTTTTATAGATTTGTTAATGGCAAACTGAAACAAAAGGAAGGAATCACCAAGCTGAAAGTAGATGGAGAGGTCCTTAATGATGCGGCAATGCAAGCAGAAATAATGAACAAACGTTTCCAGTCAGTTTTCACTAAAGAAAAGGAGCTTGTGGAAGGGGAGGGAGTGATTAGAAATGTTCCGGTGATGAAAGATATAAAAGTGGAGGTGCAGGAAGTGTATAAATTACTGGAAACTCAAGATGTAAGGAAAGCCCCAGGACCTGATGGAATTTCTAATTGGGTACTGAAGGAATGCAGAGAACAACTGGCGGATAAAATTCACAGCTTAATTGTATGCTCACTGGAAGAGGGAAAGTGCCAAAAAGAATGGAAGAGGGCAAATGTGGTACCAATTTACAAGGGAGGAAACAGGGAAGAACCCCTGAATTATAGACCAGTGTCTCTAACCAGCATGGTCGCAAAATTGTGTGAGAGAATCCTGAAAGACAGATGGATAAAATATCTGGAAGAGATGAATATTTTGGCTGAATGTCAGTTTGGATTCAGAAGTGGAAGGTCATGTGTTTCAAACTTGTTGAGCTTTTACTCAAGAGCGATTGATGTGGTACAGGAGAGAGATGGTTGGGTGGATTGTGTGTACTTAGACTTAGAGAAGGCCTTTGACAAGGTACCTCATAAGAGACTAATGTGGAAACTAGAATATATAGGAGGACTAAAGGGGAAACTTCTGGAATGGATGAGAGACTTTTTGAGAGACAGACAAATGAGGACAGTAATAAAGGAAAAGATGTCTGGATGGAGGGAAGTAACAAGTGGAGTCCTCAAGGCTCAGTGTTGGCGCCAGTAATGTTCCTGATTTATGTAAATGATATGGTAGATGGAGTGAACAGTTATGCGAGTCTGTTTGCTGATGATGTAAAGATCTTGAGGAAGATAGAGGTTGAGGAGGATTGTAAAATACTGCAGGAGGATTTGGATAGGTTACACAATTGGAGCCGGACGGGAAATGAAATTTAATGTAAAAGAAATGTAAAATATTGGAAATGGGTAAAAGTACCAGGAGACCATCACTGAATTATTTTTTGGGTAATGAATTAATCACAAAAAGGAGAGAAGAGAAAGATTTGGGAGTGCTGGTCCAAGATAGTTTGTCACCAGAAAAGCACATTAACAAGATAGTTGGAGAGACTTATAAGCTCTTGACTAACATAAGAGTAGCATTTCATTATATGGATGAGGAAATGATGAAAAAATTGATAGTGGCCATGATCCGCCCCAGGTTAGAATATGCAGCGGTAGTGTGGTCCCCACACAAAAAGAAAGATATAAACAAGATTGAGAGAATACAAAGAACAGCAACCAAGATGGTCCCCAGTCTGACAGACCTGTCATACAGAGAGAGGCTGGAAAAACTGGATTTGCCTTCGTTAGAGGAAAGGAGACAGAGGGGAGACATGATTGCGGTGTTTCAGGACCATGGTGGGAGTAGATAAAATTGACAAAGAAGATCTGTTTGTATGGGATAAGAGAGCAACAAGAGGACATGGAATGAAATTGAAAAAGTCAAGCTGCTTGAAGGATATCAAGAAATATAGCTTTCCTTACAGAAGTATAGACTTATGGAATAGCCTGGACAAAGAGATGCATTCAGTCTAAAAACATAAACAGTTTAAAGTTAAATTCGACTTGTTAGGTATATTCTTAAATATTTGGAACGACTTAGACAAAACTCATGTATCATAATAATGAGTAATTGCCAATAAATATGGATATTTGGAGACAAACAACACGAGCATTGCTACATTCCTGTATACTACACAATACACACACACACACACACACACACACACACACACACACACACACACACACACACACACAAGAATATAAAAGAACTAGAAATGAATACACAAGAATACATAGAGAAGAAGAAAGAAATTTTGAAAAAGGTATAATAGACAAATGCAAGGATGAACCCAAACTGTTTTATAGATTTGTTAATTGCAAACTGAAACAAAAGGAAGGAATCACCAAATTGAAAGTAGAAGGAGAGGTCTATAAAGATGCAGCAGTGCAAGCTGAAATAATGAACAAATGTTTCTAATCGGTTTTTCACAAATGAAAAGGAGTTTGTGGAAGGAGAGGGAGTGACTAGAAATGTAGTGATAAAAGATATAAAAGTGGAGGTACAGGAAGTGTATAAATTACTGGAAACTCAGGATGTAAGGAAAGCCCCTGGACCGGATAGAATTTCTAATTGGGTACTGAAGGAATGCAGAGAACAACTGGCGGATAAAATTCACAGTTTAATTGTGTGTTCTCTGGAAGAGGGGAAGGTGCCTCAAGAATGGAAGTGGGCAAATGTGGTACCAGTTTATAAGGGAGGAAACAGGGAAGAACCCCTGAATTATAGACCAGTGTCTCTAACCAGCATGGTCGCAAAATTGTGTGAGAGAATCCTGAAAGACAGATGGATAAAATAACTGAAAGAGATGAATGTTTTGGCTGAATATCAGTTTGAATGCAGAAGTGGAAGGTCATGTGTTTCCAACTTGTTGAGCTTTTGCTCAAGAGCGATTGACATGGTACAGGAGAGAGACGGTTGGGTGGATTGTGGGTATTTAGACTTGGAGGCCTTTGACAAGGTACCCCATAAGAGACTAATGTGGAAACTAGAGTAAATAGGAGGACTGAAGGGGAACCTCCTGGAATGGATGAGAGACTTTGAGAGACAGACAAATGAGGACAGTAATAAAGGATAGGATGTCTGGATGGAGGGAAGTAACAAGTGGAGTCCCTCAAGGCTCGGTGTTGGTGCCAGTAATGTTCCTGTTTTATGTAAATGATATGGTAGATGAAGTGAACAGTTATGCAAGTCTGTTTGCTGAAGATGCAAAGATCTTGAGGAAGGTAGAAGGTGAGAAGGATTGTAAAATGCTGCAGGAGGATCTGGACAGGATACATGATTGGAACCGGATGTGGGAAATGATATTTAACTCAAAGAAATGTAAAATATTGGAAATAGGTAAAAGTACCAAGAGACCATCACTGAATTATTTGATGGGTAATAAATCAGTCACAAAAGCAAGAGAAGAGAAAGATTTGGGGGTGCTGGTCCAGGACACTTTGTCACATGAAAAACATAATAACAAGACAGTTAGAGAGACATATAAACTCTTGACTAACATAAGAGTAGCATTTCATTATATGGATGAGGAGATGATGAAAAAATTGATAGTGGCCATGATCTGCCCCAGGTTAGAATATGCAGCGGTAGTGTGGTCCCCACACAAAAAGAAAGATATAAACAAGATTGAGAGAATACAAAGAACAGCAACCAAGATGGTCCCCGGTCTGGCAGATCTGTCATACAGAGAGAGGCTGGAAAAGCCGGACTTGCCTTCTTAAAAGGAAAGGAGAAAGAGGGGAGACATGATTGCAGTGTTCAGGACCATGATAGGAGTAGATAAAATTGACCAAGAAGATCTGTTTGTATGGGATAAGAGAGCAACAAGAGAACACAGAAAGAAATTGAAGAAGTCAAGCTGCTTGAAGGATATCAAGAAATATAGTTCTCCTTATAGAAGTATAGACCTGTGGAGTAGCCTGGACAAAGAGATCATCCAGTCTAAAAACTTATACGAGTTTTAAGCTAAATTTGACTTATTGAGAAATAGAGACGAGATTCCACGAGCATAGCTCATTTCCTGTATATCACAGTTAGGTATATTAGGTAAATACATAAGTATTTGGAACAACTTAGATGAAGAGGTGGTGCGGGTGAAAAACATTCATGTGTGTAAAAGTAGACTAGATAAATGTGGATATGGAGACAGGACAACAAGAGCATTGCTCAATTCCTGTATACTATAAATAGGTAAATACAAATAGGTAAATACACACACACACATCCAAATGATAGAAGGGAATGTGGTGCCAAGAGATGAGCTGTACAGGTATGGAAGATGCTACTTTGGGAGCGTAAACTTTACAGGCTTTAGGAACTTTTTTGAAGAAGCAGATTGGAGAGAATTCAGAGAAACAAGAGAAATGCAAAAGAAGTGGGATATCTTTCTAGGTGTCTAGAACTTGGGTGTGGAAAAATATGTGCCAGGAGCGAGTGGAAGAGAGAACTGGAAAAAGGATTGGTTCAATAGAAGGTGTATCATAGCATAAAGAGAAAGAGATGCGACATGGAACAAATGGAGAACGAGAGGTGACACTGGAACAAAGGAAGAATACAAAAGAACCAGAAATGAATATGCAAAAATCCATAGAGAGGAAGAAAGAAACTTTGAAATAGGTATAATTGACAAATGTTAGGAGGAACCTAAATTGTTTTATACCATAGTTTTCTCAATGGCAAATTGAAACACAAGGAAGGAATCAGTATGCTGAAAGAAGGAAATGTTTACGGAGATACAGTAATGCAAGCTGAAATAATGAACAAAAGTTTCCAATTGGTTTTCACTAAGGAAGGTAATTTTGTAGGGGGGAAGGGAGTGGCTAGAAATGTAGTGTTAAAAGATATAAAAGTGAAAGTGCAGAAAGTGTGTAGATTACTGGAAACTCAAGATGTAAGGAAGGCCCCAGGTCCTGATGGGATCTCTGATTGGATACTAAAGGAATGCAGAGAACAAGCAGCATATAAGATTCACAGTTTAATTGTGTGTTCCCTGGAAGAAGGGAAAGTGCCTTGGCCCCTTGGGAATGGAGGAGGGCCAATTTGTTGCCAATTTACAAAGGAGGGAATAAGGAAGAGCCCCTGAGTTATAGACCAGTGTCCCTGATCATCATGGTCGCAAAATTGTGCTAGAGAATCTTGAAAGACAGGTGGATAAAATATCTAGAGGAGATGAACAAAGACAGGTGGATAAAATATCTGGAGGAGATGAACATTTTGTCAGAAAGTCAGTTTGGATTCAGAAATGGAAGGTCGTGTGCCTCTAATTCGTCGAGCTTCTACTCAAGGGCAGTTGACATGTTACAGGTAAGAGATAGTTGGATGGATTGTGTGTGCTTAGATCTAGAGAAAACTTTTGACATAGTACCCCATGAGCGACCAATATGGGCATTGGAGCACATAAGAGGACTGAAGGGGAACCTCATGGAGTGAATGAGAGACTTCATGAGAGATCGACAGATGAGGACTGTAATAATGGACAGGATGTCAGGATGGAGGCAAGTAGCAAGTGATGTCCTGCAGGACTTGGTGCTGGCGCTTGAAATGTTCCTAATTTATGTAAACGATATGGTGGATGGAATGAACAGTTGTGCAAGTCTGTTTGGAGACGATGTAAAGATCATGAGGAGAGTAGAAGTTGAAGAGGATTGTAAAATGCTGCAAGAAGATCTGGATAAGATTTATGATTGGAAGCAGGAATGAGAAATGAAATTCAGTGCAAAAAAATGCAAAATATTGGAGACGGGTAAAAGTACTTTTTTTTTTTTTTTTTTTTTTTTTTTATGTGTCCGACTCTGGGCAAAGGCTCAGGGCCTATTTCTTGGGGGCAGTTGCCTATCCCAAGGCCCAGTAGTCCTCCCACACCTCCACATGTCACCACTTCGGCGCTAACACCCACCGTCCATATTGAATACATGCTAGGGCTGTCTCATACAGGACTGGTGTATTGGTATTAGCGGGGGTATTTTTACGACATGTCGGCGGGTCATCTGGTAGATCAGGAAAGTCTGCTTTCATGAAATTCAAATCCTTAAACTGTTCCCTGCCCCAGCCGGGATTCGATCCTGGGTCCGTTAGGACCGCAAGCCGCCTCTCTACCGATTCAGCCACCGCCTCCCCCATCGCTGAATTACTGAATGGGAAAGGGATCAGTCACAGAGGAACCTAGGAGTGTTGGTGCAGGATAATTTGTCACTCTAAAAACACATTAACAAGGTTGTCAGAGAGACGTATAAGTTCTTGACACACTTAAGAGTGGCATTTCAGTACATGGATTAGGAGATGATGAAGAAATTGATAGTGGCTATGATCTGCCCGGGGTTAGAATATGCGGCAGTGGTGTGGTCCCCACATAAAAAGAAGGATATAAACAAGATTGAGAGAATACAAGGAGCAGCAGCCAAGATGGTTCCTAGCCTGGCAGATCTGTCGTACAAGGAAAGACTAGAAAAGCTGAGTCTGCCTTTCTCAGAAGAAAGAAGAGATAGGGGTGACATAATTGCAATATTTGGGGCCATGATGACAGTAGACAAAATTGACAGAGATCTGTTAGGCGAGATGGGGGAGCAACAAGAGGACATGGAAAGAAATTGAAAAAGACAGGCCGCTTGATATCAAGAAATACAGTTTTCCACACAGATGCACTGACCTGTGGAGTTGCCTAGACAAAGAGATTGTCCAGCCCAAAAACTTAAATGAGTTTAGAGCAAAGTTTGACTGATTGGGACACGGAGACAGGACCCCACGAGCATGGCTCATTTCTTGTATGTCTCAACTAGGTAAATGCAACTAGGAAAATACACACACACACACACACACACACACACACACACACACACACACACACACACACACAGCGAGAAAGAGAGAGAGTGGAGGTAGAAATTAGGCATCAGAAATTCTGTGGTTGTTAGAAATTGACCCAACTAGCATTAAAGTTATTGGTGCAGGGGTTTGGCTAGTTTTATTCACAATACATTAAAGCAAGCGTCCTAATATAGTACTGTATTTCCTGTGATGCAAGAGTGGGTCAGGGCATTTGTAGTTCAGATTTCCTGTCTTATCTGATGGTCATGTTCCTAAAAAGATCAAAGAGCGTTGTTCTGAATTGCCTTATATCATCTGAACTTGAGTAATTGGATTTGCAGTACAGTATTAGAGTAGCTTATATATCAAAATGTTGCAGAATAATAGTACTATTTAATGACAGATATATCTATCTATCTATCTATCTATTGCCAGACGCCTTAATCCCGTTTGGGGTGGCCACAAACAAATCGCCTCCAAGTCGCCCTGTCCCCTGCCATTTCACTCCCCTGCTCCCAACTCACACCCCCCTCTCTCAAATACCTCTCCACCCCATCCCTCCATCTCATCCCAGGCCTCCCCCTCCCTCTTTCCCCCTCCACCTCACTCACATACACTCTCTTCGTCAGTCTTTCACCCTCCATCCTCTCCACATGGCCAAACCACCTCAGTATGTTCCTCATAACGCTTCCTATCACATCCACATCAACACCACAACGCTCCTTTATATCCTCATTCGTCAGCCTGTCTCTCCATGTGACTCCACAGGCTCCTCTTAAATAACTCATTTCCACTGCTCTCACTCTTAACTTGTGTCCTTCCAACAACGTCCAAGCTTCACTTCCGTACGTTAGAGTTGGTATCACAATACTGTCATGTAGTAACTTTTTCACTTCCATGCTCACTTCCCTGTTTCTTATCACTGCTTTCAAAGAACCAGCAACCTTTCTTCCCTGCTGTACCCTTTCAAGCACTTCACCCTCCAAACCTCCATCCTTACTCATCACACTACCCAAGTACTTAAACGTACTCACATTTTCCAATTCCTCACCATCCAACCTCGCTGTACATTCACTGACTTCACCTCTCTCAAAGACCATCACTTTACTCTTCCCTACATTCACCTTTAGATTCCGTTTCTTACACACTCTCCCAAACTCATCCATATATATATATATTCTTTATTATTAACTTTATATCAGCAAGTTATGATACTATGACACTTAGTCTAACATTAATATTTTCACTGCTTTTCAGTGGCATCACCCTGCCTTGTACTGCACCTCTGTGACCACCTTACCTTTGGAGAGGATCAGGAACATCGGAATATCAGCTCACATTGACTCTGGAAAGACCACCCTGACTGAGCGGATCCTTTTTTACACAGGCAGGATTGATGAAATGCATGAGGCAAGAATTACATGTATATATCTGTGTATCTATAAATCTATATACTATATATATATATATCATCCATCATCCAATCCTACATTGCCCCATGAGTAGCGTAGGAGCCCGGGGCTAGGCAGTTGGTCCCGACATTTAAGATGAGAGTGAACAGCCTCACTCATCCCTGAGTGGTATTACATGAGCAATCAACCCCAACCACCCCTTGGATATAAACCTTCACTGGCTCAATCCGATTGGAGCGCAATAATTACCCACTAAAACCACCAGACGCCAAAATCTGGTTATATGGTTACCACCCAGCATAGTAAATGCTTTCCTGGTGTACAGGAAACCATTTGGCTTGTCATTCAGTGTAGAGTCACCCACAGGCTGAAGGAAGAGGAAAGAAAGACAGAAGAGGGAGTGTAAAGTCACCCGTAGGCAGAAGGACAAGGAAAGAAGGACAGAAGAGAATGGAAGGATGGAGAGGAAAGGGCAGACACCCGGGAGCAGCATTACATCGAGCGAGTGGATGGTGAGTGCCCCCACCTACCACAAAATATATATATATATATATATATATATATATATATATATAATATACATGAGGTCCCGCTTGCAAGAGTATACCCATGCACCACCTTGTTGAAAATTGAGATAATGCTATCCCACAGTCCCTCAGAGTATGTACAGTACTTTCATATGGACTTGGTGGATGTGGTGTATGACCCAAGACATAAGGACGAAAACCCATAGAAATAACATTGGGTTTATATCGCCACTCTTTATCAAGCACAACCACTATATTCATTAATAAGCTTATTAATGTAAAACATCATTATTCTTAGTATTATTGGCGTTATTTTGTTTGTTATTGCATTTAATAGACATAAAGTGTATATTGTTCACATAAAAACACAGAACAACGATGACCAGGTGAAAAAAAAATGCTGCGTGTTGATAATTTTTTTGAAAAATTTATAAAACCTACGTTTTATGACAATGACCAGGCAAATTCATAACCAACCACTCTACAGACATTCAACTTCATCTTACAACATAAAGGAACTCACAAGCTATTGGCCTGCGGCACTAGTTTATGCATAATAGCAGCAGCATTGTATGCTAATATGTTGATTTTTTTTTTTTTTTAGGGGGGGTAAAAACAATAGTACCTTTACTAAAAACTTTTGACAAAATAGAGACAATCAGCTTTAAAATGATGTAAACGCCATTATCCTAGGTATAATAGTTTTTGCGGCATCATTCTTCAAAGTTGTAAAAACTTTAAACGCGATTTCTGCCACTTTAAAAAAATGGTGCATGGGTATACTGTTGCACGTGGGGCCTCAATATATATATATACAGTACATATATATATACTGTATATACATACATACATACATATATATATATATATATATATATATATATATATATAGTATACTCAATCCTCGTAAACCGCAGCAATTTGGGTCTGGACCACTGCCGCGGATTACAAATTCCGCTGTTTGTAAATAATAACTCTTATGTGCAAAATTCATTAGGGTCTGGACTTTGGCCAACCACCCCCCAAAGCACCCTACCTACACCTATCTAGGCACCATCAAACACAAACATACAAATTTAGGAATATTCAGTGCATATATTTAATAGAAATAAGCAAGGTTAAGGGATCTCACCGTAATCCTATGACGATATTACTTAAGTGAATGAAGTGGGGTGGTGTTGGGAAGAACTTAGAACCTCTCAGCATGAGGTGGAGGTGCTCCCTCATGCTGTTCTTCCTTCTCCAGCTCCTCAGCTTCCCTCAGGAAGCCCTCAAAGTCTGCCTAGTTTTGTTTTGGTTTCTCCCTGGTTTTGTAGATTGTCCTTATGGTCGACTCGTTCCTCCCATATTCTTTCGCCAAGCCTGCAAACTTCTCTCCCTTCTCAACATGACAAATGAGCTTCAAACGTTGACTGTATGACAACGGTGGCTGCTTCTTGATGCCACAGGGCTTAGAGAGCTTCTTCAGGGGTTCGGGAGGGGCCATGGAAGGTAGGAGGTGGGGGGAAAGTGCACAAAAAAAAGGCAGGTAGCTCTTGTACCGCACGGTGATGCTTTGTACTGTGCGGGTTGGCGGGCAGAACAACAACAACATGGCGGCATTAGTATGCACACTTGCCACCAGGGACGGGTGGTGATTGGTTGTTGGGTCGCGGTTATTAAATTGAATGCTGCGGTTTACGATTCTCCTCGGAAAAGGCCCACTTTGGTGCCTAGATCCGCGATTTTCGTGACTTCTATCTATCTATCTATCTATTGCCAGACGTCTCAATCCCGTTTGGGGTGGCCTCAAACAAATCGCCTCCAAGTTGCCCTGTCCCCCGCCATTTCACTGCCCTGCTCCCAACTCACACCCCCCTCTCTCTCATATACCTCTCCACCCCATCCCTCCATCTCATCCTCGGCCTCCCCCTCCCTCTTCTCCCCTCCACCTCACTCACATACACTCTCTTCGTCAGTCTTTCACCCTCCATCCTCTCCACATGGCCAAACCGCCTCAGTGTGTTCCTCATAACGCTTCCTATCACATCCACATCAACACCACAACGTTCCTTTATATCCTCATTCGTCAGCCTGTCTCTCCACGTGACTCCACAGGCTCCTGTTAAATAACTCATTTCCACTCCTCTCACTCTTGACTTGTGTCCTTCCAATAATGTCCAAGCTTCACTTCCGTACGTTAGAGTTGGTATCACAATACTGTCATGTAGTAACTTTTTCACTTCCATGCTCACTTCCCTGTTTCTTATCACTGCTTTCAAAGAACCAGCAACCTTTCTTCCCTGCTGTACCCTTTCAAGCACTTCACCCTCCAAACCTCCATCCTTACTCATCACACTACCCAAGTACTTAAACGTACTCACATTTTCCAATTCCTCACCATCCAACCTCACTGTACATTCACTAACTTCACCTCTCTCAAAGACCATCACTTTACTCTTCCCTACATTCACCTTTAGATTCCATTTCTTGCACACTCTCCCAAGCTCATCCACCAAGCCTTGCAGCTCCCCTTCGTCTTCACTCAACAACACAGTATCATCTGCAAACAAACAGTACAGGGAGTTTCCAAACACTATCCTCTCTCACCAGGGCCACTCTAACATCAACTACCCTACCTTGTACCTCTTTTATTACCCCATCCATGTACAGATTGAACAACCATGGAGACATGACACATCCCTGTTTCAAACCAACTTTCAAAGAGAAAAATTCACTTAGTTCACCATCCACACGCACTGCAGCCTTAGCACCATCGTACATACTCTTCACAGCATTCAACAACTTCCCATCTACTCCATATATTCTTAACACTTTCCACAATCCTTGTCTATCCACCCTGTCATATGCTTTCTCCAAATCCATGAAAGCCACATACAACTTCTTTCCCTTCTCTAGAAACTTTTCCACTAAAGATCTAAGAATGAATATCTGATCTACACAACCTCTTCCCTTCCTAAAGCCTCCCTGTTCTTCTCCAACTAATTTCTCTGTTATTTCTCTAACTCTGTCTATAAGTATCCTACCATACACTTTTCCTATTATACTAAGATGACAAATGCCCCTATGGTTACCACACACTTCTTTTTCCCCTTTTCCTTTGTACAAGGGCATAATTATACCTGACTTCCAATCCTCCGGGACTCTACCTTCCTCCCAGGCCATTCTGCACATCTTCCACATCCATTCTACTACTATCTCTCCCCCATGCTTCAGCATTTCACCACACACTCCATCAATTCCTGGGGCTTTCCCTGATTTAACTTTCTTCATTGCTTCCACAACTTCTATCCTACTGATTTCTTCCTGTCTTCTCACCTCCCTCCTTCTCCCAGCCATTCCCCAGCCACTTATACTCGCATTACTTCCATCCTCTATGTTTAACAATTCCTTAAAGTGTTCTCTCCATCTGCTCACTTTTTCTCCCTTCTCCACTAGTAATCTACCATTTTTATCTTTCACTCCCCTGCTAACTTCACTTCCACCCTGTCTTACTTTTTTCACTTCTCTCCAGAACATTTTCTTACAGTCCCTCCAATTTACACTCAAATTCCTTCCAAATTCCTCATCCACTCTCTTCTTAATCTCTCTTACTAATCTTTTCACCACTCTCTTTCTTTCCACATATAACTCTCTCTTCCGCCTCTCAACTTCTTCCACGCCCCTATTTCTCATCCATTCATTGTATGCTTTCTTCTTTTGTGCCACAGCCTGTTTCACCTCTTCAGTCCAACACGCTGTTCCTTGCACCCCCCTCCGTCTTCTCTTCCTTCCACACACCACATCACATGCTGCACATATTTCTTCTGTAATTATCCTACAGACACCTTCCACGTCTCCCATCTGCTCCAATTCATATTTGCCCAATCGTTCCTCCACTTCTCTCTTATACTCTGCCTTTTTCTCATCCTCTTGTAACCTTTCCACTCTCCTTGCAACTACTCCTTCCTCTCGTCTTTCCCTTCTTCTATTCCTCCATCTTACTTGCATTCTAATTCTGGCCACCACCAAGCAGTGGTCAGAAAGTCCACTCCCCCAACCTCTATACACTCTTGCATCCTTTACACATCTTCGCATCCTTTCATCCACACACACATAATCAATCATTGCCTTTCTTTCATTCAGTTCACCACCCACCCTTCTCATCACTCGCCATGTATACCTGTGGATCATTTTATGCCTGAAGAGGGTATTGGCTATCACCAACCCCCTCCCAGCACAAATGTCCACTAATGCACTCCCATTCTCATCTATCTCAGCAGGCACACCCCACTCACCAACTATTCCATCCACCTTCACATTCCCAACTTTACCATTCATATCACCAATCAAAAACACTCTCTCATTCCTTCCAAACTTTTCCATGCACACTTCCACATTTGTCCAGAACTCTTCTCTCACTCTTCTAGCACGATCTTGCGTTGGTGCATACACACACACAATTGCCCACATTTGTATTCCAACTTTCAACTTTACCCACACAATCCTTGACCCAACTGATCCATACTGTCTTATGTTCCTCTTCCATCTTTTACTCACAACTATACATACTCCTTCCTTTGCCCTCTCATTCTCACCTACTCCTGCACATATACCCCATCCATTCTCCCATTCTCTCACACTTTCTCCTCTCCATTTTGTTTCAGTTATTCTACATACATCCACTTTCGCACCCTAAAGCACCTGGACAATCTCTCTCTCTTTCACCTCATCATTCGCTCCTCTTACATTCCATGTGCTCATTACCAAGTCCTTTGTCCGGTCCTGGGTCGTCATCGTTTGGTCAGTCCTTGTCCGAGGCTTCTTGTTTGTTTTTTTAGTTAGCTGTTTTCCGGGGAGGGGCACTAACACTCCGCCAACCCTTTTAGTCGCCTTTTACGACAAACAGGGATACTGGGGGAGTATTCTTGAAAACCCCCGTGCCCCCAGGGGGGCCCCCCTACCCCCAGGGGGGTTTAAGGGTGCTGGCAGTCTGACAGCCACTTTGCCGCGGATTACGAATCCGTGGTTTATAAACACTCAGTTTACGAGGATTGAGTGTATATGTATATATAGCAGTGGATGGGGGCACCCGTCATCCACTCACTCAGTGTAGAGATGCTATATAATCTCTGCACTAAGTGACAAGGCAGATTGATTCCTGTACCCAGGAAACCATTTACTACGCTGGCTGGTAACCATATAACCGGGGTTTCTGGCAGGGTTAAGTGTCCCCCAGATTCCCCTATCCAAAATCACTTAATCATGGCAGTTTTTTCAGAGAGCCTTGAAGGGCCCAATATCTGGGAAGATTCGCATGGCCATGTGGAAGGTGAGAGGTGTGAATGAGGAGAGCAACAAGGTGGAGGTAGTGAATGTGTTCAAGAGTGCGAGATATGCCATGATGGCATTGTGTGAAACGAAGATGAAAGGTTGTGAAGTGGAGGAGTGGGAGGATGTGAAATGTGTAAGATTGGGAATGAATGGGCGAGGAAGGTGCAAGCAAGGAGTTGCTTTTGTTGATGAATGAGGTGTGGCAAAGTGGAATGTGAGACTAGAAATGTGTCAGCTCAAGGTGTATGTATGTTAAGTTCAAGTTTGAGAAGGTGAAATTGGCCTATCAGAGATGATCCTCATCAGAGGAAACAGAAGAGGTGATGACACTGATAATGCCCTGGCTTTGAACATTGGCGTGTCACAGCTTCATCCAGCCAGTTCTGTTCGAAATCTGGATGTTTATTTTAATTCAAAGTTAAATTACAAAGAACATATTAATCAAGTTGTCAGATTGTGTAACTTGCATATCAGAAATCTGTACTCTGTGAGAAAATTCCTGAATAGATGTTGCCTCTTAACTTTGGTCCATGCAGTGGTCTTGTCTCGTGTTGATTATTGTAATTCACTGTGGATTGGTCTTCCAAATAATATCCTAACAAAAGTTGAGTCTGTGTTGAACAGGGCAGCAAGGCTTATCTTAGGTCTCCCTCCCAAGAACCTCAAGTACCCCATTCTTAATTGAGCTGCATTGGTTACCAGTAAAGGCTAGAAATGAAGTTAAACTGTGTCTTATTACATTCAAGGTTCTTAAGCTTAGTGATCCAAAGTATCTCGCCGAATTGTTAAAACTCCCATCGGCACGCCTGGGTGTGATGTTACGCAGTGAAGATGATTCCTTGCGTCTTGACGAGTCTGGGGCCATTCGCCAGTCATCTTTCTCTGATCGTTCTTTCGTGTATAGAGCCCCTAGATTGTAATATAGATTGCCATTGTCCATGAGACAACTCTCTTCTGTTGAATCCTTAAAGAGACAGCTGAAAGCCTTTCTTTTTTCAGAATGCTGTGACCTGGAGAGAGGTACTGTGATGGATGATTATAGGGTTTAATTATTGCCACTTTCATTTTTTGTTTTCTTTTTTTCACTGATGATATTTGAAGTGTATATGAGAGATGTCACAATTCTTGTAAAAATAATGTACAGTATATGTATGGAAGAAGAGCATAAGACAGTATGGATCAGTTGGGTCAAGGATTGTGTGGGTAAAGTTGAAAGTTGGAATACAAATGTGGGCGATTGTGTGTGTGTATGCGCCAACCCAAGTTCGTGCTAGAAGAGTGAGAGAAGAGTTCTGGACAAATGTGGAAGTGTGCATGGAAAAGTTTGGAAGGAATGAGAGAGTGTTTTTGATTGGTGATATGAATGGTAAAGTTGGGAATGTGAAGGTGGATGGAATAGTTGGTGAGTGGGGTGTGCCTGCCGAGATAGATGAGAATGGGAGTGCATTAGTGGACATTTGTGCTGGGAGGGGGTTGGTGGTAGCCAGTACCCTCTTCAGGCATAAAATGATCCACAGGTATACATGGCGAGTGATGAGAAAGGTGGGTGGTGAACTGAATGAAAGGAAGGCAATGTTTGATTATGTGTGTGTGGATGAAAGGATGCGAAGATGTGTAAAGGATGCAAGAGTGTATAGAGGTTGGGGGAGTGGACTTTCTGACCACTACTTGGTGGTGGCCAGAATTAGGATGCAAGTGAGATGGAGGAATAGAAGAAGGGAAAGACGAGAGGAAGGAGTAGTTGCAAGGAGAGTGGAAAGGTTACAAGAGGATGAGAAAAAGGCAGAGTATAAGAGAGAAGTGGAGGAACGATTGGGCAAGTATGAATTGGAGCAGATGGGAGACGTGGAAGGTGTGTGTAAGATATTTACAGAAGAAATAGGTGCAGCATGTGATGTGGTGTGTGGAAGGAAGAGAAGGCGGAGGGGGATGCAAGGAACAGCGTGTTGGACTGAAGAGGTGAAACAGGCTGTGGCACAAAAGAAGAAAGCATACAATGAATGGGTGAGAAATAGGGGCGTGGAAGAAGTTGAGAGGCGGAAGAGAGAGTTATATGTGGAAAGGAAGAGAGAGGTGAAAAGATTAGTAAGAGAGTAAGAAGAGAGTGGATGAGGAATTTGGAAAGAATTTGAGTGTAAAGTGGAGGGACTGTAAGAAAATGTTCTGGAGAGAAGTGAAAAGAGTAAGACAGGGTGGAAGTGAAGTTAGCAGGGGAGTGAAAGATAAAAATAGTAGATTACTAGTGGAGAAGGGAGAAAAAGTGAGCAGATGGAGAGAACACTTTAAGGAATTGTTGAACGTAGAGGATGGAAGTAATGTGAGTATAAGTGGCTGGGGAATGGCTGGGAGAAGGAGGGAGGTGAGAAGACAGGAAGAAATCAGTAGGATAGAAGTTGTGGAAGCAATGAAGAAAGTTAAATCGGGGAAAGCCCCAGGAATTGATGGAGTGTGTGGTGAAATGCTGAAGCATGGGGGAGAGATAGTAGTAGAATGGATGTGGAAGATGTGCAGATTGGCCTGGGAGGAAGGTAGAGTCCCGGAGGATTGGAAGTCAGGTATAATTATTCCCTTGTACAAAGGAAATGGGGAAAAAGAAGTGTGTGGTAATCATAGGGGCATTTGTCTTCTTAGTATAATAGGAAAAGTGTATGGTAGGATACTTATAGACAGAGTTAGAGAAAGAACAGAGAAATTAGTTGGAGAAGAACAGGGAGGCTTTAGGAAGGGAAGAGGTTGTGTAAATCAGATATTCATTCTTAGATCTTTAGTGGAAAAGTTTCTAGAGAAGGGAAAGAAGTTGTATGCGGCTTTCATGGATTTGGAGAAAGCATATGACAGGGTGGATAGACAAGGATTGTGGAAAGTGTTAAGAATATATGGAGTAGATGGGAAGTTGTTGAATGCTGTGAAGAGTATGTACGATGGTGCGAAGGCTGCAGTGCGTGTGGATGGTGAACTAAGTGAATTTTTCTCTTTGAAAGTTGGTTTGAAACAGGGATGTGCCATGTCTCCATGGTTGTTCAATCTGTACATGGATGGGGTAATAAAGGAGGTACAAGGTAGGGTAGTGGATGTTGGAGTGGCCCTGGTGAGAGAGGATAGTGTTTGGAAACTCCCTGTACTGTTGTTTGCAGATGATACTGTGTTGTTGAGTGAAGACGAAGGGGAGCTGCAAGGCTTGGTGGATGAGTTTGAGAAAGTGTGTAAGAAACGGAACCTAAAGGTGAATGTAGGGAAGAGTAAAGTGATGGTCTTTGAGAGAGGTGAAGTTAGTGAATGTACAGCGAGGTTAGATGGTGAGGAATTGGAAAATGTGAGTACGTTTAAGTATTTGGGTAGTGTGATGAGTAAGGATGGAGGTTTGGAGGGTGAAGTGCTTGAAAGGGTACAGCAGGGAAGAAAGGTTGCTGGTTCCTTGAAAGCAGTGATAAGAAACAGGGAAGTGAGCATGGAAGTGAAAAAGTTACTACATGACAGTATTGTGATACCAACTCTAACATACGGAAGTGAAACTTGGACATTGTTGGAAGGACACAAGTCAAGAGTGAGAGGAGTGGAAATGAGTTATTTAAGAGGAGCCTGTGGAGTCACGTGGAGAGACAGGCTGACGAATGAGGATATAAAGGAGCGTTGTGGTGTGGATGTGGATGTGATAGGAAGCGTTATGAGGAACACACTGAGGTGGTTTGGCCATGTGGAGAGGATGGAGGGTCAAAGACTGACGAAGAGAGTGTATGTGAGTGAGGTGGAGGGGGGTAGAGGGAGGGGGAGGCCGAGGATGAGATGGAGGGATGGGGTGGAGAGGTATATGAGAGAGGGGTGTGTGAGTTGGGAGCAGGGCAGTGAAATGGCAGGGGACAGGGCGACTTGGAGGCGATTTGTTTGTGGCCACCCCAAACGGGATTGTGGCGTCTGGCAATAGGTAGATAGATAGATATGTATGTCGAGTGCTAGTGAATTCCCTTTAGAAGAACTGACGCTTTTGAAAAACAAAAGACCAGATTATTATTATTATTATTATTAGTACTATTATTATTAATATTATTGGGGTTTATTGCTCATGTAATACCACTCAGGGATGAGTGAGGCTGGTCATTCTCATCTTAAATGTCAGGACCAACTGCATAGCCCCGGGCTCCTACGCTCCTCATGGGTGCAACGTAGGATTGGATGATGGATGGATGGATTGTTGTTATTATTTCCTTTACTGATACTGGCAATGTGTTTCTGAATGTTTTTCCTATTGCATTTAATTAATTTTTGTACTTTCCGTCGAAGAACATCATATTTGTTTTTATCACTGGCTGTGGGATTATAATTTTAATATCAAGATTTTTTGCTATCAGAAATGTTCAATATCAGAGTTCCACCATTTGTGTTTAGAATTTTTGGCAGGCTGTCTGTTGCGCACTGGAATACATAACCTGACTGCATTGTTGAGAGCATATTTTAAAAATTTCCATGCATCATTGATATGTTTCAACAGTGGGATACCCATCACTTTCACTTACAGTTGCCTTTAATATATTAAACTTTGCCCTCTTTTAGTCAGGCACTTTCTCACAGCTGGTCCTGATATTGTCTTCACTGAATTTAATGTTAAATGTAACTGTGTGATGATCACTTGTACTAAATTTTTTGATGTGGCTAAGACAAGAGCTTGGATGTTAGCTCCACACACTGGATAATTTACAAACTGATACAATGAACTTTCCTGCAAGTTTGTATATAGGTCTAATCATGCGTGCGAGGATAAGGCTTCTTCCCATTTCGGAACTGATAGATTAAAATCACTAAATATTATGGTGCTTTGGGTACAAGAGATTTCGGCAATTTGATTGTAGATTTCATTGTTGATGTTGAGTGGATGATTGGGTGGATGATAAATTATCAAGTTGAATATAAATAGTGTCAATGTTTTCAGTACATGGCTCAGTAATTATGATTGGATGAAATTCTGATTTAATATTAGGCGCTCTGAGCCAGAGGGGTGACTGTGCATTTTGCTTATTTGCTTTGCCATCTAATTACCAAACAGTAATATACTTTAGACATGTCATGTTTACCACCATTTTAATCGTCTTGGCTAGCACTTTGAAGCTAAACAATAAAATGCATATAAGTATAATTTTACCATTATATGTAGAAAGAAAGAGAGAGGTGACAAGATTAGTAGGAGAGAGTAAGAGGAGAGTGGATGAGGAATTTGGAAAGAATTTGAGTGTAAAATGAAGGGACTGTAAGAAGATGTTCTGGAAAGAGGTGAAGAGAGTAAGACAGGGTGGAAGTGAGATTAGCAGGGGAGTGAAAGATAAAAATGGTAGATTACTAGTGGAGAAGGGAGAAAAAGTGAGCAGATGGAGAGAACACTTTAAGGAATTGTTGAACATAGAGGATGGAAGTAATGCGAGTATAAGTGGCTGGGGAATGGCTGGGAGAAGGAGGGAGGTGAGAAGACAGGAAGAAATCAGTAGGATAGAAGTTGTGGAAGCAATGAAGAAAGTTAAATTGGGGAAAGCCCCAGGAATTGATGGAGTGTGTGGTGAAATGCTGAAGCTTGGGAGAGAGATAGTAGTAGAATGGATGTGGAAGATGTGCAGATTGGCCTGGGAGGAAGGTAGAGTCCCGGAGGATTGGAAGTCAGGTATAATTATTCCCTTGTACAAAGGAAATGGGGAAAAAGAAGTGTGTGGTAATCATAGGGGCATTTGTCTTCTTAGTGTAATAGGAAAAGTGTATGGTAGTATACTTATTGACAGAGTTAGAGAAAGAACAGAGAAATTAGTTGGAGAAGAACAGGGAGGCTTTAGAAAGGGAAGAGGTTGTGTAGATCAGATATTCATTCTTAGATCTTTAGTGGAAAAGTTTCTAGAGAAGGGAAAGAAGTTTTATGCGGCTTTCATGGATTTGGAGATAGCATATGACAGGGTGGATAGACAAGGATTGTGGAAAGTATTAAGAATATATGGAGTAGATGGGAAGTTGTTGAATGCTGTGAAGAGTATGTATGATGGTGCTAAGGCTGCAGTGCGTGTGGATGGTGAACTAAGTGAATTTTTCTCTTTGGAGGTTGGGTTGAAACAGGGATGTGTCATGTCTCCATGGTTGTTCAATCTGTTCATGGATGGGTTAATAAAAGAGGTACAAGGTAGGGTAGTGGATGTTGGAGTGGCTCTGGTGAGAGAGGATAGTGTTTGGAAACTCCCTGTACTGTACTGTTGTTTGCAGATGATACTGTGTTGTTGAGTGAAGACGAAGGGGAGCTGCAAGGCTTGGTGGATGAGTTTGGGAGAGTGTGCAAGAAACGGAATCTAAAGGTGAATGTAGGGAAGAGTAAAGTGATGGTTTTGGAGAGAGGTGAAGTCAGTGAATGGACAGCGAGGTTGGATGGTGAGGAATTGGAAAATGTGAGTACGTTTAAGTACTTGGGTAGTGTGATGAGTAAGGATGGAGGTTTGGAGGGTGAACTGCTTGAAAGGGTACAGCAGGGAAGAAAGGTTGCTGGTTCTTTGAAAGCAGTGATAAGAAACAGGGAAGTGAGCATGGAAGTGAAAAAGTTACTACTTGACAGTATTGTGATACCAACTCTAACCTATGGAAGTGAAGCTTGGACATTGTTGGAAGGACACAAGTCAAGAGTGAGAGGAGTGGAAATGAGTTATTTAAGAGGAGCCTGTGGAGTCACATGGAGAGACAGGCTGACGAATGAGGATATAAAGGAGCGTTGTGGTGTGGATGTGGATGTGATAGGAAGTGTTATGAGGAACACACTGAGGTGGTTTGGACTTGTGGAGAGAATGGAGGGTGAAAGGCTGACGAAGAGAGTGTATGTGAGTGAGGTTTAGGGGGGAAGAGGGAGGGGGAGGCCGAGGATGAGATGGAGGGATGGGGTGGAGAGGTATATGAGAGAGGGGGGTGTGAGTTGGGAGCAGGGCAATGAAATGGCGAGGGATAGGACGACTTGGAGGCAATTTGTTTGTGGCCACCCCAAACAGGATTGAGGCATCTGGCAATAGATAGATAGATAGATATAATTAGCCATGTCAAAGTTTAACAACTAATTACCGAAAATAAGTAAAATGCACGGTCACCCCTCTGGCTCGGAGCGCCTCGTATATAACAACACTGCCCTCTGCTCTATTCTCGCTTTCACCACAGAAAATGTGATAGCCTGGTAAATTTTACTCTGCCAGAAAATCTGTTTGCTCAGTATTTAGCCGGTATTCTGTTAAACCAATTATATCATAATCTTCAGTAAAGACAAGGGCCTCTAAATCAGAAAATTAATTACGCAGACTGTGTGACTTTACAAGAAGTGATTTAATGTGTTTACCTTTCCCATGTGTATTGATTTGTCATATTGTATTATATCTACGTTTGCCTCCCATGATGCTTGTTTTTTCTCCAGATAAAACTTACTGCATCACTAAGCTAATGACCAAGACAGGCAGAACCAACAGCATTCAAGTGTAGTCCACCATTTGCAAATAGCGTTCACTGTTCGTAAAAGTGGTTCCATGTGTGTGTCGATGAACTCCCTGCCTTCCTGCAAGCAGAGTTACTTGACCCTGTCATTTATACTAATTCTTTACTGAAGAAGTCATTCCCTGCATCAGTTGTTGGAAGTGTGCCTGAAAATAAAATGTTGTTTTATCCTTGTAGCTTCCGATCATTTTTCTGTACTTCTTCATTATCTCCTCTAATTAGGTTGATACCTCAGTGTGGGAATTCCTTAAGAGGAATCATGGCATACTTTTTTACATTTTGTGTATATTTGACAGGTGCGTGGAAAGGATGGGGTGGGTGCAGTTATGGACAGTATGGAATTGGAGCGTCAACGTGGCATCACCATCCAGAGTGCTGCCACCTTTACAATGTGGAAGGACCATAACATTAACATTATTGACACTCCAGGTAAATTATCTGTTGTTGTGGCTGCAGGCTCATCTTAATGTGAACCTTGTGGACTGCCTGTTGAAGCTGCACTTGTGCAGTCCACCATCCTACTTTGGGGGCATAGGGGGGAAGTTGAGGGACAACTGTTTAACAGGACTGAGCTTCCCATTTATAGCTATGCCACCACACAGAGGTGACCCTGACCATAAAATCCTAGATACAGACATACATTATCAAATCTAGTTAAAACAAATGTTACACTTTTCAGAATTTACCAAGCCAAAAATCTCATGGCAGTATGTCAAGAACTATGATAAATGAAAGGTAACACATCCCTGCTACACACTCACCTTACTGTAAATTCTTTGCTCTCTGCACTACACACTTACACACACATGCATGCACACTATTACCATGTGTGCAACCCATTCTTACAGTCCCTGCATTCACACATGTCTGGCTGTACAACCTTTGTTCTCCCTATTCATACAGTCACTGCTTTCAGACGTGTCTGACTGCACAACCTTTGTTCTCCCATTAAATGCCTTCCCAGGTCTGCTGTGATTTTTTTTTTTTCTTTTTCTTTTTCTTTTTATTTTTTTTAAGAAACTTTTTGCAGAATTTTTTTACTGTAAAGATACTGTTGTTGTACCATTACGTGGCATAAATCCAAATTGCATCTCATCAGTATTGACTCTCTCCCAGACCCTCTCAGAAATTAACATTTTTTTTGTCAAACATTTTCAGAAGAAAGGAGGGAGGGGGAACAGTTTTAACCCTTTGAGATTTTTGGCCCTCTGCCAATTGTGTCTGTGCCAGATTCAGCCGAGCAGACATAGAGCGTGCCATCGCACAGCGATATTTGTATATAATCGGCCACTGTACAGTAACTTTTTATGGTAGACTAATGAATTTGGTACTGTTTTAAAGCTGAATAGTTGCTCTTTATCGTAGTATGGTTGAAAAAGGTAAATGTGATAGGTAAAAGTCCAATAGGACGAGTAGCAGTTAGCCGAAAAGGAAAAATCGCACACCCTTCTGTAGAAAAATATTTGTAAAAAATAGAATATTAGAGTTATGGGAAATTTGATAGCATCATGACAATCTACAGTAAATTCCCTCTCTATTGATATGTAGGTTGTGGCAATTTATGATGGTTTTTACAGAGAAAAGTGAAAACTCTCAGTCACGTTGGCAAGTATCCATTCAGGTAATACCGATATTATTCGTGGTAAAAGCCTATTTATTATGCATATCTATCTTATGTACTTGTCACTGTAAAAACAAATACAGTAGTTGGAAAAGGATAAACAGGATAGTGTATGTGGAACAAGGCCAGATAGGAGATGGAAAACATGAAAAAAAAAAAAAAGTATATTGTTTTGTATGACTCAAATTCGAGTCATCAGAATCTCAACGGCTGGATTTATGATGACATGAAATCGTGTCGTCGGAATCTCAGAGGGTTAAGTAACTGTGCTACTGTCCTGAAATTTAGAGTGATTTGAAGCTTATATGTCCATCTATCATCCAATCCTCTAATGCCTCATCAGGACTGTAGGGGCCCAGAGCCAGACTACCTAACTTTGATGTTTAGGCAAGAATGTTCAGTTGCTTGCCCTAGAGTGGTATTATATGAGCAGTAAACCCCAACCACTCCTCAAATGTAAGCTCTTAAGAGCCACGTCCAGAGGAACTCCTTGAGAGTGAAATGGCTGGGAAGCATGCCGGCACGTGACTGGCTACAGCATAGCTGGGTCTTTCGGGTGTGGGCAATCAGGCAAGTTAGCTGCCTACTGCGACTGCAACACAATGGCGAGGTGTTCAGGAAGTTAGCCAAAGAAACCTTGATGGACTCTGAAAGAACAATAATGGCCCCCAGTCCCGTGCAGCCCTTAAATGGGCAGGGGGTGCTAAGAATCTCACGGTTGCCTCAGTTACAATCTAATTCCTTTGTCAATGCAAAAAATACAATTAAAATTGGTAACTGGAATGTGAGAACGCTAAATCATGACGGTAAAATCGATGAGTTAGTGAAGGTTTTTCAAAATTACGGACTTGATATTTGTGCTCTGACAGAAACTAGATTAACTGGAGTTGATAAGTTGGATTTGGAGGATGGTATATGTTTATTGATATCTGGCCGACAGGACGGAATGCATTATCAGGGAGTAGGATTGTTGCTGGGTTGTAAAGCAAATAAGGCTTTATGTGAGTGGGATCCTATAGATGAGCGATTGCTATACGCACGGTTTAAATCAAATCATGGCAACATCAGTCTGTTTGTGTGTTATGCACCTACTAATGATGCACTCGATGAAAGGAAAGACACATTTTATGAAAAGTTGCAAGAAGGAGTAGGAAGGGTACCTAGACATGATGTTTTGATCTGCGTTGGATACTTTAATGCAGTAATGGGCTGTTCAAATGAGGGATTTGAGGCATGTATGGGTAAGATGGGAGTTGGTAGTAGGATGAGTGAAAACGGAGTGAGGTTTGGAAGCTTCTGTCTAGCAAATGACTTAGTCATCGGGGGCACACTCTTTCAGCATTGCAATATACACAAGACAACTTGGGTGTCGCCGTGTGGAAAATATAAAAATCAGATTGATCACATCGCTATCAGTAGGAGGCATAGAAGTTCTCTGCTAGATGTTCATGTTAAACGGGGAGCGGATATTGGTAGTGACCATCAACTCAGCATTGCAAAAATAAGGTTTAAACTTAAAAATCAGAAGAAGGAAAAATCTGGTGTTGGTAGATACGATATTGTTAAGCTTAGAAGAGAAGGAGAAGAAAAGGAGGAATTCAGATTAGAATGCAGAAATAGGTTTTTGGTGTTGGAAACGTTGGAAGAGGGGGAGAGAAGTGTAGATGAGATGTGGGAGGATGTGAACAAAGTTTTGCATGAGACTGCTGAATGTACGATTGGAAGGAGACATAGATTCAGGAGAAAGAAATGGATATCAGAGGAGACGTGGTATATGATAAAAAAGAGGTGAGGCTAAATTGAGGAGTGAGATGCAATGCGTTGATGAACGAGAGATTGAATTAGCAAGAGCTGCGTACTGGAGTTTGAATTCAGAAGTAAGAAGGTTAGCTAGGAGAGATAAAAGAAGATGTGTGGATGAAAAGGTTGCAGAGACTGAAATCCTAATAAACAAAAATGATGGACAGAGTCAAAGAATAGCATATGAATCGATTAGAGAACTGAGTGGTAATGCAGGTAAACGCAAGGAAATACCAATTAGAGACAGGGAAGGAAATTTATTGACCAAAGATGGAGATATTAAAAATAGATGGAAAGAGCATTTTGAGACAGTTCTTAATAGACCAATACCACCAGAAGAGGATATACCGTCTGCTCAGGAAGATTTAAATATAGAAACAGGAGAGTTGAGGCTTGCAGAAGTGGAGAAAGCAGTAAAACAGTTAAAGAATAATAAGGCACCAGGGGAGGATGGTTTATTTCCGGAAATGTTTAAAGTGGAGGGGGGATAGATTAATAATGATCTTGACCAAGCTATTCAATAAGATATGGGTGACGGGGTTACTACCATCAGTTTGGAAGAATGGTGTAATTGTTAAAGTTCGAAGAAAGGAGACCTGAGTGAATGTGGTAATTGGAGGAATCTCTTTGTCACCGATAGCTTTGAAAGTTTTCAGTAGAGTGTTGTTAAATAGGTTGGAGCCGGTGGTTGAGGGTATTCTGAGGGATGAACAGGCTGGTTTTAGAAAGGGGACGTGGTTGCAATGATCAGATCTTTATAGTTAGGCATTTGATGCAGCAAGTTAATGAAATGAGAGTACCGTTAAGTCTTTGTTTTGTTGATTTTGAAAAGGCTTTTGATAGTGTTTCGAGAGAGTCTATGGGGGAAGATCATGAGACATTATGGAATACCAGAGGAGTTTGTGAGGGTCATTATGAACATGCATGAGGACACATTTTGTAAAGTGATGGTTGATGGTTGTCTGAGTGATTCGTTTGAAGTCAAGTCCGGAGTAATTCAAGGTGGTGTTCTATCGCCTTTACTATTTATATTGGTCATTGATTACATTATGAAACGTGTTGGAACAGAAACCGGTGCAGGTATACTTTGGGAGAGAACAGGAAACTTTTGGATTTAGATTATGCAGATGATATAGTTTTGATTTGTGATGGGCCAGAAGAGATGCAGAGAGTGTTGGACTGTTTGGTGAGTGAAGGTCGCAAGGTGGGTTTGGTTATTAATTGTGGAAAAACTGAAATAATCAATATGAATATGGAAAATGCGCAGGAATGTGTAATTGGAGGTATGGTTGTAAAGCAAGTTGATAGGTTTAAATATTTAGGTACTTATTTAGCCAAGGATGGTTCCTTGAACTTTGAATTCGAGGAAAGGTTAAAGAAGGCTAATCAGGCAATGGGAATGCTTAAAAATATTTGGAATAATAACAATTTCTCTGTGCATACAAAAATCAAACTTTATAAGGTAATGGTTAGGAGTATCTTAATTTATGGACACGAGTCTTGGTACAGCACAGTGACTATGGAAAATAAATTCTTGGTGTTTGAAAATAAAGCACTTAGAAGAATATTAGGAGTTAAGTGGTGGGAAAGGATACCAAATAGTAGAATTAGAGAAATAACGGGAGTGCAGCCGATCGATGAATATGTTAGATTCTCACGATGGAAGTGGCTAGGACATGTGTATAGGAGACAGGGAATAGTACGAGGTACACCAGGGTGGGTGGCACCTGGTAGGAGAGGTAGAGGAAGGCCAAAAGAGACGTGGGTGAGGACAATGAGACGGGAAGCTGGAGATGAATGTTGGGGAGATCTTGAGGAGTTAGCACAAGATAGGATGTGGTGGTGTGAGTTCATCGAGGCCCTATGCATCCCCGAGGGTGCCACAGGAAATGATTGATTGATTGATTGACTTTAAGCCACTAAACCATTTGGTTATATGGTTACCACCCAGCATTGTACTGTACAGGTGAATGGTTTTGTAGATTACAGGAAACATTTACCTTGTTGCACAGTGTAGTTACCTGAAGATAGCATTACATGGAGTGAGTGGATGACATATTTTACTAATGTTCTTTGTCTGTTCCTCAGGTCATGTAGACTTCACAGTTGAAGTAGAACGAGCATTACGAGTGTTGGATGGTGCAGTATTAGTGTTGTGTGCTGTTGGAGGTGTCCAGTCTCAGACACTTACCGTCAACCGACAAATGCGTCGTTATAATGTTCCCTGCCTTGCTTTCATCAACAAACTTGATCGCACTGGGGCCGATCCATACAGGGTGCTTAGACAGATGAGGTTGGTATCGCATTTTGTAGCTAACAAAGATACCTAATCCTTTTCAGCTCGGTTAATGGTCATTATTGGTGGCAAGAGTGGAGGCAAGTCACTGTGAAGCAGGGTGATTCCACCTTTGGTATATGGTAGTCACCATTTCCTGTTGACCTACTGCAGCCTCATTATTTTGACATAACCTAACGGTGTTCGCCCATATGCTGATGACTCCACCCTTCGCTTTTCCATTTGATCCACTGCGTCCATCTCAGCTGTTACTCCAACAAACAAGGTGTGAGGCTGTGGCACACCTAATGTATAGCTTGGCTTATATCTCTGACTGGGGTAAAAGTAGTCTTGTTGTTTTTAACACTTCAGAAGCTCAGTTCTTACATCCTTCAACCCGTCAAAGTCTCGTGCAGGAGTATCCTCTAATTTTTAACAATATCCGACACAATCCTGCATCAACTTTAACCCCTAAAGTCCGCAAATCTCCAGGCCTGACTGTCACCCCAGCAGCAAAAAGGCATCGATTTTTTCATCTTTCACCAAGGTAAAAATTATCTCACTGATTTGAAGAGCTTGGATTTCCACACCTGGAAATGCCAATCACAGTCCCATAGGCCTATTGGTTACCGCACAGACGATTGTCAACTGTTATAATAGTTACCCATTGCGTCAGCGAAAATAGGAAAATTTTGACATATACCTATTTTTCGCCACATAACCTTACAAAAATTACCCAAATTAATATGATACGTGTCCAGGCATGAAACAAGCTGTATGAGTGAGCATAAAAATAGAGGAAAAAATTACCTTTGCATGCAAGATAAAAATTTATCAATTCATCACATAAGTAAATCATTCAATAAGACAAATGTTTATACATACATTCAAATTTATAGATGAAGAAAAAACATTGATTTTTTTTTTTTTTAAGTAACAGAACGGAGGAAGGAAAAACAAGTGAATAAAAAAAATAATCCATACACCAGATTACTGGTGTCCTCTGTTCATAAAATATTTGTAACAGTTAGACTTGAACAGCTGTGGATTGAAATTTGGAGGGAAACAACTCTGGGGAAGCGAGTTCCAGAGAGATGCAGTTCGAGGAATGAAAGAATTCTGATAGGCAGAAGTTCTGCAATATGGCTGAGTGACATTCCAGTCATGAGCGCTACCAGATGCCCATGTAGCACGAGGGAAGGCATGGAGAGGTGGCACCATGGACGCAACTTCGTCTGAGCATTTGCCAAAAAAAAATCTGTAAAATAATGTCAGGGAGGCAACATTCCTCCTTACTTGCAGGGGAGGTAGTTTATTTGTAATGGCAGGGTTGTTAATAATTCTAACAGCTTTGTTCTTAATTTTGTCTAGTTGTTTTAACCCCTTAAACGCGGCTGTGTACAGTCGTTCCCCCCCGAGTGGCGGGGTTGTATCGCGGTCTGAGTACCTGTAGGAAAATATTCGCCAAAAATCAGAGATTAACCCTAGAACATTGTACTTGGTATGGCAGATAGTACTTACATTCAGCTTTCTCCAGAGACAGGTGTTGAGCCTTCGTGGACTACCCAAGGACTTGTGAAGACTTGCAAATTTGGGTAACCAAATCTTCACTTTCACACCTCCAGCAACCCGGTTTCCCCTCTACCACAGCCTCATTCTGTCACAGTAAACTTTATACTACAACATAAAGGTAGTTAGGAATCCATATTTGTACAATAAGCACTGAAAATAAGGCTAAAATCAACGGAGCATACGGCCGACATGCACTGTGGCGGCGATCTTCCCGTCACTCAACAAACATTTCCATTTTCACAGCTAAAAACATGAATACTACATTATTTTCAATCATATTACTTCCCAAAAGATCACCACGGCGCGCATTTTATTCTGCCTTACGTCCGCCACTTTATTCTCGTTCCTGTCGGCTGCTTGCACTGACTGGGAAGAGCTAGAACTCGCCATAATCTCACTTTGAAAGCCTGCAGTAAACTGACGCTAAACAGGGGCAAACCGTGAGAAAAAAAGCTAGTGTTACAACTGGGGAAACAAGCGTTTCCTAGTAGCATAAACTACTTGTGAGAGGAGAGCGCAGATTTACAGTTCTGAGCGCTCAGAGCGCTGCCATGTATCACAGCCAGGCTGGCCGGGCCGTGGTGGGGGGGGGAGGGGGGAAAACGCAATATTTGGCAACAACTGAGGTCAGTAGTACAAAGGTAAAGTATGCTAGTTGTAGCTAGAGGGTGGTGGTACTGATAGACAATACCAGCTGGAGCCTGCTTGCCCGCGGTTATTCAAAATTTACTAAAATCGCAAACGCGACGATCCGCCGTTATGTCCTTTGGGCCGACCATCGCAAATGCGACGATCCGCATTTAAGGGGTTAATGCAACCTCTCCACATCCATTCCACAAGGGTGAGCAATATTCAAGCTGAGAGCGCACATAACTCTTATAAATTATAGCTAACTGCTCATCAGCGAAGAAGTTACGGACTCTGTACAATAATCCAAATTTCTTTTAGGCGGTTTTAGCAAGTGATCTGACATGAGAGGTCCAGCTGAGGGCATTGTTAAGTGAGACACCAAGAATTTCAATACTTTTGGAGATGGAAATATTAGTAGCACTGAAGGTAATGTACTAATCTGGCAATATCTGTCTATTAGTAAATTGTATATATTTAGTTTTCTATCTATCTATCTATTGCCAGACGCCTTAATCCCGTTTGGGGTGGCCACAAACAAATCACCTCCATGTCACCCTGTCCCCCGCCATTTCACTGCCCTGCTACCAACTCACACTCCTCTCTCTCGTATACCTCTCCACCCCATCTCTCCATCTCATCCTCGGCCTCCCCCTCCCTCTTCCCCCCTCCACCTCACTCACATACACTCTCCTCATCAGTCTCTCACCCTCCATCCTCTCCACATGGCCAAACCACCTCAGTGTGTTCCTCATAACACTTCCTATCACATCCACATCCACACCACAACGCTCCTTTATATCCTCATTTATCAGCCTGTCTCTCCATGTGACTCCACAGGCTCCTGAATACTGTAGTTGATAGGCAAGTGGGCTCATGACTGAGATGAATGAAACCTCAGGTGTATCCACTTACTCATTGGTAGAGGATTGTGAGGAAAGACTTCATGTTTTACCCATCTTAATTTTTTTTTTTTTTTTCCCCCAGGATTGGTAGTTTCACCCTAAATTTATGCACTTCTGAACAGTGACCCCTCTTTGCTTTGTTGTTGTCACCGATATTCAGCTTAGAATCGCTCCTGAGTAGTACAGGGTTTATTGAAAGCTGTATATAACCCTTTCATTTTGAAATGTCTCTCCTCAGCTGATGAAAATTGTTTGGAGGTAACAAGACCAATAAAGAAAACATGTCTTTGACTTGAAGAGGTTGAAAAGTTTACAGAATTTTGCACTGTTTTATCCAAGCTAGTTGTCTTGAAAATAATGTCGTTGTTGTTAATGCAGTATTTGAATGTTGCAGGTCAAAATTACTTCACAATGCTGCATTCATACAACTACCGATTGGACTGGAGAAGAATGTAAAGGGTGTTATTGATTTGGTGCAGGAGAGGGCACTCTACTTTGAAGATGACCTTGGGTGTGTATGTCCTGATTTGAATATTACAGCAAGCTCGCCCTGAACGCATGGGTTTCATTCCTAATGTGGCGCATTCGGTGTGAAACCACATAAGTTTTAACTACTCCTTATTTTGCCCCCAAGACTCTCTAAATGTGGTGTTTTGCTGTTATCTGCCATTGGTAATCAATATGAAGCACTTTAAGTGGTTAGAAGGCTTTTTTATTATTATAACTTACAAATACAGTACTGCACAGCAAAACTTCAACATACAAATACGTAAACACGAGGCAACATTCCGACGCTGGTTGGTTTCGGGACCGTCACAACAATAACAAGACAATTCGCCGTCATTAATGAAGGCAGCTATGGGTGACACTAAAATATAATTCAAAAGCGACTACATTGAGGAAGAAACAAGTTGATTATTGACTAAAATGCAACTAATAAATAATATCCAAAGCCTACACTATTGAACATAGACTTTGATGGATCCCCCTGAAATATAGTTATTAAAGTATTGATTAATTAATAATAAGTATACTGTATTTATAAAAGTATTGATTAATTAATAATAAGTATACAGTATTTATAGAATGACGAGGAATCGTCCAGGGTGTGAATTGTCCTGATGGGGAATTGACTGACAGCGAATTGACTTGATGCCAATCATGGGTAATCATATGAATCAGGTTAACTGGTTACAAGGCATTATTTAATGCTTTAACTCTATTTAAGTGTTTTAACTTAAAAGTACATACCAGAACAGTAAATATTTAACTTACAAATGCAGTACTGTGGAAAAGCAGTACAGCAAATATTTAACGAACAAATAAAAAAGGCAGTATTCCGACGCCTATCAGGTAAACTGGTTATAAGACTTTATTTCTTGCTTTTACGTTATTTAGTAGTACTTTAACTTGCACATAAACTTACCAGAACAGTAATATAAATATTTAACATACAAATACAGTAATGTGGAAAAGCAGAACATGATCACGTGATCAAAACAAACCATGCGTGGTGCTGCACTGATGTTGGAGGGTTTGGCCTCTTAAAGGCCTCTCTTGCGTAAATTTATAGTTTTTGTAGTGGTTCTTTAATCTTACGTTGTCTTATACGTATCCCAGCACTTACCGCGTATAATTGCAAGCGTGTTCGGTGAGAACGTGTTCGGGGCGAGTTTACTGTATTAAGAAACTAGGTTATGCATTTGTAGCTTAGCTTTAGACTACCATTCTTCAAAGGGGTAGTATGGATTTTGCTGTTACTGTTTAATTGAAACCTTGAATGAAACTTATAAATAATCTCAAGTGGCCAAGCATATTTGTTTTGCATCAGATCTGATGGTTACTAAAAAAGATGTGCACAGTTAAGTACAGTGCTTTTAGCCACATTAATAGTTGACCCTCATCATTTCTTGCAGTGTGTCCAATATTATTTGGAATGAACAAGTTTTGCAGGCTCAGAGCCTTTATTTATTTACAAATACAAGTTATCTTTAGTATGAAAAATACAGTAGTGGTATAATTCATATAATTCCAATTAGTTGCAAGCCTATTTATTTAAGACAGTTTCATGTATCTGACTTTAACTTTTCTCTTTGCAGAATGACCATTCGTGAGGATGAAATTCCCAAAGACATGAGAATAGAGTCTGATGAGCGACGACTGGAGTTGATTGAGCACTTGTCCAATGTTGATGATGTCATTGGAGAGATGTTTCTGGGTCAGTTTTAAGAACTTATGCTTAGTCAGGTCAGAATTTATGGGTACCGTGCAATTTGGCAAACGGTGTGAAAATGAAAACTCATTTAATACAGTGCTTAGATGAATATGCATTTTCTCCAAAGTAGCTGATCTTTTTGGCAGACATAACCCCACATGTATAAAGCCAACAAATTGTCTGTTAAATCTGAAATTGTTTTATCCAGTAATCAGCCTGATAATGAATGTGAGCTACTGTATCTGTTACTGTGTAAATTATTCATTTTTAAAGTGTAGGGAGGTAAATGATGATCTAGGAAGAAAAATGAATGCGAACTACTCTGAAAATAGAAGTTATTCTGGAAAGAGGTGCAGAAATGTAGAAGTGAAAATGGAGAGAAATGTGATGGTGTGAAGGACGTAGGTGGTAGACTATTAACCCACGGGGATGAAGTTAGGATCAGATAGAAAGAATATTTTGAAAGCCTGATGAATGGGAATAGAGAGAGCAGAGCAGCTGTAAAAATGATTGTTTTGGGGGTGTGCAGAGAAGGAATGCAGTGCCAGAAGACATGACACTCGCACAGGTGAAGAGTGCTGTGAAGTGACTGAAAAATGGGAAAGCAGCTGGGGTTGATGAGGTGTATGCAGAGATGCTTAACTGTAGTGGAGAAAGTGGAATGAAGTGCTTGTTGGAGATATGTAAGAAGGCATGGATGAGCGAAACTGTGCCAGCAGAGTGGAAAAAGGCTGTGATTGTACCCCTGTACAAAAATAAAGGTGAGCGAAGTGAGTGCAAGAATTATTGTAGCATAAGTTTATTGAGTGTGGTAAGGAAGGTATATGGAAGAATTATTATAGAGAAAGTAAAAGAGATATCAGGAGACCTAGGGAGTGATGAATAGGGTGGCTTTAGGAGTGGCAGAAGATGTGTAGATCAAATATTTGCAGTGAGACAGATAGCAAAGAAGGCTTGTGAGAAGGACCATGAGGTGTTTATGGAATTCATGTATCTGGAAAAAGCATACGACAAAGTGGACAGAGAAGGATTGTGGAATGTTTTGCTCATGTATGGTGTAGATGGGGGAGGCGGTGGCTGAATAGGTAGAGAGGCGGCCTGCAGTCCTGATGGACCAAGGTTCGAATCCCGCCTGGGGCAGGGAACAGTTTAAGGATTTGAATTTCATAAAAGCAGACTTTCCTGATCTACCAGATGACCCGCCGACATGTCATAAAAGTACCCCCGCTAATACCAATACGCCAGTCCTGTATGACACAGCACTAGCATGTATTCAATATGGACGGTGGGTGTTAGCGCCGAAGTGGTGACATGTAGAGAGGTGTATGGTATGTAGGAGGGCTACTGGGCCTTGAGAGCAGGCTGTGAAGCCTATGCCCAGAGTCGGACACATAAAAAAAAAAAAAAAAAAAAAAAACTGCTAGGTGCCATCAAGAGTTTTTATGATGGGAATGAAGCATGTGTAATGGTTATTGGACATCTAAGTGAAGGTTCTCGATCGGTGTGAGCGTGCGACGAGGTTGTTTGATGTCCCCATGGTTGTTCAATATATATATGGATGACATGATGAGAGAAGTAAAAACACGAGTAATGGAGAGAGGGATGGTGTTGGTAATGAATGGTGAGGGATGAAATATCTCAAATTTGTTGTATGCTGATGATGCACTACTGTTTGCAAGTACTGGACAAGAACTTGGTAGACTAGTGCAGAGTTTTTCTGATGTCTGTGAGCGTCATGCCTTGAGAGTATATGTAGAAAAGAGTAAAGTGATGGTTATTGAGAGAGAAGGTGACTCCCAGTGCGATGTAATGGTGATTGGAGAGAGACTGGAATTGGTGAGAGAATTCAAATACCTGGGTACAGTGATAGAAAAGAGAGAAAACTGTGCAGAAGTTAAAGTAGAGTGATACAAGAAAGAAATGTAGCTGTTGCAATGGAGGCCTTGATAAGAAACAGAGGCTTGAGTGTAACAGCTGCACGAGACTTATATCAAGGAGTGTTAGTGCCAGCTTTAACACGTGGATGTGAGAATATGGTGTGACATGAAAATGAAAAGTCAAGAGTAAGAGCAGTGGAGATGGGACTGCTGAGGAATGTATGTGGAGTACAAAAGGGTGGATAGGATACAAAATAATGTGATTCGTGAAGGATGTGGAGTGAGGCAGTCCGTGGACACCAGAATCGAAGAGAGTGTACCAAGATGGTTTGGTCATGTGGAGTGAATGAATAACAATAGAGTGGTGAAAATGGTATATCTTAGCGAATTTGTAGGAGGGAGGAGGTGAGGTAGGCCAAGGAGAAGGTGGAGAGGTATGGTGGATGAGTGTGTGAGGAAGAGAGGTTTGGAAGTCAGTGAGGCTAGGGAACTGACAAGAGATTGAGCTGGCTGGATAAATGTTGTGAGGAGAAGTGCATGATCAGGGATTTGGCACCCCTTTTTAACGTGGCAGCATCTGGATTGACTTAATCGGATACAGTTATGTGAAGCTACGGAACGTGATGAATGTTTTGGACATATCCTATGGAGCCAGGATTCCGGGGGCTTGAATGATGAGTGAATGGAAGTGTGGCCCATTGGATAGGGCAAATTTGTGCTGTCTGGACATTGCTACTCCTCATCCTGCCCTAGGGTGGGAAAGGAGGTCCGGATGATGATGATGATGATGATGGTTAAAGTGAACAACTTGCACTGACAAGATGACAAAGAGAGTGTATATAAATAAAGTGATGGGGGAAAGGGGGAGTGGGAGACAGAATGGGATAGTGTGTTGTAGTGGAGAAGTGTATGAAATGAGGGAGGTATGAGTTGGAGAAAGGGCATCCTGTTGGCAGAGGACAGAGTGACATGGAGGCAGTTTGTTCATGGCCTCCACCTTCAGGGTTAAGGCATCAAGTGATAGATTGAAAGATCTACAAGTAGAGACTATTGCCAAATCTAACATGGCTTATGCTGAAGTGGAGATAAATTTGTAGGCCTATTGTACAGGGTGATTCACTACTCTGAGGCCAAGAATAATTTCAGTCTTAAAGAAATGATTTATCTGAAATTTCGTACTTACTTTCTCACTTTATTACCATGTATCCACAGTTTCACTAAGTTTTGAAAGCGGTCTCCTTCAGCATTTAAAATTTGTAACTTGTACGTCAAACACAAGGGTGCACATAAATATACATGGTATAGAGGGAACGGGGATCATGTTGAAAGGAGCCTGATTGATTATGGGCTTGTAGAGAGGTCGATGCTGGGAATGGTTGCTGATACGAGGACTGTGAGAGGACAAAATGGAAGTCTGTCAGATCATATGATTGTGGTATGCAAGATCAAGCTGAGAGGAGAGGGGTGGACCAGGAGAGAGAGGAGCAGTCAGGGAGAGAGACTGAAAGTCGAGAAGCTGAGGATCAAAGAAATAGTAGATGAATACAGGACCAAAGTATGGGAGGAGTTAGAATTAGTTAATTGGGATGAAATGTAGCTGCCTGTGGAATGCATGTACGGATTGCTTAGTTAGGAATGCTAGAGCAGTATGTGATGTGGCTAGAGTAACAGCAAAGAAGAAAGGTACGGCACGGTGGGATGAAGACATCAAGAGAGCAGTGGAGGAAAAGAGGAAAAAGTGGCTAGAGTGGTTACAGGACAGGGGTTCAGTTGAAATAAGAATATATTGAGAGCAAGAAGCATGTAAAGAGACTAGTGAAGAGGAAAAAGGAGGAGGTAAATGGTGATCTAAAAAGAAAAATGAATGCAAATTACAGGCATACTCCGGTGTAATGATGTAATTGGTTGGGTGAAATCCCATCGTTAGGCGGGGTATATATTGTGAATCGGGGTACTTTTAACATGTAATGTGGAGCGTTTACCAGGCTTGGGTTATCCCTCAAACCAAGCCCAAATCCCACCCAAATGAGCCCCAAAACAAGTTTAAAGCCAATCTAAATGGCCTAACAGCTGTCAAGAAAGCTAACTTAAGCCTAATACCTGTAAATAACTCGCTAAAACCAGCAAATAAAATCTGAAAATCGTCAAGTATAAGTCTGAAAAAAATCAAGCTTAGTAAGATGTACCCCAAAATGACAATGTTCACCCCAACTACAGTATAACTAAAACACATTAATCTTAGTTTAAAAACAGTTTATAAGTTAACCTGTGCACACAGTTCTAGTCTAGAATATCATGAAAATCAGTAAAAAATATCAAAACCTATCGTTAAACCTTGGTTTGTCCATTGTTATGCGGAGTATGGTGGTATTTCTACCCCCATCGTTAAGCCAGGGTATCCCATCTGGGAGTATTGTATATCGATGTATTACTGTACTCTGAAAATAGGAAGTTATCCTGGAAAGTGGTGTGGAAAGGTAGAAGTGACAGTGGAAAGAAATGTGAGTGTGAGGGATGTAAGTGGTAGATTATTAACCCATGGGGATGAAGTAAGGACCAGATGGAAAGAATATTTTGAAAACCTGATTAATGGGAATAGAGAGAGCAGAGCCGCTGTAAACATGATTGATTTTTGGGTTGTGCAGAGAAAGAATGCATGGCTAGGAAACATGACACTCGCACAGGTGAAGAACACTGTGAAGCAGCCGGAAAATGGAAAAGCAGCTGGGGTTGATGAGGTGTATACAGAGATGATTAAGTGTTGTGGAGAGAGTGGAATGAAGTGCTTGTTGGAGATATGTAAGAAGGGTTAGATGAGTGAAAGTGCCAGCAGAGTGGAAATAGGCTGTGATTGTACCATTCATTCATTCACCATCCAATCTTATGGTGCCCCATGAGGAACATAGGAGCCTAGGGCTAGGCAAGTTGGTCCTGACATTGAAGATGAGAGTGACCAGCTGCACTCATTCTTGAGTGGCATTACATGAGCATTAAACCCCAACCATCCCTTGGATATAAACCTTCACCGGCTCAATCCGATTGGAGCACCGTAATTATCCACTAAACCACCAGGCACCAAAATTTAGTTATATGGTTACCATCCAGCATAGTAAATGGTTTCCTAGTGTACAGCAGTCCATTTGGCTTGTCAGTCAGTGTAGAGTCACCCAAAGGCAAAAGGAGGAGGAAAGATTGAAGGAAAGACAGAAGAGGGTGTGTAAAGTCACCCATAGGCAGAAAGATGAGGAAAGATTGAAGAAAAGAAAGACAGAAGAGGATAGAAGGAAAGAAGGATGGAGGAGAGGAAAGGGCAGACACCTGAGAGCAGCAATACATCGAGTGAGTGGATGGTGTGCCCCCACACCTACCACCGAGTCCAGTAATATCATCATCATCATCAGGTGTATAACAGAAATAAAGGTGAGCGAAGTGAGTGCAAGAATTATTGGGCCTAAGTTTATTGAGTGTTATAGGGAAGGTACATAGAAGAATTATTATCGAGAAAGTAAGAGAGATATCATAAGTCCTAGTGAGTGATGAAGAGGGTGGCTTTAGGAGTGATGGAGGATGTGTAGATCAAATATTTTGCAGTAAAACAGTGCAGAAGGCTTGTGAGAAGCACTGGAAGGTGTTTATGGCATTCATGGATCTGGAAGAAGCATATGACAAAGTAAACAGAGAAGGATTGTGGAAGGTTTTGCACATGTACAGTGTAGATGGTAAGCTGCTAGGTGCTATCAAGAGTTTTTATGATGGTAGTGAAGCATGTGTAAGGGTAAATGGGCACCTAAGTGAATGGTTCATGATTGGTGTGGGCGTGCGACAAGGTTGTGTGTAGTCCCCTTGGTTGTTCATAATATAAATGGGTGGGATGATGAGAAAAGTAAAAACAAGTAATGGAGAGAGGATTGGCATTGGCAATAAACGGCGATGGATGGAATACCTCAAATTCATTATATACTGATGATGCAGTACTACTTGAAAATACCTTACAAGAACTTGGTAGACTAATGTCGAGTTTTGCTGATGTCTGTGAGCATCATGCCTTGAGAGTAAATGAAGAAAAGAGTAAAGTTATGGTTATTGAGAGAGAAAGTGACTCCCAGTGTGATGTTACAGTGAATGGAGAGAGACTAGAATGTGTGAGAGAGTTCAAATACCTGGGTACAGTTATAGAAAAGAGAGGAAAATGTGCCAAAGAAAATTGAGTGACACAAGGAAGGAAAGTACTGTACAGTAGTTGGTGCAATGAAGGCCTTGGTAAGAAACAGAGGCTTGAGTGTTGCTGCTGCATGAGACTTACATGAAGAAGTGTTAGTGCCAACTTTAACATATGGATGCGAGACTATGGTGTGGTATGAAAATGAAAAGTCAAGAGTGAGAGCAGTGGAAATGGGACTGCAGAGGAATGTATATGGAGTGCAGAGATTGGATAGGATACGAAATAATGTATTTGGTGAAAGGGGTAGAGCAGCATTTCTTAACCTTTTCTAACCTCAATGCCCCCCTTGTAATAAGGTCTCAGTCCAGCACCCCTCTACATCTGGTTACTGGGACTGCAGTTGCTACACTACTGCAGGGTTAAATTAAAGTGAAGTACTACCTGACAGTTTATTTTATACTGTCTCAAAAAAAAAAAAAAAAACAAGGATGCCAATACTAAGCAAATCCAGTAAGAAAAAATATAATGCAGCATTTTCCAGCAACCCCTAAAGTTGATTTCAGTACCCCCTGGGGGTGCTAGCACCCCAGGTTAAGAAACGCTGGTGTACAGTGCTCGTCAGAAGTATTCAGCGTTGTCCGCCGGGCGCGCAATACTTATGGCCCAAAAAGAATCACCCATTTTGGGGGGTAAGAATTGAGCCACAAGTTTGAGCTCCGAGCATGACGTCACGGTAGCCTGGGGCCTTCTGATGCGCTGGTTGGTTCCCGCCTCAGTCGTCCACGGGCTGCCTGAGAGAGAGGAACTCCGCCGAGTGTCCCTCTCAAATTGCGCCATTTTTTACCGAGTGTCCCGCAGTGTTTTGGCCTTCAAAACTTTGTTATGGCACCTACCCGTGAACTATCGAGTGAAATCATATCCCAGATCATTGCTCTAAAGGAGGCAGGCCACCAGACAAAGGAAATTAGTGAATTGGTTGGTGTGACACGATCGACAGTGCGTCGTTGGTGTGCGCGGTTTCGGGAGGAAAACAGTGGTGAAGTTCCCACAAAGAAACCGAGGTCTGGTAGGCCTAGGAAAACTTCCCCAAGGTCTGTTAATGTTTTAAAACGTGCAGTGGAGTTTAATCCTTGTGTGAGTGCAAGGAAAATTAAGGAGAGCAACCCAGAAGTGTTTGGTGAGGTGTCAGTGAGAACAGTGTCTCGTAGGGTGCATGAGCTTGGTTACACAAGTCACAGGCCTGTGAAAAAGCCTCTTCTCTCTAGCAGCCAGAGAATTCGTAGGCTTGCCTTTGCTAATAAATATCTAAATTGGGGTGAGGAGCAATGGTTGTCAGTGTTGTGGTCTGATGAGACAACGTTTAGTGTTACCTGTAACAGAGGAGCATGCAAAGGTAGTGACCCACTTGACCCACGGTATGTAGAAAGCACAGTTAAACATCCTGATTCACTCATGGTATGGGGTTGTTTTTCAGGGAAGGGTTTGGGGAAGCTTGTTGTACTTCCCAAGAACCTCAGAGTGAATCAGGATGTTTACCTGGAGCTTCTGTGTGATCATTTACCAGACTCCTTCGAGCTAATAGGTGCACGAGTGTTTCAGCAGGACGGTGCACCTGCTCACAAGGCCAAATCGGTCACCAATTGGCTTCGTGACTGCGAGGTATCATTCATGACAGACTGGCCAGGAAATAGCCCAGACCTCAACCCGATTGAAAACCTCTGGTACCTCGTAAAGAAGAGTCTCCAAGGGAAGGACGTGAGCTCTTTGCCTAAGCTGGAAGCCGCCATTCGTGACTCCTGGGACAAAATACCCCTCCAGCACCTCAGGAGCCTCGCCCTTTCACTTCCAAGACGTCTCAGGTCCGTGAAGAAACGTAAAGGCTACCCTACGAAGCACTAAAGGTAAATAAAATGCATTATTTATGTTTTTTCAATGTTGAAAGGTTTGTTTCTCAGGAGGGACGCAGGGCGCCCCATACTTCTGACGAGCACTGTAGAGTGAGGAAGTCTGTGGGCACCAGAATCAAAGAGGGTGTACTGAGATGGTATGGTCATGTGGAGAGAATGGATAACAATAGAGTGGTGAAAAGGTATATCTGAACGAATGTGAAGGAGGGAGGAGGTGAGGTAGGCCAAGGAGAAGGTAGAGGGATATGGTGGAAGGGTGTGTGAAGAAGAGAGGTATGGAAGTCAGTGAGGCTAGGGGACTAACAAGAGATCGAGCTGGCTAGATGAATATTGTGAGGAGAAGCTCATGATCAGGGATTTGGAACCCCTTTTAATGTGACAACTTTCGGATTGACTCTATCAGATACGTTTATGTGAGACTGCAGAATGTGGTGAAAGTTTTTGATGTATCAGATGGAGCCAGGATTCTCTGGGCTTGAATGATGAGTGAATGGAAACGTGGCCTATTGGAGTGGGCAGATTTGGGCTGTCTGGACATTGCTACTCCTCACCCTGCCCTAGGGTGGTAAAGGAGGCCCAGATGATGATGATGAATATTGTGTTCCAAACTAGTGAGTTTGTAGTGCAACATATCAATTGTGATGTCTGTCTCCTTCCCAATAATTTTATCTTTTAGCTAATCAAATGGAAGGGTTTGTTTTTAAGTTCCATTCCCTTGAGTTGGCCCCACAGCCAAGAAAAGCTCTCATGGTATCTCAGGAGAAGTACAAAGCAGTCACCACTCAGGTTCAGCAAGCTCCCTGGATCATTGCATTTGATCAACTGATGGCCAGTCAGCAAAAATGCTGATGGGAGAAAAGCACTTCCTTTTCAGAATGTGATTTTTAATTCAAACATCAGTAGCTTCTCATATGTTGTATATAACTGACATATACCGAAGTTTTTAATTATGGAGTTTCATTAATAATGGAAATATTGATGTTATTTTTGGGCCTGAAAGTAGCTAATCACCCCTTATTATATAATACCGGTGCTCTACCTGAATTTTGTGGGTAATGTGACTGTACTGAACAGTGGGAAAAAAAAAAAACTCCCATGGACTACTCCTTTAGCCCAAAATTGACCTCACTGTACTCTTGTAATGAATGTGATACAGCATTAATTATGTACACACCTGATGGTGTAATTACCAACATATTATAAGGTGAAGAGTTGACATAGCTACCTATATGTCTATCTATCAATAGCCTGACGCCCTAATCCCGCAAAGGGTGGCCGCAGACAAAACACCTCCAAGTCGCTCTGTCACCCACCATTTGACTACCCTCCCCCCAACTCACTCCCCCCTCCCTCATATACCTCTCAACTCCATCCCTCCACCTCATCCTCGGTCTACCCCTCCCTCTCCCTCCCTGCACCTCACCTACATACACTGTCATAGTCAGTCTTTCATTGTTCATTCTCTCCACATGTCCAAACCACCTCAGTATATTTCCCTAATCTTCTCAGCCACATACACATCCACCCCACAACGTTCCTTCACTTCTTCATTCGTCAACCTGTCCCTCCATGTCACTCCACATGCTTCTCTCAAGTAACTCATTTCCACTGCTCTCACTCTTGACTTGTTCCCCTCTTGCAAGGTCCACACCACGCTTCCATTCGTCAGGGTAGGGATCACAATAGTATCATGCAGTGACTTCTTAAATTCCATATTCACCTCCCTTTTTCTCATCACTGCTTTCAGTGAACCAGCAACCTTCCTTCCCTGCTGTACCCTTTCACGCACTTCATCCCCCAAAGTTCCATCCTTACTCATCACACTACCCAAGTACAGTACTGTACTTGAATGCACTCACATTCTCCATATAATCACCATCCAACCACACTGTACATTCTGTGACTTCATTCCTCTCAAACACCATAACTTTACTCTTGTTTACATTAACTTTCAGATTCCTCTTCCTACACACTGTCCCAAATTCATTCACCAAACCTTGCAACTCCCCTTTATCTTCATTCAACAATACTGTATCATCAGCAAACAGCAACACCTGAATCTTCCAAATCTCACCCTCATTCTTTAGAGCCACCCCCACATCCACTGCCCTATCTTGCACGTCCTTTATAACCCCATCCATATATATATTAAACAGCCATGGAGACATCACACAACCCTGTTTCAGTCTCACATTGAGATCAAAGAACTCACTCAGCTCACCATCCACTCGCACTGTAGCCCTAGCTCCTTCGTACATACTCTTCACAGCACTCAACAATTTCCCCTCCACTCCATATATTCTCAGTACCTTCCACATACCTTGCCTATCTATTCTGTCATAAACTTTCTCCAAGTCCATGAAGGCAGCATACATTTTCTTTCCCTTCTCTAGATACTTCTCCACTAAATGTCTTAGAACAAACATCTGATCTACACACCCTTTTCCCTTCCTAAATCCCCCTTGTTCTTCTCCAACTAGCTCCTCTGTCATATGCCTAACCCTATCAATGAGTATTCTACCATATATTTTTCCAGTCACACTAAGAAGACAATTACCCCTATGGTTACCACATACTTGTCTCTCCCCTTCTCCTTTGTATAAAGGAACAATTATACCTGATTTCCAGTCCTGTGGAACCCTTCCCTCTTCCCAAGCCAATCTACACAACTTCCATATCCACTCCACAACAATCTCACCCCCACACCTCAGCATTTCACCACACACATCATCAATTCCTGGGGCCTTTCCCATCTTTATCTTCTTCATTGCTTCCACTGCTTCCCCCGTACTGATCTCTTCCTCCCTCCTCTCATCTCTCCTTCTCCCAGCCATTCCCCAACCACTTATACTTGCACTGCTCTCACTTTATACATTCAACATATCCTCAAAGTGCTCCTTCCATCTCCTCAATTTCTCTCTTCTCCACCAACAATCTATTATTCCTATCATTCCCTCCCCTACTATTTCCCGTTTCACACTGCCTTGCTTTCTTTACCTCCTTCCAAAACAATTTCTTACTCTTCCTCCATTTCACACTCAGATTCCTCCCAAATTCTTCATCCAGTTTCTTCTTACTCTCCTTCACCAGTCTCTTCACCTCCCTTCTCCTGCTCACACATACCTCTCTCTTCTGTCTCTCATCTTCTCCCTTACCTCTACTCGCTAACCATTCACTATATGCCTTCTTCTTTTGTTCCACAACTCGTTTCACCTCATCATTCCACCATGCTGTCCATTGCACACCCCTGCATCTCCTCCTTACTCCACAAACCACTTCACACGCTGTGCCTATCTCTTCTGTGAATATCTTACATATGTCTTCCACCCCTTCCATCTGCTCTAACTCATACCTTCCCAATCTTTCTTCCACTATGCTCTTATACTCTGCCATTTTCTCACTATCTTGCACCTTCTCCACTCTTTTCATAGGAGCTGTTTCCTCATGTCTTCCCCTTCGTCTCTTCAACCATTTTCTTTGCAACTTTACCTTGGCCATGACTAAATGATGGTCTGAGACTTCATTCCCCCACCCTCTCCACACTCTTGCATCCAACACTTGTCTTCTCATTCGCTCATCCACACACACTTAGTCTATCATTGCCTTTCGTTCAACAAGTTCACCATCCATCCTCCTCATTACTTTCCATATATACCTGTGGACCATCTTATGCCAAAAGTAGGTGTTAGCTATTGCCAACCCCTTACCAGCACAGATGTCCACCAAAGCACTACCATTCCCATCTACTGGCACACTCCACTGACCAACCACTCCATCCACTCGTACATTCGCTACTTTGCCATTCATGTCTCCAATCAAAAGCACTCTCTTGCTCCTCACAAATTTGTCCATACATGCATCTACACTCACCCAAAACTCATCTTTCACTCTTGCCACTCGGTCCTCTGTATATACGCTAATATATGATCTCTTAGATTGGAAAAAGGAATACTTACATCATCCTCTTCCTTTATTTTTATCATTACTTATTTTTCCCAACCAATGTTGAGACAAAGTAGGTTTCATAGAGCAAGGAAAAAACCTGATTGGCAAAGGTACATAATACTGGGGTAGCACAGTGCGGTAGCTATAAACAGTAGGTGTAAAAGGTGTTAGGCTGCATACCAGTGTTCAGTAACCTATCAGTGGTTTGTGTGTGTGTGCTAATGTAGGAAGAGATTGATTGATTGATTTTGATGTATTATGTCACTTGTTACGTTTACAACCACACAGAGGAGAAGACCCCCAGTCCATCAGACCTTTTGAGTGCAATCTCTCGTTGCTGCAACGCTCTATCCTTCACCCCAGTGTTAGTGGGGACAGCACTGAAGAACAAAGGAGTTCAGCTGTTACTGGATGCAGTGCTTGACTACTTACCCAACCCATCACAAGTACCTAACTATGCACTCAGGCCTAACAAACAAGGGTAAGCAGTAGTGAGATTTTCTTTATAATGTCTTATCTAAATACAGTCGTAGGATCTTGTGTCATGCAGACTTTGGATATACAGTACTGTGTAGGATTGAAAATAATCTCTTTTGTGGTTGTACTCCTTGTTCATCATCATCATGCCACTTTCTTTTTCCACCCACTAGTGGGGTGAAGTACAGTCAGAAAAGTCAGGAAAAGAAATTAACTTGAATGTGAGAGAACTGATCAAAAGCATGCCCATTGAAATTGACCACACTCTCATTCAGTCACTATTTAAATCCCCAGAATCCTGACTGCCATGTAGGCACACTTTTCCATACGTATGCTCTTGTTAATTACTTATAAGACACACACAGTCTAACAGCCTGACAACTGTCAAGTTAAGGATGGCAAACCCTTGTCATGAACTCTTCCCTATAAAATTCACCTAAGGAGTTCCATCCCTTGTCAGTTCCCTCAAGTCACCACCATCCTTACTTCTCTTCCTTGCATAAGCCTCTTGTGCATAAAATATGAATAAAAATGCATGGCCTTTCCTGACACACATCCTTCAGATGTCTCCTGAAAGTAGCAGAAATAAAGTACACAGGATGTCATTGGATTCAGGGGGTAATTTTAGTGTTTGATATTTCCAGAGGGAAAGAGAAAGTGTGACTGCAAGCATGGTAACTAGCTATATAAGTATAATTTTGTGATAGGAAACATATCTACAGACATAAAGTCAGTAGTTTGTGGCAACTGTTGTGAAGAAATTAGCTGGTTTAGCCCTCACTTCATAGAAGATATTAGCTATACTGTGACTGACCTCTATATCGGGATTCCTGATGAGAAACTATTGCATCATTTTTATATAAGTCATTGATTCAAGTAGTTAACCAAAGTATGTGATGTACCCAGAGGGGAGGACAGAGTGTTGCTTCACCATGCTCGGGACTCCAGCCATCCCTTTGTGGGCCTGGCCTTCAAGCTGGAGGCTGGCAAGTTTGGACAGCTTACATATGTGAGGGTCTACCAGGGCTGTCTCAAGAAGGGTGAATTCATATATAACACCCGCAGCAAGAAAAAGGCAAGTATTGTACGCTGTTGTTGTTGTTGTGGCCCCAGGCTTATGTAGTTATGAACTTGGTGGACTCCAGCTGAAGTTGCCCTTTTCCTGCAGTCCACCATCCTCCTTTCAGGGGATTGGGAAGGAGTTGAAGGGCATTTGTATAGCTGTTCCAGGCAGTGGAGCCGCCCAGTTGCAGTAGTCCCTTCCCCTTCATGCTCCTGCTGGGTTTGGTTATTCATGAAGAGTAGATGTTCATTCTTCAAAAACATCTGAGAAGTGCTGGAAAGCATTGATGGGGTTCCACGTGATGCATTGTTTCTCACCCTGCAACTCTTCCTGTGCTTTCTCGTGTGGCCTGCACTCAGTTCCCCTTGTTTGTCTCTCTTGGGCCACATAAGTGTTGCCAGCTTGGTGGAAAAGTCACAAAATCTAGAGACTTTACATATTATCTGGTTTTGACTAGCTGATTCATACCTACGTATTCACCGTATATACCATACTTAATAAAGTTATACAGGGTTCTTGCTAACTGCCGATGGTTGTGAGCCATTTGGCTCCTAAGGTTTCAGATTTACGAGCCAAATAAATTTGTAGTAGCCAAACTGATTACAAGCCGAAATATTTTACGAGCAATAAATATTTTTAATTATTTACACATTGTGATGATTAGAATCATATAATGAGGTTTTAAACATTCACAGTGGGGACAAGGAAAGACTTAATAATCGATCACAACGTGCTTTTTTGTTCATTTGAGTGAGATTTACTTATTTTGTAGTTTACTGGGTTTTGAAGTGGATGTATTTTTTCCTCGCCAAAAGGCGACTTGTATGTAAAATTTGTTCGCCGAAGGGAAAAAATACTTGCATTTGTGAGCTGTGGCTCGTCAAACAAGAGCCCTGTTATATCATCCACTCACTTGATGTAGTGCAGCTTTAGGTGTCTGCCCATTCCTCTCTTCCATCCATCCTCCTGTGTCTTTCTTTCCTTCATTTTTTCCTCTTCCTTCTGCCTACGGGTGACTTTACACTCCCTCTTTTGTCTTTCTTTCCGTCATTCTTTCCTCTTCCTTCTGACTGTGGGTGACTCTACACTGAGTGACAAGCCAAATAGTTTCCTGTACACCAGGAAAGCATTTACGCACTGGGTGGTAACCATATAACCAGTTTATTGTTTCCTGGTGGTTTTGTGAGTAATTAAGGCCCTTCAATTGGATTGAGCCTGTGTAGGTTTATATCCAGTGGGTGCTTGGGTTTTGTTGCTCACATAATGCCACTCAGGAATGAGTGAGGCTGGTCACTTTAATCTTAAATGTCAGGACCAACTTGCATAGCCCTGGACTCCTGTGCTTCTCATGGGGCAACTTAGGAATGGATGATGGGTGGATGGATGGATACCATACTGTAATGCATAAAATAACTGCCATTTTTCATTCCCCAAATTAGTTCTCAAATTTAATGACTTCAGTACAGTGTGTGTGTGTGTGTGTGTGTGTGTGTGTGTGTGTGTGTGTGTGTGTGTGTGTGTGTGTGTGTGTGTGTGTGCTGGTGTTATAAGATGACTGTGATGATGGAAATGTGACCATGTATAACATAAAACGTGATAACTTTCAGAAGTTCTGCAAGTTACTGAATGAAACAAGTTAGCAACAGTCTTTGCATGTGTTTCTGAAGACAGTCATGGTGTTGGAAACTTGACAGGATACAACTTTACAAAACAGTGTGATAAGATGTTCTTTGTCAAGTGAAATTACAGTAAATATCCCTTAACCATGCCACAACACTTGTCAAGTATTAGCTGACAGTTGTTGTTCACATTTAACAGAAACAGAACATAGGACTGGATGATGATGATGTGATGATGATGATATTTTTTTATAGGCAGCAGTCTCCAAAAATATTTCTGTTACATGATTTGTATAATTGCTAGACCACTATGCAATTGACATTAGAATTGATTATGATGTAACCACTGTAAATATTAACCTCTGACTCCTTTTTGCACTTGTTTCACACATGGATGCATGCACACACGTGTTCGTATTGCATCACTGTTTAAGTTGTTAATATTTCCACAAGATTGTAATATTTAATGCAGACTTTAAAATAATAAGGATGTAGGTGGTAGATATAGTGGGGGAGAGGTAAAAGAGGTTTTGCATGAGAGTGCTAAGATTACTGTTAAGAAAAAGGAATAAGCAAGAAGGAAAGATTGGATGTCAGGTGGAACATGGAATGCAATTCAGAAAAGAAAGAGGCAAAGTTAAGAAGTGAAGAACAACATTCTGATGGACAGGTAGTTGAAGTACTTAGAGCAAAGTACTGGAGTTTACATTCTGAAGTAAAAAGACTCATTAGACGTGATATGAGGAGGCTATATGATGAAAAGGCAACAGAGACAGAAGTTAAGTTAAATAGAAATGATTGTCAGAGCACAAGAGCTGTGTATCAGGCCATAAAGGAGTTAACTGGGACTGAAAAGAGAAGGAAAGAAATACCTGTACGAGATAGAAATGGTAACTTGTTGACTAAAGATTTGGATATAAAAGGAACGTTGAAAGAGCATTTTGAATCTGTTCTAAATAGACCAATCCCAGCTGCAGAGGACATTTTGCCAGCCGAGAGAGATTTGCAGATAGAAACGGGATATAACCTTGGAAGAGGTACCGTAATAATAATAATCTGGCCTTTTGTTTCTCAGAAGCGCCAGTACTTCCTTTGGGAATTCACTAGCGCTCGACACCCATACAATATTTTTGCAGTTACAAGAATTATGACATTTCTTTTATATAATACAAGCTACATCATATATACATGAAAATGGCAATAATTAAACCCTATAATCATCCGTCATAGTATCTCTCTCCAGGTCATAGCATTTTGAAAAAAGAAAGGCTTTCAGCTGTCTCTTAAAGGATTCAACAGTAGAGAGTTGTCTTATGGACAATGGCAATCTGTTATATAATCTAGGGGCTCTATACGCAACAGAACGATCAGAGAAAGATGACTGGTGAATGGCTCCTGGTTCATCAATACGCAAGGAATCATCTTCACTGCATAACATCACACCCGGGCGTGTCGATGGGAGTTTTAACAGTTCAGCAAGATGCTTCGGTTCACCAAACTTAAGAACCTTGAATGTAATAAGACACAGTTTAAATTCAGTTTTAGCCTTTACTGGTAACCAATGCAACTCAATCAGAAACGGGGTAGTTGAGGTTCTCGGGGGGGAGACCAAAGATAAGCCATGCTGCCCTGTTCAACAGACTGAACTTTTGTTAGTGTATTATTTGGAAGACCAACCCACAGTGAATTACAATAATCAACACGAGACAAGACCACTGCATGGACCACTGTGAAGAGGCACCGTCTGTTCAGGAATTTTCTCAGAGTACAGATTTCTGATATGCAAGTTACACCCTCGTACAACCTGATTAATATGTTGTTTGTAATTTAACTTAGAATTAAAATAAACACCCAGATTTCGGACAGAACTGACTGGATGAAGCTGTGACACACCAATGTTCAAAGCCAGGGCATTGTCAGTGTCATCACCCCTTCTGTTTCCTCTGATGATGATGATCTCAGTTTTACCATCATTCAGCTCAAGTTTAGCCATCCAAATCTTAATATCAGACATTAGAGATTCAAACTTTGTTGATATTTGACGCCTTAACATAGAGCTGGGTGTCGTCAGCATAAAAATGATAGGACACATCATGAGCATCAAGTAGAGATGATAAACTACTTGTGTAGATAGTAAATAGAATTGGACCCAAAACTGATCCTTGAGGGACTCCAAATAGAAGGGGAGCAGAATCAGAGCTAGCGTAATCAACAATCACTCTCTGAGATCTGTCCGACAGATAAGACTTAAGGAGCAAAAGCGTGGAGTCTAAGGCTTTTCGTCTCATTAACTCTTCTCCTCTTCCTGACTCCCATCAACCTCTGTCTCTTCGCTGCACTGTTGCATCTTTATCTCTTTTCTGTCGCTACTTTAATGGTCACTGCTCCTCTGAAGTGTCTGCTTGCATTCCTCCACCTCTATGACGGGCGCATAGCACCCGTCTAGCAGCAAACTCTCATCCCTTTTCTGTCCAACTCTCTAATGCAAGAGTTAACCGTTACTCCCAATCCTTCATTTATGCAACAGGTGAACTCTGGAACTGTCTCCCTCTGTCTGTATTTCCTGCTGCCTATGATCTCCAGTCTTTCAAACGTAGTGTGTCCAGGCATCTCGAAATGATCGGATCTTGAATTTGGCTCTCTATTGTGTTTTGTTTTTCTCTTGGAGGGAACTGTTATTGCGGGCTCATGGCCTTTGGTTCCTTCTTCCTCGCATTAAAAAAATATATATATATAACGAACGCCATAAAAATACAGATCGTCCAACAATAGTTTATGATCTACTGTATCAAAAGCTGCAGACAGATCCAACAGAACTAGGAGAGAGGACATCCCACTACAAATGTTTGCCACCAAGTCACTCTGAATCCTTGTTAGTGCAGTTTCAGTTGAATGGTATTTTCTGTATGCTGATTGAACAACAGGATCAACTCTATTGTGTTCCAGTAGTGGTACGAGTTGATCAAGTATGGGCCGCTCAATAATCTTGGAGAAAAAAGACAAGTTAGAGACGGGATGATAATTTGTCATGCTCTCGACATCAAGGCCAGGTTTCTTAATTAGGGGCCTAAGCAAAGCACGTTTCTCAGACTGCACAAAATTACTTTCTAAGAAGCATCTATTTATTATGTTGCAGATAAAGTCTGCAGCATGCTCATACACATCAGGTAGTTGTGACATATTACATGGATTGAGTGAGCAAAATGTTTTATTAAGTTCTCTGATATAACATTTGACTTTGTTTACATCCAGTGGATGAAATGTTGAAAGCAAATGATCCCCGGTGCACCGTGGCTGGAAGTCAACTGAGTGTACTTCACTAGGAGAACTACTGTCTAAATCACTTCTTATATGAGATATCTTACATGTAAAAAATGAAGCAAAATCAGAAGCCAGCAGTTGGTTTAACAATTACATTCTCCAACCAACCAAATTGTTCACAACTGCAGACAGTTTTTTTTTATCACCACCACATGAATCAACTTTATTTTGATAATACCTAGCCTTTTGGGCTTTTTCAGTGTGAACGACTGCTCTTCTCTCAAAAACATAATGCAAACGAGTTACTTCGGTCCGCTGCAAGCGCCACTTACGTTCTGCCCTTCTACGTTGTCTACGCAAAGAATTAATGGATGGACCATACCACGGAGAATCATCACGTACAGTGATTGTTTTTACTACCTCAGGACAATAATGGTCAAAAATTGACCTAAGCTCGTTGTTGTAAATATCAACCAACTCATCAGAAGAAAGACTGGAAGAATCAGTGGAGTTTAAACGTTGATCAATTTCAAGACACATCAACTGGCGGTCAACATTCCTGTAATTTCTGAACCTGATGACCTTTTTATATGAAGGGGATTTCGGGACATCAAAACTGAGAGTGATCAGAGCATGATCAGAGATGAGGGGGTCAAATGAGTCAACCTCCACATCTGATGTGTGCCTGCAACCAACAGGGGACAAGATCAAGTCAAGGACATGCCCTGAGACATGAGTTGGATTACTCACATGATTGAAAAAATTGTTCTGGGTGATAAACTCAAGGAATTCTGAAGAAAATGGTTTTGACTCTGGACTGTCAACCCAATAATTGAAATCACCACAAACAAGAAGTCCTCCAGGTTTAAGAGAAAACCCTTCAAGAAACCGCCCAAACTCCTCCATAAAACCTCGATCTCTGCCTGGATGACCTGGTTGATAGGCAATTGCAATTCTAATGGTATTCTGATGGAAAAATATTAATACTTCCATAACTTCAAATGAAGATGGGGTCAGGTCTGAGTTAATGAGAGAAATGTTTGCAAGTGCTGCCTAGTAGATGAGTGCTACGCCTCCTCCCGGATAGTCAGCAGCAGGCCTGGGAATGCTAATAATAGAATGTGTCTTAGGCAAAGCATTAAGAATAATATTGATATCAGACTCATACAACTAGGTTTCAGTCAAGCACAAAATGTCAAGCTCGTGCTGATTTAGAGTTTCATTAATATAGTCTGTCTAATTACGGATAGAACGAATATTTAAAAGACCCGTCCTTAACTGGTTCAGGAGGGATGTAGTCAGTTTTTTGAATGGCCAAAATTGGTGTTTTCAATCAATCTATTCCTATGAGATATCATAATTGGACAGTCTCTACTTGATGCAAAATGGGCAGCCGACTGTGAATTTGAATTAGCATCTTGATGTCTTAAAGAAGAACAGTTGATGCATTTGGGAGAATTTCTGTTACTACAATCCTTAGATTTATGGGTTCCAGCACAAAAGACGCATTTAAGCTCATCGTTTTTCCTAGAACATCTCTCAAATGTATGACCAAAGCGTTGACAGTGATGACACTGTGTAACCCAGAATCTATCGAATATGCGGTATCTTGTAAGATCCACATAGATGTATTTGCCCTGTTCTACAATGGAGGAGCTCACCTCTGGTGACATCTTCAAGACAGCAGTTTTGGTGTCATTCCTTGTTCTTGTGAAGAGAAGGTTGAGGGTACAACCTCGATCAACGAGCATCTTAATTTTATTGTTTTTTCTCAGAATGTTTGGGATGATGTCAGAGTCACCCAAGGAAGAGGAAAGGCCTGTCATGGTCATTTTAGGCAACATTTTCTTTGGCTCTGATATGCAAAAAGTGCCCTCAGAGCCAAAATAATCACTCAGCACCCCAGCTGCCTCACCTTTGGCCTCAGCTGACGGAAACTTCATTACCAACCCACCAGCCTTGGTCTTAAGACAGCTTTCAACGGGTACCGAGTTAAGTACACCTCTGATGTCTTCTGGTTTCTGATTTGTCAGGGCATCAGCACCACTCTTTGGTTTCACAATCAGTACATGCTGACTATGAATGGCTTTTTTCTGGCCATGAGCACTGATCTCAATCACTCCCCCAGGCAGATCCTTCCCTTCCCCCACGAGAGACCCGCGAATAGCATCCGCAAATGACTTGGCCTGATCTTGCGTGACTGCCATAGGTGATGAGACCTTGGTCTCTAGTGCCTCCAGTCTACTTGAAACGTCTCTAATTGCCTGAAAGATTGGCCCAATAACTTTATCTTCAAACTCCTTCTTGGTACTACTTCCTCCACCAGCCAAGACCTTGTCCGCTGGTGCAACACATTGGCTACACAGCCAGCGAAAGCCCAGCTGGTGGCTCTCCTTCATAAATGGATAGTTGCCTGTGTCCAAATTTTCACATGCTATGTGAACCCACTCACTGCAGTAGGCGCACTTCAGTGCTTGTGCACTTTTTGCTACAGATCTACTGCAGCGAGGGCACTGGTGTTGTTTGCCCATGGTAAAGGGGAACAAAAACAAAACAAAATGACAACAACAACAGCAAAAAGTATATACAATACTACCCAGGATAAACCCGGGTAGCGCCGCCCCCGTTTGTGTCGCCCTAATTTAGGGAAAAAAAGAAAACCGAAAAAAACACAAAGAACAGAAATGGAAAAAAACAGGGTGTCTGCGAGGTCACCACGAGCAGGTGGGGTACGACTTGACTACCCTTCTAAGAATGGTAACCCAAACCGAGGTGCTGCAAAAGTGCTGAGATGGTATTGACAACTTTTCCCAATTCGAGCTTTATAGCAGCAGCAAATACTTCACTTAGGCAAGACCTCATTGGTTATGATACTGCCACTGCGCAAAGCATTATCAATAAAGGAATTAAAGAATTTTAAGGCCCCAGGAGAGGATGGAATATTTCCTGAAATGCTTAAGGTGGAAAATGATGAGTTGATGAATGCACTTTTGAAACTTTTTAATGTGGCTTGGGATAATGGTGGAATTCCAGAAGAGTGGAAAGATGGAGTGATTATAAAAATACCAAAAAAAGGAGATTTAAGTGTGTGTGGAAATTGGAGGGGGATAACTTTGACACCTGTAGTTACAAAAGTGTCTTTTCCAAAATCTTGTTTAACAGAATACAACCAGTTATTGATAAAATTTTAAGAGAAGAACAAGCGGGATTAGAAAGGGTCGAGGTTGTAATGATTAGATTTTTATTGTAATGCATCTAATGCATTCCCTCACCCTCTCCACACTCTTGCATCCAACACTTGTCTTCTCATTCGCTCATCCACACACACGTAGTCTATCATTGCCTTTCGTTCAACAAGTTCACCATCCATCCTCCTCATTACTTTCCATGTATACCGGTGGATCATCTTATGACGAAAGTAGGTGTTGGCTATTGCCAACCCCTTACCAGCACAGATGTCCACCAAAGCACTACCATTCCCATCTACGTCAGCTGGCACACCCCACTGACCAACCACTCCATCCACTCGTACATTCCCAACTTTGCCATTCATGTCTCCAATCAACAGCACTCTCTCGCTCCTCTCAAACTTGTCCATACATGCTTCAACTCTCGCCCAAAACTCATCTTTCACTCTTGCCACTCGATCCTCTGTTGGAGCATACACACATACAATCGCCCATGCTTGTATACTGTACCTACTTTCATCCTCACCCATACAATCCTTGCACCCACTGTTCCATACTCTCTTATATTCTCCTTCCACTTCTTGCTTATCATCAGACATACTCCCTCTCTTGCCCTCTCATTCTCACTGACACCCGCACATATACCTACACCATATTCCCATTCTCTCACCCTTTCACCTTTCCATTTAGTTTCAGTCAATCCACATATATCCACTTTTGCATCCTCAAGCACCTGAACAATCTCTCTCTCTTTCACTTCATCATTCACTCCTCTCACATTCCAAGTTCCCACCCTAAGAATGTCCTTTGTCCGTTCCTTAGTCGTCAACGTATGGTCCGTCCGGGTCCGAGGCGCTTTATTCGCTTTTTTAGTTAGTTCTTTTTACGGGGTGGGGCACTAACCCACCACCAACCCTTTTAGTCGCCTCGTACGACAAGCAGGGATACTGGGGGAGTATTCTTTAAACCCCCCTCGGGGGGTAAAGATGCAAAGAAAGTGGTTGAGGAGGCGAAGGGGAAGACAGGAGGAAGCAGCTCCTGTGAGAAGAGTGGAGAAATTGCAAGATAGTGAGAAAATGACAGAGTATAAGAGCATAGTGGAAGAAAGATTGGGAAGGTATGAGCTAGAGCAGATGGAAGGGGTGGAAGACGTATGTAAGATATTCACAGAAGAGATAGGCGCAGTGTGTGAGGCGGTTTGTGGAGTGAGGAGGAGATGCAAGGGTGTGCAAGGGACAGCATGGTGGAATGATGAGGTGAAACGAGCTGTGGAACAAAAGAAGAAGGCATATGGTGAATGGTTGGCGAGTAGAGGTAGGGGAGAAGATGAGAGAGAGAAGAGAGAGGTATATGTGAGCAGGAGAAGGGAGGTTAAGAAACTGGTGAAGGAGAGTAAGAAGAAAGTGGATGAAGAGTTTGGGAGGAATCTGAGTGTGAAATGGAGGGAGAGTAAGAAATTGTTTTGGAAGGAGGTAAAGAAAGTAAGGCACTGTGAAAGGGGAAATAATAGGGGAGTGAAAGATAGGAATAACAGATTGTTGGTGGAGAAGAGAGAGAAATTGAGGAGATGGAAGGAGCACTTTGAGGATTTGTTGAATGTAGAGAGTGAGAGCAGTGTGAGTATAAGTGGTTGGGGAATGGCTGGGAGAAGAAGAGATGAGAGGAGGGAGGAAGAGATCAGTAGGGCGGAAGTAGTGGAAGCGATGAAGAAGATTAAGTTGGGAAAGGCCGCAGGAATTGATGGAGTGTGTGGTGAAATGCTGAGGTATGGGGGTGAGATTGTTGTGGAGTGGATATGGAAGTTGTGTAGATTGGCCTGGGAAGAGGGAAGGGTTCCAGAGGACTGGAAATCAGGTATAATTGTTCCTCTGTACAAAGGAAAAGGAGAGAGAGAAGTATGTGGTAACCATAGGGGTATTTGCCTTCTTAGTGTGACTGGTAAAATATATGGTAGAATACTCATTGATAGGGTTAGGCATATGACAGAGGAGCTAGTTGGAGAAGAACAAGGGGGATTTAGGAAGGGAAAAGGGTGTGTAGATCAGATATTTGTTCTAAGATGTTTAGTAGAGAAGTATCTAGAGAAGGGAAGAAAAGTGTATGCTGCCTTCATGGACTTGGAGAAAGCTTATGACCGAATAGATAGGCAAGGTATGTGGAAGGTATTAAGAATATATGGAGTGGAGGGGAAATTGTTGAGTGCTGTGAAGAGTATGTACGAGGGAGCTAGGGCTACGGTGCGAGTGGATGGTGAGCTGAGTGAGTTCTTTGATCTCAATGTGGGACTGAAACAGGGTTGTGTGATGTCTCCATGGCTGTTTAATATATATATGGATGGGGTTGTAAAGGAGGTGCAAGGTAGGGCAGTGGATGTGGGGCTGGCCCTAATGAATGAGGGTGAGATTTGGAAGCTTCCGGTGTTGCTGTTTGCTGATGATACAGTATTGTTGAGTGAAGATGAATGGGAGTTGCAAGGTTTGGTGAATGAATTTGGGACAGTGTGCAGGAAGAGGAAGCTGAAAGTTAATGTAAACAAAAGTAAAGTTATGGTGTTTGAGAGGAATGAAGTCACAGAGTGTGCAGTGAGATTGGATGGTGAGGATATGGAGAATGTGAGTGCATTCAAGTACTTGGGTAGTGTGATGAGTAAGGATGGAACTTTGGGGGATGAAGTGTGTGAAAGGGTACAGCAGGGAAGGAAGGTTGTTGGTACACTGAAAGCAGTGATGAGAAATGGGGAGGTGAGTATGGAAGTTAAGAAGTCACTGCATGATGGCATTGTGATCCCTACCCTGACGTATGGAAGCGAGGCGTGGTCCTTGCAAGAGGGGAACAAGTCAAGAGTGAGAGCAGTGGAAATGAGTTACTTGAGAGGAGCATGTGGAGTGACGTGGAGGGACAGGTTGACGAATGAAGAAGTGAAGGAACGTTGTGGGGTAGATGTGGATGTGGTTGAGAAGATTAGGAGAAATACACTGAGGTGGTTTGGACATGTGGAGAGGATGGAGAATGAAAGACTGACTAAGAGGGTGTATGTAGGTGAGGTGGAGGGAGGGAGAGGGAGGGGTAGACCGAGGATGAGATGGAGGGATGGAGTTGAGAGATATATGAGGGAGGGGGGGGTGAGCTGGGGGGAGGGTAGTCAAATGGTGGGTGACAGAGTGACTTGGAGGCGTTTTGTCTGCGGCCACCCTTTGCGGGATTAGGGCGTCGGGTTATAGATAGATAGATAGATAGATCTAATGCAACAAGCTAATGAGATGAAAATGCCACTTAGTATGTGTTTTGTGGATTTTGAAAAGGCGTTTGATAGTGTTTCGTGTGGAGCTGTGTTGAAAATTATGAGATTCTATGGTATACCAGAAAAGTTTGTAAATATTACTAGAAGCCTGCATGAAGGTACTTTTTGTACGGTAATGGTGGATGGTTCTTTAAGTGATCCATTTGAGGTTAGGTCAGGAGTGATTCAAGGAGGAGTTCTTTTGCCTTTGCTGTTTGTTTTGGTTATAGATTATGTTATGAGAAAGGTTGTAAGGAGAACACGTGCAGGAATTAACTAGAAAGAAAATAAGAGGCTGATGGATTTGGGAATATGTTGATGATGATGTACTGATTTGTGGAAGTATTTACGAGATGCAGAGGTTGCTTGATTGTATGGTGGAGGAAGGAGAAAAAGTGGGATTGGTAATAAATTGTGGAAAGACTGAACTTATTAATATGAACGTGGAGAACCAAATCGATTGTGTAATTGGGAATGATGTGGTGAAGAACGTAGAAAATTTTAAATATCTGGGAATAATTGTATCATCTAACGGATCATTAAACAATGAAATTGAGGAGAGGAATAGACAGGCTTGGCAAGCTGTTGGAATGTTGAAATCAATTTGGAATAATAATATGCTTTTGGTTCATCTGTCTATCTATTGCCAGACGCCTCAATCCCGTTTGGGGTGGCCACAAACAAATCGCCTCCAAGTCGCCCTGTCCCCCGCCATTTCACTCCCCTGCTCCCAACTCACACCCCCCTCTCTCATATACCTCTCCACCCCAAGTCCATGGTTAGACCAATTTTCATTTGTGGGCATGAGTCATGGTACAGTACAGTTGCAACAGATCAGAAAGTATTAGGATTTGAGAATAAAATACTGAGAAGGAATCTTGGGGTAAAGTGGCAAGACAGAGTAACAAATGAAGAGTAAGGGATATTACGAGAGTGGAACCAGTTGATGAATATGTGAGACTGTCTTGTTGGAAATTGCTGGGGCATGTATATAGAAAAGAAGACAGTTTAATACAGGATTTGCCGGAGTGGACTGCTAGAGGAAGAAGAGGCAGAGGTAGGCTGAGGGAAACCTGGTTGAGGACAATGAAAAGAGAAGCAGGAGAGGAGTGTTGGTGGGACCTGAAGGAGATGGCAAGAGACAAATATTGGTGGAGAGAGTTCGTCGAGGCCCTATGCATCCCGTGCGGTGCCACAAGAAATGATTGATTGATTGATTGATTGGGGATGAAGCAAGGACCAGATAGAAAGAATATTTTGATAACCTGATGAATGGGAATAGAGAGAGCATAGCAGCTGTAAACATGATTGGTTTTGGGGGTGTGCAGAGAAGGAATGCAGTACCAGGAGACGTGACATTCGCACAGGTGAAGAGTGCTGTGAAGTGGCGAAAAATGGGAAAGCAGCTGGGATTGATGAGGTGTATGCAGAGATGCTTAACTGTAGTGGAGAGAGTGGAATGAAGTGCTTGTTGGAGATATGTAAGAAGGCATGGATGAGTGAATCTGTGCCTGCAGAGTGGAAAAAATGCTGTGATTGTACCCCTGTACAAAAGTAAAGGTGAGCAAAGTGAGTGCAAGAATTGTCATGTCAGAAGTTTATTGAATGTTGTAGGGAAGGTATATGGAAGAATTATTATAAAGTAAGAGAGATATCAGAAGTCCTAGTGAGTGATGAACAGTGTGGCTTTAGGAGTGGCAGAGGATGTATGGATCAAAAATTTGCAGTGAAACAGATAGTTGAGAAGGCTTGTGAGAAGGACCTTAAGTTGTTTATGGCATTCATGGATCTGGAAAAAGCATACGACAAAGTGGACAGAGAAGGATTGTGGAAGGTTTCGTGCATGTACGGTGTAGATGGTAAGCTGGTAGGTGTCGTCAAAAGTTTTTATGATGGTAGTGAAGCATGTGTAAAGGTAAATGGACATCTAAGTGAATGGTTCATGATTGGTGTGGGTGTGTGACAAAGTTGTGCGATGTCCCTATGGTTGTTCAGTATATATATATATATATATATGTATATATGGATGGGGTGATGAGAGAAGTAGAAACACGAGTAATGGAGAGAGGGATGGCATTGGCAATGAATGGTGATGGATAGAATTTCTCAAATTTGATGTATGCTGATGATAGAGTACTGCTTGCAAATACAGGACAAGAGCGTGGTAGACTAGTGCAGAGCTTTGCTAATGTCTATGAGTATTGTGCCTTGAGAGTAAATGTAGAAAAGAGTAGAGTGATGGTTATTGAGAGAGAAAGTGGCTCCCAGTGTGATGTTACAGTGAATGGAGAGAGACTGAATTTGACAAGAGTTCAAATACCTGGGTACAGTGATAGAAAAGAGAGGAGAATGTGCAAAAGAAGTAGAAAGTAGAGTGACACAAGGAAGCAAAGTAGCTGGTGCTATGGAGGCCTTGAAAAGAAACAGAGGCTTGAATGTTGCAGCTGCACGAGGCTTCCATGAAGGAGTGCTGGTGCCAACTTGAACATATGGGTGTGAGACTGTGATGTGACATGAAAATGAAAATCCAAGAGTAAGAGCAGTGGAGATGGGACTGTTGAGGAATGTATGTGGAGTACAGGGAGCAGATAGGGTAAGGAATAGTGTGATTCGTGAAAGATGCGGAGTGAGGAAGTCTGTGAACATCAGAATCGAAGAGAATGTACTGAGATTGTATGGTCATGTGAAGAGAATGGATGACAATTGGGTGATGAAAAGGTATATCTAAGCAAATTTGGAGGGAGGAGGTGAGGTAGGCCAAGAAGAAGGTGGAGAGATGTGGTGGATGAGTGCGTGAAGAAGAGAGGGATGGAAGCTGGTGAGGCTCAGGGACTAACAAGAGATCAAGCTGGCTGGATAAATTTTGTGCAAAGAAACACATGACCGGGGATTTGGCATCCCTGTTTAATGTGACAGCGTTCGGATTGACTCTATTGGATAGGTATATGTGAAGCTACAGTACATGGTGAAACCTTTTGTTCTATCATATGGAGTCAGGATTGCATGGGCTTGAATGATAAGTGAATGGAATCGTGGCCTATTGAATTTGGCAAACTTTGGCTGTCTGGACGCTGCAACTCCTCACCCCGCCCTAGGGTGGGAAAGAAGGTCCGGATGATGATGATTATTATTATTTTAGAATTTGCACTGTTCTGCAGAAAAGCTACTGGTATTATACTGTCAGGATATGAAAATGACAATCCATGTGGCTCTCCTGCCCTGGGCCCCCCAAAGTGTAAGGCCATCATTGCAGAGCAGGGAAATGTACCGTACTTGACAGTTAAGGAAATATACAACAGAATTGTTGATCTGATTTTTTTTTTTTTTTTTTTAATAGAGGAAGGAAAAAAAATAAAAAATAAAAAAAAGCCAGATTACAAGTGTCCTCCATTCATAAAAAATCTGTAACAGTTTGACTTGAACAGCCGTAGGTTGAAGTTTGGGGAGAAACCACTGAGGGGAAACAAGTTCCTAGGAGATGCTGTTCAGGAATAAAAGAATTCTGATAGACAGAAGTTTCACAATATGGCAGTGTGTCAGTCCAGTCACAAGTGCTACCAGATGCCTGAGTAATGTGTGGGAAGGCATGGAGAGGTGGCACATTGGATGCAACTTCGTCTGAGCCTTTGCCATAAAAGTATCTGTAAAATAATGCAAGGGAGGCAACATTCCTTCTTACTTGTAGGGGAGGTAGTGCATTTGTGATAGTAGGGTTATTATTAGTTCTAACAGCTTTGGTCTGAATTTTGTCTATTTGTTTTAGTGCAACCTCTCCACATCCATTCCACAAGGGTGACCAATTTACCAGCTGAGAGTGCACATGACTTTTCTATCTATCTGTCTATTGCCAGACGCCTCAATCCCGTTTGGGGTGGCCACAAACAAATCGCCTCCAAGTCGCCCTGTCCCCCGCCATTTCACTGCCCTGCTCCCAACTCACACCCCCCTCCCTCATATACCTCTCCACCCCATCCCTCCATCTCATCCTCGGCCTCCCCCTCCCTCTTCCCCCCTCCACCTCACACTCACATACGCTCTCTTCGTCAGTCTTTCACCCTCCATCCTCTCCACATGGCCAAACCACCTCAGTGTGTTCCTCATAACTCTTCCTATCACATCCACATCCACACCACAACGCTCCTTTATATCCTCATTCGCCAGCCTGTCTCTCCATGTGACTCCACAGCCTCCTCTTAAATAACTCATTTCCACTGCTCTCACTCTTGACCTATGTCCTTCCACCAACGTCCAAGCTTCACTTCCGTACGTTAGAGTTGGTATCACAATACTGTCATGTAGTAACTTTTTCACTTCTATGCTCACTTCCCTGTTTCTTATCACTGCTTTCAAAGAACCAGCAACCCTTCTTCCCTGCTGTACCCTTTCAAGCAGTTCACCCTCCAAACCTCCATCCTTACTCATCACACTACCCAAGTACTTAAACGTACTCACATTTTCCAATTCCTCACCATCCAACCTCGCTGTCCATTCACTGACTTCACCTCTATCAAAGACCATCACTTTACTCTTCCCTACATTCACCTTTAGATTCCGTTTCTTACACACTCTCCCAAACTCATCCACCAAGCCTTGCAGCTCCCCTTCGTCTTCACTCAACAACACAGTATCATCTGCAAACAACAGTACAGGGAGTTTCCAAACACTATCCTCTCTCACCAGAGCCACTCTAACATCCACTACCCTACCTTGTACCTCCTTTATTACCCCATCCATGTACAGATTGAACAGCCATGGAGACATGACACATCCCTGTTTCAACCCAACCTTCAAAGAGAAAAATTCACTTAGTTCACCATCCACACGCACTGCAGCCTTTGCACCATCGTACATACTCTTCACAGCATTCAACAACTTCCCATCTACTCCATATATTCTTAACACTTTCCACAATCCTTGTCTATCCACCCTGTCATACGGTTTCTCCAAATCCATGAAAGCCGCATACAACTTCTTTCCCTTCTCTAGAAACTTTTCCACTAAAGATCTAAGAATGAATATCTGATCTACACAACCTCTTCCCTTCCTAAAGCCTCCCTGTTCTTCTCCAACTAATTTCTCTGTTCTTTCTCTAACTCTGTCAATAAGTATCCTACCATACACTTTTCCTATTATACTAAGAAGACAGATGCCCCTATGATTACCACACACTTCTTTTTCCCCTTTTCCTTTGTACAAGGGAATAATTATACCTGACTTCCAATCCTCTGGGACTCTACCTTCCTCCCAGGCCAATCTGCACATCTTCCACATCCATTCTACTACTATCTCTCCCCCATGCTTCAGCATTTCACCACACACTCCATCAATTCCTGGGGCTTTCCCCGATTTAACTTTCTTCATTGCTTCCACAACTTCTATCCTACTAATTTTTTCCTGTCTTCTCACCTCTCTCCTTCTCCCAGCCATTCCCCAGCCACTTATACTCGCATTACTTCCATCCTCTATGTTCAACAATTCCTTAAAGTGTTCTCTCCATCAGCTCACTTTTTCTCCCTTCTCCACTAGTAATCTACCATTTTTATCTTTCACTCCCCTGCTAACTTCACTTCCACCCTGTCTTACTCTTTTCACCTCTTTCCAGAACATTTTCTTACAGTCCCTCCACTTTACACTCAAATTCCTTCCAAATTCCTCATCCACTCTCCTCTTTCTCTTACTAATCTTTTCACCTCTCTCTTTCTTTCTACATGTAACTCTCTCTTCCGCCTCTCAACTTCTTCCACGGCCCTATTTCTCATCCATTCATTGTATGCTTTCTTCTTTTGTGCCACAGCCTGTCTCACCTCTTCAGTCCACCACGCTGTTCCTTGCACCCCCTTCCGTCTTCTCTTCCTTCCACACACCACATCACATGCTGCACATATTTCTTCTGTAAATATCCTACAGACACCTTCCACGTCTCCCATCTGCTCCAATTCATATTTGCCCAATCGTTCCTACACTTCTCTCTTATACTCTGCCTTTTTCTCATCCTCTTGTAACCTTTCCACTCTCCTTGCAACTACTCCTTCCTCTCGTCTTTCCCTTCTTCTATTCCTCCATCTTACTTGAATTTTAATTCTAGCCACCACCAAGTAGTGGTCAGAAGGTCCACTCCCCCAACCTCTATAAACTCTTGCATCCATTACACATCTTCGCATCCTTTCATCCACACACATATAATCTATCATTGCCTTCCTTTCATTCAGTTCACCACCCACCCTTCTCATCACTCGCCATGTATACCTGTGGATCATTTTATGCCTGAAGAGGGTATTGGCTATCACCAACCCCCTCCCAGCACAAATGTCCACTAACGCACTCCCATTCTCATCTATCTCAGCAGGCACACCCCACTCACCAACTATTCCATCCACCTTCACATTCCCAACTTTACCATTCATATCACCAATCAAAAACACCCTCTCATTCCTTCCAAACTCTTCCATGCACACTTCTACATTTGTCCAGAACTCTTCTCTCACTCTTCTAGCACGATCTTGCGTTGGCGCATACACACGCACAATCGCCCACATTTGTATTCCAACTTTCAACTTTACCCACACAATCCTTGACCCAACTGATCCATACTGTCTTATGCTCTTCTTCCATCTTTTACTCACAACTATACATACTCCTTCCTTTGCCCTCTCATTCTCACCTACTCCTGCACATATACCCCATCCATACTCCCATTGTCTCACACTTTCTCCTCTCCATTTTGTTTCAGTTATTCCACATACATCCACTTTCGCACCCTCAAGCACCTGGACAATCTCTCTCTCTTTCACCTCATCATTCGCTCCCCTTACATTCCACGTAGCCATTTTCAAGTCCTTTGTCCGGTCCTGGGTCGTCATCGTTTGGTCAGTCCTTGTCTGAGGCTTATTGTTTTTTTTAGTTAGTTGTTTTCCAGGGAGGGGCACTAACCCTCCGCCAACCCTTTTAGTCGCCTTTTACGACAAGCAGGGATACTTTTATAAAGTATTTATACCTATGCTGTTGTATCCATCACTTAAAATAATAGTCCATTAATATCTGAAGATAATACTATATAATGGAAATGAGTGTGAAACTATTTTCCTTAAGGGGCTAAACTAATCTAGTAAAGGCTGCCCCAAGGTAAACTGTAATAGAGATGAGATACAGTAATCCCTGTACTTTCCGGACGCCCACTTTCCGGACACCCCACTTACCGGACGTTGTGGGCCTGGACCTTCGGAACCCAAAAATGGCCAGAAAAAGAAAAAAATCCCCCCAAAATCTGAATTTTTTCTCACCCGTTCTTTGAAATTGCCGCGCAGCGCCGAACGCTGTTACACCATGGGCCCTTCACCCCTTCCTTCCTCCCCCTTTCCCCCCTCCCCTGTCAGGATTGCCATTTGGTATTTTTCATTACCAAATGTGGGCCAATTTGGTAATGAAAAATTTGATTGGTAATGAATCAGAACAGTGAAATACCAAATGGATTTTTCACATGTGTGAGGATACACAGGATGGAGATGGTGGATTGTTTGCTCTCTCTGATTAATTTGCTAGCCTATATAGCGTGAAAATAATCAACATGCTGTTAATTATAAGAAGAGCGATTACATGAATTTCCACTTGTATATATAATTAGTGAAGAATAATTGCTAGCTTTACAAATTTGGTAAAGTTAAATTTGGTAATGAAAATTGAGGAGTTTGGTAATGTGGCCATTGCAATCTGGCAACTCTGTTACCCCATCATCAACAGTCACAGCCTAACTCCGATCGAGCAGATGCTTATCGTAATGGAAGCCACGTGCTCGTTTTTTGTGAATAAACAGTGAATAAACTCCAATACCTTGCCACTAGACCACACGGGAATTTACAGAGTTAAGAAATTAGAATTTAGAGTGCAAAGGATTAACTGTGGTGTACACACTGGCGGTTGAAATTGGTATGGTGCAATTAACAACGTGCAATGTTAAACAGTTATACCTCACAGTGCAAAGAATTTCTGTAAGTGCAGCACAACACTGGATTACTGTACATGCTTCAAGTGCATTTTCACCACTGCCAAAGCCAGAGAAGGCAGCCACAGATGTACTGTAAATACCTTGGCTTCCTTTTCATTTATTTCATGCTTTATGTCCATTATTGGTGTGAATAGGGTCTTAAATAGGTTTAAAATGTGCTATGCATGTCTGATAGGGTGTTATTTAGGTGGCTTTCAAAGTTAGGCTGGGTTAGGGTCCTTAAGTACCAGTCCAGGAGTCAGGGACTTGTTGTAAGTACCCAGAATGTTTGATATGGTATAAACTCACCTTTAAAACCTCATTCTCTGGTTCTTTTGCATTTATTTCAGTCTTTTATGTCCCTTATTGGTGTGATTTGGGTCTTAAATAGGTGCTATTCATGTCCAGTAGTGAGTTGTATAGGTGTTTTTCTGAGTCAGGGTAGGTTAGGGTCCATAAGTACAAGTCCAGGAGGCTGGGGCCCACTTTCCGGACTTGACCACTTTCCGAACATGTTTTTGGCTCTATTACATCGGAAAGTGGAGGGATTACTGTAATTGTAATTGATGATGGTAACAGTATCAGCCAATCCCATACTTTGGTACTCAGTATTGTAGCCAGGTCACCACAGATGGGGGGAGGGGGGGAGATGTGACCCAGTTCTGTTCTTCAGGGGGCCTAGTGGTGTACAGTGGGCACCTATTAAATGGGAGGGGGGTGACAGTGTGGGACCAAGGGTCTTACTAAGGGGGTCTGACCCCCACAGCCCTCTCATGGAGAAGCAACTGATGGTAACCCATTTTGGACCAGGGGAGCCTGACGCATGGCTACTGCAGTTCAGGACTCAGATTAACAAATACATTTACAGTTTATTGTCTGTACTAACTACCTGTACAGTATATTTGTTATTGTTGGAGGGTCAAGAAGATCGTAGACTCCAAGTCTCTTGTTCATCATGCAAAAACAAGTATTAATTATGAAAGTTATCATCATTGTTTTCTCTGAAGAAGGACAGTGCTAAGAATGTAGAAGCATCTTGTATCTCTTCTTGTTGCTGCAAATCAGAATCCAAGTTAAATGAGGGACTTGCTTGTGGAATACTGGCCCTTTTAATTAGGAAACTACATTAGCATGAAGGAAAGGCTTAGTGTAAGAATAGTGATAAAATGTTGTACGTCTGAAATATTGTCTGTTGTTTTGATTCCAGGCTCATCGAGACATGAATGCAATGGACTGTAGGTTGAAGTTGCTATTCTCCTGCAGTTCATCCTTCCTTTGGGGTGAGGGGTTGGGGGGGGGGGAGTTGAGGGATATTTGTATAATAAGGTAGGGATTGCCTGGTTATATTAGTGTCAACATATAAAGGCATCCTTGCAAATACTGTGCATTGTGGTATAGCATCATATAACACATTGGTTGCCATTCAGGTTAAGGTGTCTAGGCTGGTGCAGATGCACAGCAACAACATGGAGGACGTGGACATTGTGTATGCTGGCGACATCTGTGCAATGTTTGGTATTGACTGTGCCTCAGGGGACACCTTCACCAACACACCCAAACTGGAAATGTTCATGGTAAAGACTTTTTTTTTTTTTTTTACCTTAACCTAAAATTGGCACAGCTTTTACTCTTATAGCTTACTACATGCAGCTTGGTGGGAGAGGGGAAAAATGCTACAGCTCTGCATCTGTTTCACAATATTTCTTCACGACTGACGTGACATTCTAATGCTAATTTAGTGTTACAGCCCACTTTTCAAGTGGGAGAAATGGCAATTTTAGGCCAGGAGTAGACTGTAGCACTGGTCGAACAAGGGAGTACTCCCAAGGTGGGTGGAATGCTGATGACAAGGAGAGCTGGAGCTCCCGTTTCATCAGCCTTCGGGACTAGCTCCCGACCATCCCCCTTTGCTGAACTTTTTCAGTGTCTCAGTAACACAGAGAGTAGGCCAGCATGCTGTCCAATACAGATTTCTCTAACTATCAACACCAAACTACAAGCACAGTACACACTACACTTCCTTTTACAAAATTCAACAATCATGGTGTCTTTACACACAGCCTCGGAGTCCCCAGAGGGGGGACCATAAATGCCCCCACCTTACTTCCGCCCCTCTCCCGGTGACGACTCGAGTTGCCTGGAACCACTGTCTGACTCACTTCTTTTTCATTTCTGCAACATTCGTGGCCTTTCCACCAACTTTTGCGCTGTTGAGCACCACCTCTCCTTCTCTAAACCTCACTTTCTTTTCCTGAGACTCAGCTGTCTTAGACAACTGACAGCAAACCCTTTTCTGTATCCTCCTACTTTCCCTATACTCATTTCAAAGCCAGAGGTGGCTGTTATGTATATATACGCATTGACTTATCTTGTTCTCGTGTTCTTGAACTCAGTTCTTTTGAATTCTCTACACTCTGGCTTCGGCTTTCCTGTCACTCTCTGACTAAATATATCTGTGCTGTTTACTTTTCTCCTAAGTCTGCTATCAAAAATTCTTCGACTATCTTACTTCTACGATGGAACACATTCTATCCATTTCTCCTTTCTCTGAAATCTCCATTTTAGGAGATTTCAATGTTCACCACCACCTTTGGCTCTCCTCTCCTTTCACTGATCCACCTGGTGAACAAGCCTACACCTTTTCTATCCTCAGTGACCTAGAGCAGCTTGTATAGCACCCTACCCGTATCCCTGACCGCCTTGGAGAGAGCTCCAACATGCTTGACCTCTTCCTTACAACTAATCTTTCTGCTTACACTGTTAATCATTTCTCTCCATTGGGCTCCTCCAATCACAACCTTATCACCTTAACTTGTCATGTCACTCCGGTACGGCCTTTGGACCCTCCAAAGAAACGTCGTCTGTGGCACTTTGGAGCTGCAAACTGGGAGGCCCTCAGGCAGTACTTCTTTGATTTTCCGCAGAATGATTATTGCTTCCATGGCCGTGAGCCATCTGAGTGTGCCTTGCGCATTACGGAGATTATTCTCTTGGGCATGGAAGAATACATTCCTTTCTCATATCCTTTGACTAATGCAAGAAAGCCTTGGTTTACTCATGCATGTTCTAATGCTGTCAGCAACAAGGAGAGGACCTATGAAAGGTACCTGAGCCAACCCACCCCTGAATCACATCTTTTTATATGTTTCCTCCCGGAATTGTGCGAAGTCTGTTCTTCTCTCTGCTAAAAATAATTTCATCCATACTAAATGCTCTCAACTCTCCAACTCGAATTCTTCTCGCTCCTTCTGGCACCTTGCCAAAAATCTTTCTAACAACTTTACATCATCATCCTTCCCTCCTCTTTTCTACTGTGATTGCTCTGTAGCTATTTCTTCTACTGATAAAGAAGATCTCTTTGCTCACACTTTCTCCTCCAGTTCCACCTTAGACGATTCCAGTGCTGTTTCTCCATCATTTCCCCCCTCTGTCTTCCTCATGGCTAACATTAAAATTTCTTCAGCTGATGTATTGTCTGCCATCACAGGCCTCAATACTAACAAGGCATATGGGCCTGATGGAGTCCTGCCTGTTGTTCTCAAGAACTGTGCTTTTGTGTTTACACCCTGCTTAGGCAAACTCTTTCACCTTTGTCTATTAACTTGTACCTTTCCTTCTTGCTGGAAGTTTGCTCTCATTCAGCCAGTCCCAAAGAAGGATAACCATTCCCAACCTTGTAACTATCGTCTAATTGTTTTAACATCCTGTATCTCAGAAGGTTTCGAGTCAGTTCTTAATAGAAAAATTTTAAGGCATCTCTCCTATCACAACCTTTCTGATCGTCAGTATGGGTTTCGTCAGGGACGCTCCACTGGCGATCATCTCACCTACCTTTCAGACTCCTGGTCATCCTCCTTTCGGGACTTTGGCGAAAGCATTGCCATTGCACTTGATATCTCAAAGGCTTTCGATCGAGTCTGGCATAAATCTTTAATTTCCAAACTGCTCTCTTATTGTTTCTATCCTTCTATCTGTGCCTTCATCTCTAGCTTCCTTTCTGATCGTTCTATAGCCGCCGTTGTAGACGGCCATTGTTCTTTTCCTAGATGTATCAACAGTGTTGTTCCTCGGGGCTCTGTCCTATCACCAACTCTCTTCCTTTTATTCATCAATGACCTTCTAAGCTGTACATCTAACCCTATCCATTCATATGCTGATAACTCCACCCTTCACCTTTCCATTCGGTTTGTGCAACGTCCATCTCAGCAGTTACATCAACAAACTAGGGATGAGTCTATGGCACACCTAATGTCTGACTTGGCTCGTATCTCTGACGGGGGTAAAAATAATCTGGTTGTTTTTAATGCTAGTTCTTAAACCTGTCAACCCAACAAAATCTTCCACAGGTGTACCCACTAATGTTAAATAATATTCAGCTTAATCCTGCATCATCCTTGAACATGCTTGGGGTTTCATTTACTCAGGACTTGTGTTGGAAAGATCATATTACATCTGGAAAATCTGCTTCTAAGAGATTAGGTGTGCTAAGCTGACTCCGTTCTTCTTTACCGCTGCACAGTTGTTGTCTCTATACAGGGGTTTTATCTGCCCCTGTGTGGAGTACAACTATCGTGTGGGGAGGTTCCCCACATACAGCTCTTCTCAATAGGGTGGAGTCAAAGGCTTTTCGTCTCATTAACTCTCCTCCTCTTACTGACTCTCTTCAACCCCTGTCTCTTTGCCGCACTGTTGCATCTTTATCTCTTTTCTATTGCTACTTCAGTGGTCACTGCTTCTCTGAACTGTCTGCATGTATTCCTCCACCTCTACGATGGGCGCGTAGCACCCGTCTAGCAGCAAACTCTCATTCCTTTTCTATCCAACTCTCTAATGCAAGAGTTAACCATTACTCCCAGTCGTTCATTTATGCAACAGGTCAACTCTGGAACTGTCTCCCTCTGTCTGTATTTCCTGCTTCCTATGATCTCCAGTCTTTCAAATGCAGTGTGTCCATGCATCTTGAAATAATTGGATCTTGAATTTGGCTCCCTCTTGTGTTTTGTTTCTCTGTAGGACGGAACAGTTATATCAGGCTTGTGGCTTTTGGTTCCTTCTTCCTCGCATTAAAAAAAGAAAAAAAAAGAAAAAAAAAAGGTTAAAGTGAAGACTTGTAATGGTGTATTTGATGTCACACTTGATAGTGTAGTAGTAATAGTGTATTTGGTGTCACACTTGGTAGTGAATATACTACGAAGTTAGTATTTTGTAGTATATAGTAAGTTGCTGCCACAGGGCCCACGTAGGTAACAATGCCACTATGAAGGTGCTAACCTGTTAGCATCAGGGTGCTAATCCTGGTGTGGGCAGTTAGTGCCATTTGACTCAGGTATCTTTCTATCCTGTTGTGGTTGGAAGGTAAAGCAGATACCTAGGGTAACATGTAGGGGGGGTAAATGTGGTAACCGGGATGATGAAATGGTCTTGTATCCCAGGATTAGTGGCTGAATAACCTGTCACAGGCCCAGAGAGCTACTGATAGTTATCTCAGATAACACCTAGGGATGGTAACTGGTAATGTGGATGACATGGTGGCCTTGTATACCAGGTTAGTGGCTGAATAACATTTCATAGACTCAGAGGCCTAAGTTACAAAGATAAGTACCATGGCTAAGTGCCTATTTGGATGTTCTTTCTTGCAGTTAAGGCCTAGTAAATTACTAATTGCATGCAAAAGTTCCATTATTGTCTGTAAAGCTGATTTGTGTTTTCCCTCAAATTTTCAGTACCAGCTGTTTGAAAAAAACTGATATTTTAGAGCACATCTTAAACTTATTGTGATTATAGTATTACCTGTTTCTCTGTCATATCTATTGTGGTTTTATAATTATTCTTTTTTCCCTCATAACTGGTAACCATTTCTTTCCAGTGATGTCTCATTAAAATTTTATTCCATGAGAGGAAACATGGTTTTATTTGATTCAACCAGAATTTAATTGATGCCAAGGATAACTTGATGTTGATAGACTATATTGGGATACAACAGGCATCCAGTTAATAATAAGCAGGAGAGCAAGTATGTATGAGGTTAGCTTGGCCCTGATTTTTGTCCTTTTGCAGCTTATTTCATGCAGCTCCGTGGCAGAGTAAGACCATCCTGTTGCTCTACATCCATTCCATAACACTTCTTCTTGAGTAGCCTCATGCTCTATTGCTATCTCTTGTTATAACTCGATATTCAAGATGGAGAGAGGGCAGTTTTAGGCCAGGTTAGAGCAAAAGGGGCATAGTGGTGTGGAAAGGGAAATGAGGTTGATGAAGGTGTTAACAATACTTTATATTCATTTTACTGAGGCAGTGGTATGGGTTAGCTATTTCATCTTGACAGACTGTGTATGAATGCCAACAGGAATCCATGTATGTTCCTGACCCAGTGATAGCGATGTCCATCAAGCCCAAACACACAAAGGACATTGACTCATTCAGCAAGGCAGTTAACAGATTCACGAGGGAGGATCCCACCTACCGTGTCACCTGGGACACTGACAACAAAGAGACCATTGCCTCGGGTATGGGAGAACTGCACCTTGAAATATATGCACAGGTCAGTATACTTACCTTCAAGCACTTGCGTGCATGTAATACTTCCAGCCAGCCTCTCATCATACAAACTTTCATTTATCCAGCATGAGCTTAGGAGCCAGGAGGTGGGCTGCTTAGTTCAGGTATTTAAAGCAAGTGATCAGTCACAACCACTGAGTGATATATAAGCAAAAAATCTCACCCTGCCCTTGGATTTGAACCCACTTGGGGCACATGCATTTTGAGTGCCATAACCAACTAGACACCCATTTGTCGGCTGTGTGACCATCATCATCATCATCATCATCATCATCATCATAGTCATCCAAGCCTCTTTTCCCACCTAAGGATTGGGTGAAATAGGGTCCAGAAAAAAAAAAAAAGATAAAAGGAGAAACTATACAAAAGTCTACTTAAGTGAATGGGTGGCATGCAAGCTTCTTGCAGCCTTCACATTTTGCTCCCTGTTTCGTATCATGGCCTTAATAACACAAACATCTTTCATTCCCTGTGCTACTCTGCTTTCTACACATACCTCTCATCTCTGTCATGGCATTCAGGTAATTTAACACCCTCACAAATCCAGTTTCTTTTTATTCACTCGTACATCACATTGTTAATTACCCTCTCTCTCAATCACTTTCACTTCGTTTTTATCCTTATTTACACTCAGAGCCCAGTGCTCATGGACATCCATAAAACTCTGCATTCATGTCTTCATGTCTTTCTGTCATCATCCACAAACAGATCTCTGTCCACTTTTTCCAGCACTCTAACTCCTTTAAACATTGTAATCAAACCTCCTCTCCTTCGTCTCTCAAAGAGCATTGGTAAATTCAGCTTGTAATCAAACCTCCTCTCCTTCGTCTCTCAAAGAGCATTGGTAAATTCAGCTTCTTCAGTCTCTCCTCATAAGACAGTTCTCTCCAACCTGGCAGCATCCTAGTCGCCATCCTCTATACCTTTCACAATTTTCTTACATACTTCTCTATTTGTAGTGACCAGATAGCTGAAAGCCACTCTTCTGTATATGCCCCTCCAATGATGTTATTCATATGCTTCTCTGGTGATAGATTATCCTGTATGGTCACTCCCAGATGTTTCTCTTCCCTTGCTTTGCTGATCCTGCCTTCTTATTTTTTACCCATAACTAGGTCTATCAGATAGGTATATGTAAAGTTACAGATCATGGTGAAATTATTTTTGGCCAATCTGATGGAGCCAGGATTCCATGGGCTTGAATGATGAGTGAATGGAAGCATGGCCTATTGAATTGGGCAGACTTAGACTGTCTGGATGTTGCTACTCACCCTGCCCTAGGGTCGGAAAGGAGGTCTGGATGATGATGATGACTAGGTCTTTTGCCACTTATTCCCATTTCTAGGATTTTTTTTTCTTTTTTCATTAAACTCCATTTTCCTAGTCTGGCTCCAACTGTACAACTTATCCAAATCATTTTGCAACTCCTCACAACTGTCACCATTCAGAATTTGCTTCATAATTTTTGCATCTTCTGTAATCATATTCATATAACTGCATAAATCTTCTGACATATTGTTTACATATATCAAAAACATTTTAAGCACCAAACTGAGTGTTGCATCACTCCACTAGTCACACTATTCCATTGAAAGTACCTGTCTCTTATAATTGTTCTCATTTGTCTTTCCACTAGATTTTCTTTCCATTTTAGCGATATCCCATTCACTTCTCCAGTAGTTTTTAATTTCCATAGCAATCTTTTGTTTGGCACCCAGTCAAACACCTTCTCCAAACCCAGGTACAAACAATCTACCCAGCCTTCTCTTTCCTCTCTGATATCCACCACACTGCGGTAAAAACACACGATGAGCTTTCCCCGAATACAAACTGTTTTGTTGTTGGAATCTCATTTTCTTCTAGGAACTTAATCCACCTTTTTCTGATAATTTTTTCACACAGTTTGCAAACAATGCTTGGGAGGGATACCAGTCTGCAACTGGGTCTTATCTATCACCTCCTTTCTAAATTATCACTACAACAGCCCTTTTTCGGTGTATTTACAACCCACATAGGTTCAATGAACATTTAACCCCTTACCCGTGGGCCGTAACTACCGTGACGCTCGTTACTTAAGTACCGTACCACGGGGCGTCACTTCTGTGATCCAGGGATTTTAAAAATTGCCTGGGCTTTCAAGTGCGGTCTTGTATCATCTATCAGTACTGCCAGTGTGTAGCTATAGACAGTGCTGCTAATACCGCTAGTACTCGCATCCAGTGTTACCAATTTAGCCAATTCTGTGTTTGCCTCCCCTTCCCACCTCCCCTCCCTTACCCCCTCCTCCCCCTAGCTACACCCTGGCCGCACAACGCAACTCCCGGCGGGTTTTTTCCATTCGCTTTTTCCATTGAACTGTGCGCTATGCCCTATTCTCATACTAAAAAAAATATAAGAAAAAAGGAGAAGGCTAATTGATATTGCCATTGGCCATGAAGTAGCAAATTTATCACCTGGCAACACCCCATGTGCACTTGGTCGCTAATTTTCCCTGTTCATTACCCACTGAAATGTCCCTTATGACCTATTCTCATACAGAAAAAAATATATATATATAAAAAAAAAGGTAAAGGCTAAGTGATACTTCCATTGACCTGGAAGTAGCTAATTAATTGTGTATTGTCTAGATATCCTGCTATCCCCACGGGAGGGGCACGGCATGGTCCAGCCATCTCTGCAGGTAAGAACTAAGGGGTTAACAGTGTCATGAATTGGCTGCACCAGTTGGTCTGCTTATTTTTTTTAATATCCCTCCAGCAATGCCATCTTACTCCATGGCCCTTCTCACACCTAATTCCCCTGTTAGTTATATTATTTCATCACTATCACCTACTATCTTGGCTAACTTCTGAGCCCTTCCTTCTTCACCTGATCCCATAAATTCACCTTCATTTACAAATACTGAATATAGCCTATTATTCTTTACCTCACTCATATCCTAGTCCTTATGATATCACTTCCCCATCTGTCAGTCTTGGTATGGTATCCCTTACTTTCATTTTGCCACTTACAAATTTGTAGAATAATTTTGGTTCCTTTTTAATTTTGGTCACCATATCCTTATATTTTGTGTCATCTTCTGTTCACACCTTTAAGTAGTAATTTCTTGCCTCCTGGTATTCATTCCATGTTCTCACTGTGTACTCATGGTAACCTATTGTGTGATGTATTCCTTTTTCCTCTGCCTTCCTACATCTATAATTAAACCATTCTCTTTTCCTTTCCATTTGGATAGCAGATTTTTAGACATGTCTGCTGATATCCTCTTCATGTATATATTCATCATGATTCCACATTTCTTATGGATATTTTCCATTATTGTCATTCTGCTCCAGTGTGCATATCCAAAATGATGTCTAAGGAGTAAAATTCTGCTTTTCCATAGTTTCGTCTATCCTGTTTATGTGTTTCTTCTCACTCCCATATCTTCCATCAACACCTGCCTTTCAATGATCAAATGGTCACTTTTCCAAAGGGGACACTGTTATCTTAAAGCATTCCAAAGACAAAGAAGTAATTTTTCTATGGGGGACACTTATCTTAAAAACACGTCGTTGGAATCTTCTGTAAATAAAAATCCAACATCAGTTGTTCATTGTCTCCTCTACTTCTTGTATTTTCCTTGTCATTTTTAGTTAGCATATTTTCTACCATCAGGTCCATTACTTTATATCCCCAGTGTTCTTCATTTGTCCCTGCATCCAGTCCTTCCCAGTTTACATCCTTGTAATTAAAATCTGAAGTCAACACCAGTCTGTTGTTTCTTCCAATCAACTTTGCTAACAGCCAACCACTGTCCAGGTTGACAATTCTCCTCCCGCTGTAGCTACTTCTCCCCCCACCATACAGAATGAGTTCCAGTCAGTGTGGAATGGTGTAAGGTTTATGAGAAAAAAGAGTATCTTTCCAGTAACCATATACAGTAAATTTCAGATTCTCGCAGAAGTAGAGGAAGAGCCCCACGAGGCACAGTTTGTGGGGGACTCCATTATCCATGGTCAGTTAGTGGAATTTTGGGGCAGGGCACCTTGTAAACGAAAGCTTTTTTGTATTCCAGGTGCAGGAGTAGACAACGTAACAGAGGCAATGGATGATGTTTTTGAGAATGCGGAAAATGACAAGCTTGTTATCATTCATACAGGTACCAGTGAAATTGTGTGAACCTGATCAGAGGAGCTGATGGAGGAGTACAAAAAGATGATCCGATGCTACAAGGAGAAAACTAATACAGTAATATTTAAATTTCGGGCATACTCCCAAGGACTGATGAAGGGAATGCTATCTTCAGTAAAGAGTTACGTATAAATAACAGGGTCAAGTCACTTTGCTCACAGGAGGAAGTTGAGTTCATTGGCACATGAAACCAGTTTTATGAGCAGTGAACACTATTTGTGAGTGATCGACTACGCTTAAATGCCGTTGGTTCTGCCCTTCTCAGTCGTTTGCTTAGTGATGCAATAAGTTTTTTCTGGAGAAAAAGCAAGCATTTTGGGAGGCAAATGTACATAATAGAGGCTTCTTTCATCACAAAGATAAACACATTAAAGTTCTACTGGTAAATGTGCTTAGTCTGCGAAATAAATTTTCCAAATTAGAGGCCCTTACCTGTATTGAAGATTATGATGTGATTGTACACCTGTACAGAAATAAAGGTGAGCGAAGTGAGTGCAAGGATTATCATGGCATAAGTTTATTGAGTGTTTTAGGGAAGGTGTAAGGAAGAATTATTATAGAGAAAGTAAAAGAGATATCAGAAGTCCAAGTGAGCGATAAACAGAGTGGTTTTAGGAGTTGCAAAAGATGTGTGGATCAAATATTTGCAGTTAGAGAGATAGTGGAGAAGGCTTGTGAGAAGGACCATCAGGTGTTTATGGCATTTATGGATCTGGAAAAAGCATATGGTGAACTAGACAGAGAAGGATTGTGGAAGGTTTTGCTCACGTACATTGTAGATGGTAAGCTGCTAGGTGCCGTCAAGAGTTTTTGTTATGATAGTGAGCCGTGTGTAAGGGTAAATGGGCATCTAAGTGAATGGTTCACAATCAGTGTGGGCATGCAACAAGGTTGTGTGATGTCCCCATGGTTGTTCAGTATACATGTGCATGGATTGATGAGAAAAGTAAAAACATGAGTAATGGAGAAGGGGATGGTGTTGGTAATGAATGGTGATGGATGGAGTATCTCAAATTTGTTGTATGCTGATGATGTAGTACTACTTGCAATTACCGGACAAGAGCTTGATAAACTAGTGTAGCGTTTTGCTGATATCTGTGAGCGTCGTGCCTTGAGAGTAAATGTAGAAGAGAGTAAAGTGATGGTAATGAAGAGAGAAGGTGACTCCCAGTGTGATGTTACAGTGAATGGAGAGAGACTAGAATTTGTGAGAGTTCAAATACCTGGGTACAATGATAGAGAAGAGAGGAATATGTGCAAAAGAAATGGAAAGTAGAGTGACACAAGGAAAGAAAGTAGCTAGTGCTGTGAAGGCCTTGATAAGAAACAGAGGCTTGAGTGGTGCACCTGCACGAGTGTCAGTGCCAACTTTAACATATGAATGTGAAATTATGGTGTGGCATGAAAATGAAGAGTCAAGAGTGAGAGCAGTGGAAATGGGACAGCTGAGGAATATATGTGGCATACAGAGAGTGGATAGGGTATGAAATAATATGGTTGGTGAAAGATGGGGAGTGAGGAAGTCTGTTGACACCAGAATTGAAGAGAGTATCCTGAGATGATATGGTCATGTGGAGAGAATGGATAATAATAGTGATGAAAAAGGTATATCTGAGCGAATTTGAATGAGGGAGGAGGCAAGGTAGGGCAAGGAGAAGGTGGAGGGATATGGTGGATGAGTGTGTGAGGAAGAGAGGTATGGAAGTCAGTGAGGCTGAGGGACTGACAAGAGATTTAGCTAGCTGGATGAATGCTGTGAGAAGTGCATGATCAGGAATTTGGCACCCCTTTTTAACATAACAGCTTTCGGATTGACTCTATCGGATATGTTTATATGAAGCTACAGAATATGGTGAAAGTTTTTGGTGTATCAGATATAGCCAAGATTCCTGGGGCTGGAATGATGAGTGAATGGAAACATGGCCCATTGGAGTGGATAAACTTGTGCTGTCTGGACGTTGCTACTCCCTGCCCTGCCCTAGGTTGGGATGGAGGTGTCCAGATGATGATGATGCAGTTGGTATAACAGAATCCTGGCAAAATACTGAACAAAGAGATTTTCTGGCAGAGTATAATTTACCAGAATATCACATTTTCAATAGTGAAAGGAAGAATAGAGGAGGGGTCAGTCTGTTGTTTTACATTAAATCAGGATTTCATCCAGTCATAATTACCAAGCCATGTATTTAAAACTTTGACACTACAGTAGTCCATCATTTATCCGAATGCTGGACCTTGGCTTTATTAAACTATTATCGGAATTTACTTGCTATTATCTGGATGTAAAAGTCCTGGGCCAGCCAGCTGACATGTTCAGACATTCGGTATTGTGGCCGCTGGGCTCGAGCTGTGAGCGAGAAATAGGCCGTAACCCACAACCAAAGCTAAAATAGCCGTCAACCCCTGTACTGAATGGTTAAAGCCGCCCACTCGTCCGATTGCTCCTAACGAAGCTCCAGCACCCGAATAATACGACTGTAACCCACAAGTGGTGTCAAAACATCTGTAAGCATCCTCACCAAATGTCCAAAGTCGCATGGCCACCAGGCTAAGTCTTTCTTACCTACCACTGAAATTCTAACACGGATCGCAAACCACGAGTACATGTTTAGTGACGGCGGCCATCCGCCTCTCGACCATTAGTTGGGTTTCCGTCTGGCCACTCGGCGTCTAACAGACCACAAACCATGAGAAGATATGTGGTAAAAGTGCCCGTCCACCTTATAGCAGAAGGATGAAAATCCTGCCCACAGCCTCACTTCTCCTCCCCTCTCATCCCTCCTCCATACCCTCCTGGCTCCCCCCTCACTCCCTTCCCTCCTCTGTGGTGATATCTCTGACTAGTATAAATTGTTTTGCGATTTATTAGACTACTATTGGTCGTATTGAAATTCCGCAAAATCCACAAGAAAGATAATTAAATTTTGCATCTAGACACATTCTTAACTCTTGGAAGGTGCTGGCAAACTTTTGCACTAGGATGGTGGGAAGTTGTATAAGGGTAAGTTTTACTCCTGAACACTTTATTCTCACTGCATTTCTTTACTTTCACATATCACTTTTATATGTTTTTATTAGCTTATCTTACATGATAAACATCAGCAAAGATGATGGTATACCATTTATACCAATATAACCTATTTCCAATGGCATATTTGGCCGTGGAATATTATTGAGCCCTGGGAGCAATCACCGGTTACAGATAACTGATTTTCAAGCCGTCTTCAGGTTTTTTGTGGATATTTGTTGTGTATGCATTGTTTTCTTAATGTTTAGCATTGATATGGATATTCCTATGTGTGTTTTGATGCCTCAATATGCCAGAATGACCGGAAAACAGTGCAAAAATTAGGAGGGGTACTGTACATACAAAAGTGTAGAGGTGGGGTGTATTTTGGTTTTCAGTGTGTGTGTGTGTGTTCTTTTTTTTTTCATGGTTTTCTTGGTGTTTAGGATTACTTTAGATATTCATATATGTGTTTTGATTTCAAAATAGGGCAGACAGTCCTGAAAACAGTGCTAAAATTAGGAGGGGTACTGAACATATAGTAGTATATATGTAGGGTTTTTTGGTTTTCAGTGTTTTTTTTACGGCTTTCTTCATATTTAACATTACTTTGGATATTCCTATGTGTGTTTTGATGTCTAAATACGGCAGATTCACCTGAACACATTGCCAAAATTAGTAGGGGTACAGTACATGCAGTAGTGTATATTTTTTTTTTTTTTTTTTTTTTTTTTTTTTTTTTTAACCGCTGGGCGTCACTTTCGTGACGCTTGGGAGCAAGGGATCATACCGCGGGGCGTCGCTTTTGTGATTCTGTGTTATTTTGAATTCACCCGGGCTTCCAAGTGGGGGCTTGTATCATCTATCAGTACTGCCAATGTCCAACACTAGTCAGCACTCCTAATCTCATCTGTACTCCCATCCATTGTTGACAATTTAGCCATTTCTCCCTGTTCTTGACTCCCCTCCCTACCCCCTCTCCATTACCCTATCCTCTCGCCTGCCCGGCCGTGCTACAGTTAAGTAAATCTTCCCTGGAATTTTTCACTGATTTCATCCATTGAAATAAGTCCTATGTCCTATTCTTATACCAAATAATATATACAAGAAAGAAATAAGGTAAGTGAGAGTGCCATACACCTGGAATTGGCTAATTATCACCTGACAACACCTTACGTGCACTCGTTCGCTAATTTTCGCTGTTTTTTTCCCCTTGAAATATGTTGTATAATCTATTGTCGTAATAAATATACATGTAAGGAGGGAAGGGAGAAGGCTAAGTGATATTTACATTCACCTGGAACAACCTAATTTATAATGTATTGTCTAGATTTCCTGCCAATCATTTGTGCTATACATAGCTGTTTCAAGAGCTAACATTGGTAGCACTGAATATCCCCTAAGTAGGCCTCTACCACGGCCCTCCCTTATCAGTTTACTCTCATCTTCCGAAGTAGAGGTACGTCTGTTTCTTCTTGCTGACTTCAGGGACTTTTTCACCCCCATGCAAAGGGCCCTGTGACCTTTACCCTCTACTAAACCTCGTGTGGAAAGAGGTAAAGGGCTGACAATTGATAAAAGAGTGACTACGATCTTTCTATTGAGTAAAACAGTGCAAGTGGAATAGTAAATGTGTAAATAATGTGTAAACAGCAAGTGAAAGTAATGAATGTAAATATACATGAACAATGGAAAACAGTTTTATAAGTTACTTCAAGTGACAGTGCATAACACAGTGTAACTAAATTGGAAATGGAAATAACGTAAATAAAATAGAGAACGTAAATAGAAATGTAAATGAGTAGTATTATAAGAATACGAGTATATACCCTAGGAGTAATGAAAGTGAAAGTTTCACTCTAGCATGTCTGAATGCTATGAGTTATGAGAGTGAAGATGAAAGTGACATTCACTCTCAATGCTAGTATACAGGACGAGAAAGTGAATGCTACGTATTTTACTGAAAGAAATTGAATCCCTACAGTGACAATAAACTAATACTACTGAAGGAAACTTATGGATAAAGACTGTAGATATATATAAGTGTTATATAGTAATAGAAATATAAAGTGTGAGGGGTTTTATGAATAATAAATGACAGAGTACCAAGAGCGAACTAGTGCCAGTGCAACGGTCAGACGCGCTTGTAATTTTCATTGCTTTCACAGTGGGTTTTTTTTTTAGAGTATGGATCCCAAACTACTTGAAAATCTTAGAGTAGTGTTTATAGTGTTAATATCTGGCTGTGGTAATCATATTACGGGTTGTCAGGAAGTGTAAAGTGGAGACTTCGTTACCCAACTTCAGAGGTCTCCACAAGTCCTACGGTAACTGACGAAGGCTCAACAAACATTCCAGGAGAAAGCTGAAGGTATGTGCCATAAGCATATGTAATTTTAATATTCTAGGACTAATAACTGATTTTTGGCAAATATTTTTTGAGAGTCTGTCGGAGCCCGAAGAACCCCGCGGCACACGCAAAACATCGGTAAACATGCCCGCGGTGTAGGGGTTAATGGTTTTCTTGGTGTTGAAAATGATTTTTGATAATATGTATGTTTTGATGTCTAAATATGGCAGAATGACTGGAAACCAGTGTCAAAATAAGGAGGGGTACTATACATACAGTAGTGTATAGGGAGGTGTTTTTGGTTTTCATTGTTTTTTCTGTATGGTTTTCTTGGTGTTTAGCATTACTTGGGATGTTCCTATGTGTATTTTGATGTCTAAATATGCCTGAATGACAGGAATACACTGCCATATTAAGCATAGGTACTGTACAAATAGGTATAGGTTAGAGGCTGTGTACTGTATAGGTAGGGTCTGGGTATAGTAGGGAAATAAGTGTTCATTATCCGGATGTTGCCACTACCTGGACATGCCATTGGCTCTGTTATGTTTGGGTAAATGAGGGATTGCTCTTTTTATATTCAGCTAAGAAATGAATTTTGTCATAAAGCCACACTTGGGCCAATTTACCGTTCACCCAGACAACCACTCAACATCGACAATGAAATCTAGTCAAATTGATGAAATCTCTTGTATGCAAAGCGCTATAATATTTGGTGATTTAAATTTACCAGTTCTGAAATGGTGAGAAACCCAAACCTTGCACATAGGATTAGACCTATCTACAACCTTTCAGGAAAGTTCATTGTCAGTTTATAAATTATCCGACACATGGAGCTAACATCCACGATCTTGTCTTAGCCACATCAGAAGATTTAATGAGTAATGTTATTGTAGGAGAAGAATTTAGTACAAGTGAGAGTGCTGTGAAGAGTATGTACGATGGTGCGAAGGCTGCAGTGCGTGTGGATGGTGAACTAAGTGAATTTTTCTCTTTGAAAGTTGGGTTGAAACAGGGATGTGTCATGTCTCCATGTTGTTCAATCTGTACATGGATGGGGTAATAAAAGAGGTACAAGGTACGGTAGTGGATGTTGGAGTGGCCCTGGTGAGAGAGGATAGTGTTTGGAAACTCCCTGTACTGTTGTTTGCAGATGATACTGTGTTGTTGAGTGAAGACGAAGGGGAGCTGCAAGGCTTGGTGGATGAGTTTGGGTGAGTGTGTAAGAAACGGAATCTAAAGGTGAATGTAGGGAAGAGTAAAGTGATGGTCTTTGAGAGGGGTGAAGTCAGTGAATGTACAGCGAGGTTGGATGGTGAGGAATTGGAAAATGCGAGTACGTTTAAGTACTTGGGTAGTGTGATGAGTAAGGATGGAGGTTTGGAGGGTGAAGTGCTTGAAAGGGTACAGCAGGGAAGAAAGGTTGCTGGTTCTTTGAAAGCAGTGATAAGAAACAGGGAAGTGAGCATGGAAGTGAAAAAGTTACTACATGACAATATTGTGATACCAACTCTAACGTATGGAAGTGAAGCTTGGACGTTGTTGGAAGGACACAAGTCAAGAGTGAGAGCAGTGGAAATGAGTTATTTAAGAGGAGGCTGTGGAGTCACATGGAGAGACAGGCTGACGAATGAGGATATAAAGGAGTGTTATGGTGTGAATGTGGATGTGATAGGAAGCGTTATGAGGAACACACTGAGGTGGTTTGGCCATGTGGAGAGAATGGAGGGTGAAAGACTGACGAAGAGAGTGTATGTGAGTGAGGTGGAGGGGGGAAGAGGGACGGGGAGGCCGAGGATGAGATGGAGGGATGGGGTGGAGAGGTATATGAGAGAGGGGGGTGTGAGTTGGGAGCAGGGCAGTGAAATGGCAGGGGACAGGGCGACTTGGAGGCGATTTGTTTGTGGCCACCCCAAACGGGATTGAGGCGTCTGGCAATAGATAGATAGATAGAGAATGAGACGCTTACGAGGAGAATGTATGTGAGGTGAAGGGGGGGAGATGGAGGGGGAGGCCATGGATGAGATGGAGGGATGGAGTGGAGAGGTATATGAGAGAGGGGGGTGTGAATTGGGAGCAGGGCAGTGAAATGGTGGGGGACAGGGTGACGTGGAGACAATTTGTTTGTGGCCACCCCATATGGGATTAAGGTGTCTGGCAATAGATAGATAGATAGATCGATCATCGCATAGTTACATTTAACATTAAATTCAGTGAAGACAGTGTCAGGGCCAGTTTTGAGAAAGTGCCTAACTACAAGAGGGCAGATTTTAATAAATTAAGAGCAAATGTACAGTAGGTGTATGTGACTGGCATCCCATAGTCAAAATATTAGATATCAAGGACGCATTGAAATTTTTTACAGAAACTTTGAACAATGCAATCAGGTTCTGTATTCCAATATGCAACAGAAGGCCTGCCAAAAATCCTAAGCCCAAATGGTGGAACTCCGGTATTAAACATTGTCTGGTAGCAAAATATATTACATATAAAATTTATAATACCACATAGAGTCAGAGTGATAAAAATGACTATGATGCTCTTCAACATAAATCTAAACAACTAATTAAACACAGTAAGAAAGACCTTGAGACACATATTGCGAGTATCAGTAAATCAAATCCCAAAGAATTTTTCAGTTACATAAAAAGCAAAAAGGTAATACAGGTAACTCCAACAATCGGCCCCTTAATCACAGATAATGGAGAGCACACCAATGATGAAACTAAGATGGCAAAAATTCTTAATACTTTCTTTGCATTGGTATTTACAATAAAAAATACACATACGATTCGTGCAGTTTCCCCAGTTCCTATAGAAGAGGGCAGCATAATCAATGATATTACAGTTAGTGATCATGATTTACTACTTGCAGCTAACAGATTAAAAGAGAATAAAACACCAGGACCAGAAGAAATATCACAACATGTATTTAAGGAACTACAGAGTCTTATATCAAAACCTTTATCTGAACTTTCAACTTATCATTAAAAAGCAGGAAGGTGCCACACGAATGGAAGCTTGCAGATGTAACCCCAATATTCAAAAAGGGCAACAGAGCACAGCCAGAAAACTACCTCCCAATTAATTCAACATCAGTAGTTTGCAGATTGCTTGAAACCATTATTAGAGACAAGTTTGTAAAACATCTGGAAACAAACAGTCTCATCAAAAGTTCTTACGGTTTGGACTTTTTCAAAGACATTGAACATGTATGATGAGCCTAAATCTGTTGATGTTGTCTGCCTCGATTTTCAAAAGGCTTTTGACAAAGTTCGACACAAAAGACTCCTTCAGAAGCAAAAACCATATGGTTTCAGTGGCAATGTGCTCGGGTGACTCAAAGATTGGCTCACTGGACAAAAGCAAAGAGTTGTAATAAATGGAAGAGAGTCAGACTGGATAAGAGTTACGAGTACAAGTGGAGTGTCGCGGGGTTCAGTGTTAGGCCCTAATCTTTTTTAATGTACATAAATGATACTGATGAAGGATTATGTTGTACGACTTCAAAATTTGCCGACGATACTAAAATAGGTAACAGTGCAGATACGGCTTTGCAAAGGCAGGCAATTCAGAGGGATCTTGATCAACTGTTTAACTGGTCAGAAACATAGCAAATGGATTTCAGTGTTAATAAATGTAAAGTGCTACACGTTGCCAGTAAAAATGTAAGAGCAAGTTATAACATGAATAATGTCCGATGTGGTAGGGTAAACCATGAAAATTACTTAGGAGTTATAATAATAAGTGACTTGAAACCAGGTAAACAATGTACAGAAGCTCTAAAGAAAGTCAGTGAATTGATTGGGTTCATAGGTAGAGCATTTGAATATAAATCTGATAATACTATCTTCACTTTGTATACCGGTAATTCCTTGGTACTCCTGCACACGAATATTGCATTCAGTTTTGGTCACCGTATTAAAAAAATGATATGGAGAAACTTGAGAAAGTACAGTGAAGAGTGACAAAGATGATACAGTACCCAGATTGAGAAATAAATCATGCAAGGAGCGTTTAGAAGCCCTGAAGCTCTTTACCCTAACTAAACGCAGGGTACGAGGAGATTTAACCTGTCACGTCCTAAGCTATTTCGCACCTCCGACACCTGCCAGTCCCGAGTTTTTTTTTTTTTCCCTAAAACCTCTGCTTTTGGTGAGAAACATCGAAAATTCATAGAGAAATCGCTCACCTGATGTTTAAAATACAGTACCCTCTCGTCCAACACGCATTAGTCCAGCACGGAGAGCAAATGATTAGTATTTTTTAATACGATTTAATTACTGCAACACGAGTGTGTTAGCATAACACGCACAGAGCTCCGAGAAATGGGCAAAATCCGCAGAGTTCACCTCTAGTACGATCACCCCCGGTCCAACACGGTCATACTGGACATTCCCATGATGATGATAGCCAATGAAAACTTCTGATCAAGTAGCCTTCCCCGCCCGCTATCGTGACGTGATCGTGATGCCGCCCAATTAAAAATGCTTCTGCTGTCACGTGATGTTTTGTTAAAATTTCTCCCGCCACAGTGCCACTCAGTCGGATAATTCGCATTGGAAGGTGCTTTTTTCTTGCTGCATATTCTGCCTTTGTTACTGCATTTTACCCTGCTCACGATGCCTAGGAAGCCTTCTGAGAATCCCAAGAAGCGTCGGCACCTCCCTCGGGCCACGAAGCTAGAAAGCATCGAGAGGAAGAAGAAAGGGGAGAGGAAAGTTGACATTGCCAAGGCCTACGACATGAATGAAGCCAACGTGAGGACCATAATAAAAAACCAAGACAAGATCCTGGCAGCCGAAGGCTATCACACGGCACTTCATACCAGGTTTGCCGAGGATACGATGGTAAATCGGAACGGTAACGTGGTAAAATTGCCGACGATACCACGGGCATTTGGAATTCATCTGGATGGATTCCTGCCGAGGATACGACGGGCAAAACAGTGTGACCAAAACCCAGGCGACTCAACAGAGAATGTATCGTACTACAGCATTGAACATTTAGCCTGACACTGAATACATATTAATATTTTAGAATAAAAATCAATCGTTTTGAAACCCTTCTCATCGACGTGTGTACCAGTTTATAAACAAAGTTGCTTCTCCTTATTCTCTACCGAGTCAGCGACAGCGATCACTTTCCACAGTCACGAGACGGGGCTCTGGCAACAGTGTGAGAAGCATGCCCTTTGCCGAGGATTACAGAGTGCTAGGACAGGCAGAAGCAGGACCTTCCATGGCTCTGGATGAAGATAGTGATTCAGAGTGTGATTTTGAAGGATTTATGAGGGAGGTTGAGGAGGAGCAACAGCCATCACCCGCTAGTGACGCCAGCAGCCATCCTCTGGGGACCCAGTAGGACTACCTACAGCCTTGGATACCACCTTCCATTCCCAGCAAGCCCACCAACACTATCCTAAAAGGTTAGTTATCATTCATAGCACAGTACCATTTATTATGATTACAATAGTACCAATATATGTATAGGTATATGGTAGGTATTTAGGGTGACTTTTCCTAGGGTTGCTGACATAATTCATTTTTCTCCATAAGCTCTATTGTTAGTCCAACACGTTTTTGGTCCAACACGTGACCCGTGCATGACAATATTACCGTGTTGGACGCGAGGGTACTGTACTCGATCCAGGTAGCAGTACCTCCTTACCTTACTGGGTTTTCTAACAGGCTGGCACCAAAGAAAACAAGTTCTATGGGAGGGTAAGTATTTCACACCACTCATAAGCGGTATTTATTTATTTACTTGGTACGAATTTATATGTAGTACGAGAGTATATTGGTTTTCAAACAGTAATATAGGCATTATAAGCATTGTTTCACTCACTAACTCATCACCATACCTGACCTTTTTTTGCCACATTACCTGATCATCATTTCTGACTGTTTCTTCCTCTAATGCTATGTAAACTTTGTCCTCCACATTGTCATCGATTGGGGAATCACTCTGGCCCTGAATGTCTTTATTGGCCAGGTCACTGGTAACAGGTGAATTGGCGAGACAATGGCATGCAGGGGTGGGTGGGAGGTTATGCGGTGTAAGGCATTGTCCCTGCTTGGCATCTTGTAGAGGAATAGAGGAAGGTGTCACATGTATACGTACGAAAAATCACGTGCAAAAATTGAAAATTGTGCAAATTATGAACTTTGCAATTGCACAACGTACCAGTACGTTGACGGGACTGGCAAATGCAAAATGTTGCAACAGACCCATATGTCGACGGGACGCCTCGGGTTAATTCAAGTATTCAGAATATTCAAAGGACACAATAATATAGCCATTGATAAAGATTTCACAGTTGATTGCTTAAATTACACTAGAGGTAATGGTCTTAGAATTATTGGTAAACATTTCAGTCACATGAAGCTAAGCATTTTATCTTTAATAGAGTTGTAAATACTGTATACAATATAGAACAAACTGCCCACAAATGTAGTAAACTGTGATGCAGTACTAACCTTCAAAAATTGCTTGGATAAGTATCTTATTTGACCTCCAGCTAAGTATGTTCACTCCTGAATAACACATTTCTGTGGAGTAATGGCTGCAAAATTATGGGAAAACATTTCTGATCCCACGAAGCAAAATCTTCATCAACAGCGTCGTAAATACAGTATCTAGAATAGACTTACTTTTGCCAGCTGCAAAAAAGTTCATTCCCCTCCTGTCTACAATACACCCCATAAATTTAACATACCCATACATAGTGTTGCATCACATCATAATATATTTATCAGTTTGTTAAATGCAATAAAGTACTTTAAGCACAGACTAGGATATGCACAGTTAACGCTGAGATAACAGTCACTACTTTCTTTCGACCTGTGATGGGCTGTGGATCACTGAGAGTCCCTGTTAAGTGACCACCATCAGGATTTTTTTAATGTACCAGGGGTCACTGCTACAGGAGGTAACTTGTTCTGCATTGGAAAGTTCCTTGTCATAGTGAAGTGAATGGAGCTGGTGCCTGATTGGCTGCAGCCTGCCTTTAAAAACTGCAAGGCAAGGCTGCTGCACCACCTCTGAACATTCATTGTGTGCAATTTCCACACTGCATCTATAGACAATCCATTAACTCAATGTACCCATATGTAATGTCATACCTGAGTTATTTATTTATTTGATTACTCATTTTACTTTATTACTTTCTCTTTCAGGTCATTCAGACTGGTAGCTTATAGATGTAGTATTATAGAATGTAACTTTTCCTTTTTCACTCTCATCTTAAGTGTCGAGACCAACTGCCTAGCCCCAGGCTCCTACACTCCTTATGGGGCAAAGTAGGATTGGATGATGGATGAACTTTTCCTTTTCAGACTTTCCTATGAAATTTCCATGCTGCATGGTGGTCCTTCTCACTTTTTCCTGGAGGGTTTGGAGGCGAGGGTAGCCATCGTGCCTTACTATCCTTGTCTTTCAGCTTGTAGAATTAAATCTCATAGTCATAGTCTACTCTGTAACAGACAACCTCAAAAAGACCATAAGGTTTGTTGCTGTTTACTTTCCTTTTTATTCCTATGTATATCTAGGAAACTCTCATACATGTTCATTTAGCATATTTTCTACCATCAGGTCTATTACTATGTATCCCCAAGATTCTTTGTTGTTTGTCCTTGCATCCAGTCCTTCCCAGTTTGCCTCCTTGCATTTAAAATCTGCAGTCAACACCAGTGTATTGTTGCTTCTAATCAGCTCAACTTTGCTAACACATCTAGGACCTCTGTCGTCAGATGTTCATAGTCCTCTCTTCTCTTCGTTCTTGTTTGAGGAAGCATGTGCATCTTAACTATATCTGGTTTAATACCCTGATCTTACAGTATATCCGCCCCTTTCGCCTCTGCTATGTTATTTCCAAGATCTAGCCTTCTTGCCATTATTTTATGAGTCATAACCAGCAAACCTCCACCAAATTATTTTCCCCTATCCTTTCACCATACATTATTTTTATTCTATCCTAGCACTTTCGTATTGATGTCACCAATCAGTTTGGTCAGTTTGGTTTCAGTTAGACACATAATGTCCGCTTTCTTCTTTTTTATATAATCACTCAGCTGCATTTTCTTGACTACAAACCCATCTGTATTACTATACATAGTCTTCAAGCTGCATACCTGATCTACCTTCCCCATTATAAGGCATGTTTTGGCAAGAGAAAGATTAATTCTGAATCAATCCCGGATTGAGATAGTCAATCCCGACAGCTGATCCTATTTTGGTGAGGCACAGTCCCGGTCCTAGACTAGAGTGAAAGATGATCCCGGATTGATCTGAGGCAATCCACCTCCCCGAAGTGGACTGAGCTGGATGATCCTGGATTGTGACGTCACACCAAAACAAATATCGTCACCACCTACATTGCAAGTGCAGTATTGGCTTTTTTTTTCTTTTTTTTTTTCTTTTAAATAATAATATACTGATAAAATGCTACTGCCCGTTACTAAGGTGGGTATGAGTGGCTCAACTGTGTCTGGTTTCATCAGTAATGGGACTGTATTGCAGGAAATGAGAAGGAGAATTACTGCTGACCAAATCATCCCCCTGAACTTTCAACCGCCATCGTTTTTTTACAGTTGGGTGGGGCACTGGGGTGTTGCCATGGCAACAGGACAATCCAAGCCGAAACTGCTGGACTGTTTTGGTGTGACCCTCCTGGATCCATAATTTGCCTCGATCCATTTCCGTTCCCATTGATCCCGCCAAAATATGCCGTTATTACTTTTCTGTTCACTTCTTTTATCCCTCTTACTTCCTTGTTTTTGTTTATCATCTCTTGACCCTCATAGTGATCAAACAAACTTCTTACTTTCTCTGTCTGTCTGTCTGTCTGTCTGTCTCTCTCTCTCTCTCTCTCTCTCTCTCTCTAAGTATCTCCCTGGAATGGCTTTAGTTTCACCCATTCATCTTCATTAAAAGCACTCCTTATGAAAATGCCTTTGCTTTCTTCTGTATGAGTGAGTCTCCTTGAAACATCTAAAGTATCTTTGGCAGCACGTTCCATTTTCAGTTTCGCAGTTATTGGTCTGGTCTTCCCATTCTTGTACTTGCCTAACCTCACTTCATCAGTTTGTTGTTCCCAGTCTCTGCACTAATTATTAATGTCATCTTTTCTTCTACCTCCTATTCTGTTTTATTTTCCATTCTGTCTCCCAGTCACTAAATATGATCACACATCTTACCACTGTACAGTAAAACCTCGATTTAATGGACTTCAGTGTACTGTACTGGAATTTGCTTTTATCAGTCTTGAGGAGCCTACTGGACTAAATTCATATACTGTATATCGGGAAAAGTCCGATAAAGCCAGAAGCAGTCTGGACTGCCTGACCTCAGTCCAGCTTGGGCAGGGGAATGGTGGAGGATGAGGATGTTTGGGTAGGTTGTCGTGACCTTGATGATGGGTGTTGAATGGGTATTGGGTGGTTGTCGTGACCCTGATGATGGGCATTCCATGGGCATTGGATGGTTGTTGTGACACTGATGATGGGCATTCCATGGGCATTGGGTGGTTGTTGTGACCCTGATGATGGGCACTGGGTGGTTGTTGTGACATTGATGATGGGTGTTGCATGGGCATTGGATGGTTGTTGTGACACTGATGATGGATGTTGGATGGACATTGGGTGCTTGTTTTGACATTGATGATGTGCATTGGGTGGTTGTTGTGACCCTGATGATGGGCACTGGGTAGTTGTTGTGACATTGATGATGGGTGTTGGATGGGCATTGGATGGTTGTTGTGACATTGATGATGGGCATTGGATGGTTGTTGTGACCCTGATGATGGGCATTGGATGGGCATTGGGTGGTTGTTGTGACATTGTTGGTGGGTGTTGGATGGGCATTGGGTGGTTGTTGTGACGTTGATGGTGGGTGTTGTATGGACATTGGGTGGTTGTTGTAACCCAGATATGGGCATTGGGTGGTTGTTGTGACATTGATGGTGGGTGTTGGATGGGCATTGAGTGGTTGTTGTGACATTGATGATAGGCATTGGATGGGCATTGGGTAGTTGTTGTGACATTGATAATGGGCATTGGGTGGTTGTTGTGACATTGATGATGGGCATTGGGTGGTTGTTGTGACCTTGATTTTTTTTTTTTTTTTTTTTTTTTTTAATGCGAGGAAGAAGGAACCAAAGGCCATGAGCCCGCAGTAACAGTTCCCTCCAAGAGAAAAACAAAATACAATAGAGAGCCAAATTCAAGATCCGATCATTTTGAGATGCCTGGACACACTACGTTTGAAAGACTGGAGATCATAGGCAGCAGGAAATACAGACAGAGGGAGACAGTTCCAGAGCTTACCTGTTGCATAAATGAAAGACTGGGAGTAACGGTTAACTCTTGCATTAGAGAGTTGGACAGAAAAGGGATGAGAGTTTGCTGCCAGACGGGTGCTACGCACCTGTCGTAGAGGTGGAGGAATGCAAGCAGACAGTTCAGAGGAGCAGTGGCCATTAAAGTAGCGATAGAAAAGAGATAAAGATGCAACAGTGCGGCGAAGAGACAGAGGTTGAAGGGAGTCAGTAAGAGGAGGAGAGTTAATGAGACAAAAAGCCTTTGACTCCACCCTATTGAGAAGAGCTGTATGTGGGGAGCCTCCCCACACATGAGAGTTGTACTCCACACATTGGGTGGGCATTGGGTGGTTGTTGTGACCATGATGATGGGTGTTGGATGGACACTGGGTGGTTGTTGTGACCCTGATGATGGGTGTTGGATGGGCATTGGAGTGGGTCAGGATCTTGAGGATATAGATTGCTGGATATGAGTTGGATAACAAGTAATGAAGCAACAGTGCTGATGAAAAAAAGAAGTTGGTGCGATCCGGACTAATGTCAGGTATATTGGATAAAGTCCAGGTTAGCAGGGGGAAGTCTGGATGTCACTTTTATCGGAATTTTACATTTTTCAGAATGGCTTGGGCCCCCTTTTAGTCCGTTATAGTGAGGTGTTACTGTATATATCATCAGTTTTTCTCTCATCTGTACAATCATAATTACTTCTGGCCCTTGCAGTCACCAGATATGGATGACCACATCTCTCCAATGTACAGTATCTCACACCACTTTTTCTTTCTTCTGTAGAGTTGTAATTACTACTGGTCCATTTTTACTCATTTCGGCTCTGTTCTAATTTTGCCTGCTTCTGCTCCTCTATAATTTATGTGAGGCTTAATGGTCCTTTCTTATCCTCATTCTGCCACTCCACTCTAACTCCTTTTTCCTCTTCTGTTGCTGAAACCACAATACAGGAAGTCCTCGATAAACGAAAGGATTTGGTACCTTTAAAATCTTTTGTATATGGGTTTTTCATATATTGAAGCATTTTTTCCCCATAAGAACTTGAGAAAATGAGGAGATGTGTTCCAGGAGCCCCCCAAAATCTGTCAACTAACTACTCTGTACTGTACTAAGCTGATTGTAAGCGCTTAAATCTGCAGTAGAAAAGTTAATAAAGCCTAAATGAACTTTAAGCAGTTGTTTATTTATCAAATTACTGAGTAAAAAATAGAAAACAGTACTGTACAGTATATACAGGTGAAGCCCGATTTCACTCACACCCTGGCCTTCCTCGTGCCCCTTGATAATTTTGAGCTTGTGCTTCAGTGTCAGGGTTCGGTGTTGCATCTTCTTGAGAGGCTCCACAGATGATGATGAAGGTGAAGGACGTTTGGGTGGCATGATGCAAGATGCAAAAGATTCTTGGAGTACAGAAGGCACGCACTACACAGATGGGGAGCGGGAACAGATTGGGATGAAACAGAGGTAGTTGCTTGCCTCACCATACACAGTAGTGGCGCTGCAGTCGGTCGTGTGCTAAATTTGAATAATTTTCTCATAGCAACTTTTGTACCATCGAAACATATGCCTTCGTATAGGGGAATGTGTCCTGTATTTTTCACTTTCGTACCTTCGAATTTTCATGTATTGGAGCTTCGTTTATCGGGGACTGCCTGTATTTGCATTTTCCTTCCCCTCCCTCATTTTCTTCTTCAACTCATCATTTTCTCTCTTCAGTTTTTCTATTTCATTATTATTATTATTTTTTTTATTACAATACTTCCATGAACAAACTGGCATATCCATTCTCAGCTTTTTTGTTTTGCCCTCTGCCGTGTTCTTTCAACCAACTCTGCAGCAATTTAATGTTCATGAACAGGATCTTAAACACAATTTCAATGTTCATTTCCCTTCCAAAGCATTGAAATCCATCTAAATTGTCTGAAATTTCTATACTTTTTTTTTTCTTTTTCTTTTTTTTTTTTTAAGCGTTTTCCCTCTGCCTGGGTGTGTTTACATCTCGTGGATTCCATATTTTCACCGTGGTATAACTTCACCTTCTGGACTCAACATCTGTGGTTCTTTCTCTGGCCCAGGTGTAATGGGCCTGACTATTCAACCATATTAAAATCACAGGACAGAACAACACCCAATCTCCACACTACAAAACTAGATAATCAGCAATCTCGAGAAGCTAATTCAGCTGATGATTGCATATGCTGCTGTGTGTGTGTGTGTGTGTGTGTGTGTGTGTGTGTGTGTGTGTGTGTGTGTGTGTGTGTGTGTGTGTGTGTGTGTGTGTGTGTGTGTGTGTGTGTGTGTGCACACCGCCCCACCCCCCTTGTTACTGGGCCGTGTCAGGTATATTATTCCACACAAAACATGTTCAGTGCAAAGCAGGCCCACAAAAATTGAAGGTCTGCTTACAGTAACTGAATTTTGCTTTAATATGGGAGATATATTGTGCATATAATGTATTGTGAATGTATTTGAATTAAGCTTGATGTTAGGGAACAGAAATGATATTGCGACTCAAAGAAAACTGTAGTAGATAGTTGGCTACAATGACCCTGGGAGGTGCTACCATGAGAGTGAATGTGCCTACAATTATGGTAGTTAGCCACACATTCTAGGCAGGAAATCCAGTTACAAGTAAGCAGAGTAGAAGTCCAAGCTAAGATTTATACTATGCAAATCTTATTACACTTTGGCACTTGGTTTAACTTCCAGTCCATAGAGGACATCTAATATATCATGGTCAGCCTCAGTATGGGGATTTTGTAAAACTGAGCATAGTACCATTTGATCTTATATGAAAGCTATGTGACTAATGATAATGTGATGGTGGTTTTGTTGCAGCGAATGGAGCGGGAATACAGGTGCCAGGTTGAGATGGGGAAGCCTAAGGTAGCATTCAGAGAGACTCTAGTGGCACCCATTGAATTTGACTACCTGCATAAGAAGCAGTCAGGTGGAGCAGGACAATATGGTCGTGTTATTGGAGTTCTAGAGGTGAGACGTACACGACGTTTAAAGATCATGGACCTTGCTAACATTTGTAGATCCTATCACCTGATGCCAGCTGTCCATGTATTATAATCTTGAGCAATCTCTCTTTTCAGTCCCCTTTCCCAAAGGTCTGCACACAGTTCCTCATCCCATGTACTCGTATTCCTTGGTCTGCCTGTGGATATTCTTCCTTCCACATTCACACCTGTGGCCCTCTTCAGTCAGTCATCCTCCCACACTCTCCCCTCGTGTCAGCATTTTCAAACCATCTCAACTTGCCAGTTTGCATCACTTGAGTTATGCAAAGTCATTAACATTACTGTATAATCCTTATCCTGCCGAAAGTAGGAATGAGGTTGTTGTTGTTGTGGTCCCAGGCATATCTGGACAAGAATATGTTGAATTGCTGGTTCAAGTTGCCCTTATAACATCCACCATCCTCATTTCTGGTGATAGGGAGAGAAGGGAAGAAAGTTAAATTTTTTATACAATAATCTTCGAATCATGTGACAAAGTTGTGAAATGGTTTTCTCTTCCCTAGTTCTAGTTGATGCATCATTATTTTGGATGCAGACTTATACCATCTAATAAATGTGCCTGTTTCATAATTGGCCTTCAGAAATCAAGGGGGTGCCTTTCCTTTGCATTCCAAGTTTTGGGGGTATGTGTCTTTACTCGTATTTGCTGGTAGATTAGATTGAACAAATTTAATGTTTTCAAAGACACTTTAACCTTTAGTCTCTTGTCCCTCAGCAGAGCAGAAATTATCATAATTGCTTCTGAGGGTAGCCTCAATAAAGCTGAGAGCATGAAATTGTGGGTAAGCCTCCATTTTTTTAATGATAATTTCTAAAGCACGTGATGATCTTTCTGTGTCATTGCTTGCGGTGGTATGTAATGTGAGATGAAGGGTGATAAAATCTAACAGTTACAGTTGTTCCATAAAGGATGATAAAAAACTAGACACATACTCTCACCTTTGGACTCTCAGTTTTAATAGAACAGTGGTCAGTGCATCACCAAATCACTGAATCAGATGGATGAAAAATTGGTCCTCAGAGATTGCATTTTTACTTGTTTTCATGATAAAAAAAAGAAAGCTGATCCTTATATTGTTTTGTTTTCTTGAGTTTTTCTTTTGGGGTTATAATTGCTGTAAAACAAGTTTTCATTGTAAAATTAATTGATGCTTATTTACATATTGGAGATTGTCCAGACAGTTACTCACAGTCTGGTAATGGTAGGATGGTCTTCATACCCTCCTCCTTGGGTGGGCCAGGTTTTTATAGACACATTTGTACATGTTTAATATATATTACCAGTATTACAGTACTTATTAATCAGTGGTTGTTATTCCAGCCACTACCTGATGAAGATAACACCAAAGTTGAATTCCAAGATGAGACTGCCGGCACCAATATACCTAAGCAGTTTGTACCAGCAGTAGAGAAGGGCTTCCGTGGTACTTGTGAAAAAGGTGGGACATACATTTATGTTGCTGTATTCTTCATTCTAGAGAGTGGTAGGGATATGGTCATTATTATTATCATTATCGTTATTGATATTGATTGTGATGAATGAATTTTTGCTCTCAAGGGATGCCTGTGTACACGTCATCATTACTTCACCCTCCCCCCCCCAGCAGGTCCTTGTTTATTTAGTGGTTTTGTTTAGGTTACATTTAGTAAATTTAGTGTAAGGCAATGAAGAGTACAGAGGTTGGCAGTATGGGCTGGAAAAAAGCATTCGTCTTGCTGCTTGTATTTAAGGTGCTGGAGAGGGACATCTTCACATGGTGGCACCAATGTAGCCAGGTGGATCTGTTGCCCAGTTATATAGATGTCTCTTTGTTCCTTATCCCTCCAAAAGGAGGATGGTGGACTGCAGGAAAAAGGCAGTTTCACCCTACAGTTCACTGGGTTCACAGCTAGATGAATTTGAGGCCACAGCAACTACTCCTGTTTAGATTTAAATATCCTATAATCTGTAACAGTTGTGCTGTATATATTAGTGTGGCCTGAGAAATCAGCTACTGAGGTTGTTTTGTGAATACAGGGACACCCTTTACAGGTATGTATGAATGGGATTATGAGAAAAGTTAAAACTAGAACTAGAGGAAGAGAGATAATGCTGATGACATATGATGGCAGGTGGAGTACAGCATTATATGTGTATTTAAATCATTATGTGTGCAGATGATGCTATACTACTTGCTATTAACCCCTCAACCGCGGGGCGTCACTTTCGTGACGCTTGGGAGCAAGGGATCATATTGCGCGGCGACACTTTTGTGATTCTGTGTTATTTTGAATTTGCCCGGGCTTTCAAGTGGTGGCTTGTATCATCTATCAGTACTGCTTATGTCCAACACTAGTCAGCACTCCTAAACTCATCTGTACTCCCATCCATTGTTGACAATTTAGCCATTTCTCCCCGTTCTTGACTCCCCTCCCTACCTCCCCTCCATTACCCTATCCTCTTGCCTGCCCGGCCGTGCTATGCTAAGTATATCTTCCCTGGAATTTTTCACTGATTTCATCCATTGAAATAAGCCCTATGCCCTATTCTTATACCAAATAATAAATCTATCTATCTATCTATCTATTGCCAGACGCCTCAATCCCATTTGGGGTGGCCACAAACAAATCGCCTCCAAGTCGCCCTGTCCTCCGCCATTTCACTGCCCTGCTCCCAACTCACACCCCCCTCTCTCATATACCTCTCCATCCCATCCCTCCATCTCATCCTCGGCCTCCCCCTCCCTCTTCCCCCCTCCACCTCACTCACATACACTCTCTTCGTCAGTCTTTCACCCTCCATCCTCTCCACATGGCCAAACCACCTCAGTGTGTTCCTCATAACGCTTCCTATCACATCCACATCCACACCACAACGCTCCTTTATATCCTCATTCGTCAGCCTGTCTCTCCATGTGACTCCACAGGCTCCTCTTAAATAACTCATTTCCACTGCTCTCACTCTTGACTTGTGTCCTTCCAACAATGTCCAAGCTTCACTTCCGTACGTTAGAGTTGGTATCACAATACTGTCATGTAGTAACTTTTTCACATCCTTGCTCACTTCCCTGTTTCTTATCACTGCTTCAAATAATAAATACAAGAAAGAAATAAGGTAAGTGAGAGTGCCATACACCTAGAATTGGCTAATTATCACCTGACAACACCTCACATGCACTCGTTAGCTAATTTTCGCTGTTTATATCCCCTTGAAATATGCCGTAAAATATATTTTCATAATAAAAATATATATAAGAAAGGAAGGAAGAAACCTAAGTGATATTTACATTCACCTGGAACTGCGTAATTATTGCAGGCCACCACACTGTATTCGACGCTAAGTAAATCTTCCCTGGAATTTTCCACTGATTTCATCCATTGAAATAAGCCCTATGCCCTATTCTTATACCAAATAATATATACAAAAAAGAAATAAGGTAAGTGATAGTGCCATACACCTGGAATTGGCTAATTATCACCTGACAGCACCTCACGTGCACTCATTTGCTAATTTTCGCTGTTTATTTCCCCTTGAAATATGCCGTATAATCTATTTTCATAATAAATATACATATAAGGAGGGAAGGGAGAAACCTAAGTGATATTTACATTCACCTGGAACTACCTAATTTATTATGTATTGTCTTGGTTTCCTGCCAATCATTTCATTGCTATATATTAGCAGGTCTCACAGGGCTGAAGTTGGGAGTATTGCACTCACCCTTGCCAGGCAGCAGGAGGCCACTACTATCAATTCACTGTCATCTTTGAAGGTGGGAGTATGTCTGATTAGCTCCTGCTAACTTCCGCCGCTTTTTATCCCCATGCAAAGGGCCCTGTGACCTTTACCCCCTACTAAACCTCGTGTGGAAAGAGGTAAAGGGCTGACAGTTGATAGAGAGTGACTACGATCTTTTTATTGAGTAAAACAGTGGAAGTGGATTTGTAAATAATGTGTAAATAATGTGTAAACAGCAAGTGAAAGTAATGAATGTAAATATAAGTGAACAGTAGAAAATAGTTTTATAAGTTACTTCAAGTGACAGTGCATAACACAGTGTAAATAAAATAGAAATGTAAATAATGTAAATAAAATAGAGAACGTAAATAGAAATGTAAATGAGTAGTATTATAAGAATATGAGTATATATACTAGGAGTAATGAAAGTGAAAGTTTCACTCTAGCATGTATGAATACTATGAGTTATGAGAGTGAAGGTGAAAGTGACATTCACTCTCAATGCTAGTATACAGGACGAGAAAGTGAATGCTATATATTTTATTGAAAGAAATTGAATCCCTACAGTGACAATAAACTACTATTACTGAAGGAAACTTATGGATAAAGACTGTAGATATATATGTGTTATATTGTAACAGAAATATAAACTGAGTGTTTTTATGAATAATAGACAACACTAGTGGCGAACGATCGGAAGTGGGATGGTCATACACCCTCGTAATTTTCATTGCTTTCACAGTGTTTTTTTTTTTTTGAGTATGGATTCCAAAGTATTTGAGAATCATAGAATAGTGTTTCTAGTGATAATATCAGGCTGTGGTAATCATATTACGAGTTGTCGGGAACTGTAAAGTAGAGACTTTGTTACCCAACTTCAGAGGTCTCCACAAGTCCTACGGTACACGACGAAGGCTCAAGAAACACCCAAGGAGAAAGCTGAAGGTATGTGCCATAAGTATATGTGATTTTAATATTCTAGGACTAATAACTGATTTTTGGCAAGTATTTTTAGAGAGTCTGTCGGAGCGCGAATATGCCCGCGGGAGCCGCAAGTCAAAGCAAAACAAGCCCGCGGTTTAAGGGTTAATGAAAGGATCTTTGCAGTCTTGGGTGGGGGTCTGAAAAGTACATGTTTACAATGGATCCCCTGTGGTAACTCACATTTGCTTTTGCAGAATGGCCAGTGAGAGTAGAATCTTCTTTGTCTTTTATTGTCATAAAAAACAGTATTTGATCATGGGAGGAAAAATCGTGGCTGTTATTTGTTTAGATGGGAGGACAAAAAAAGAAAAGAGTAGAAACCTTCCATGACTAGTTCTTCCAGTCCAAAAAGATTTAAGTAACAACAGGGAATCGTTCATGATTGTGTTTGAGAGTCCCACCTCTGGTTCAGAGTTCTCTGAATGTTTAGAATAGAATGATTTGAAAGTGATGGTTGTTGAGAGAAGATGACTCTCATTTTGATTTGCTGGTGAGTGTAGAAACACTTGAATTGGTGCAAGAGTTCAAGTACAGTGCCCTTGCACAGTGAATGAGTTTATGGGCGGCAGACGAGCTTGTTCACTGTGAATTCGTTCACTGTGAACAACATATCTTATGGGAAAAATAGCATATGGCAGCACCACTTTATCAAAGTCCACTTTTTGAGCCATGGAGATGTACTAAAGGGCACATTCCAAACACATACAGTTCAGATATATAAAATACTTGGTTATTTACCTTAAGTGGAGCAGATGCCAGTCCTGGTTGGCTTGAATACAGGGTGTCCCTGCCACATCATCTTCCACCCCTACATTCCCATCTCGCCCTCATCACCTGACTGAACCACTTCCCCATGTGTCTGTGCCTCATTCACCTCTCCCATAAAACCTTCACAGTCCAAATGTGACACCACTGACATCACATCACATCATCGTTCTCTTCCAGAGGAAGTGTAGCAGACGATGTAGAGGCAATTGTCTCCTGTTGTTCTTGAGTTCAGTAGTAGCGTGTGATGAGTGTTTGTTTTCTTCTGTTGACTTCCATATTGTGCCTTTCAGTGTATTAACAAAAAGTGGTTTCTACTCCTCTGAGCACTTCTTGTGTCCTAAGGTAGCTGGTTTCATTTGCCCTGACCTCTTCTCTCAGAACATCCACTGCTACTAGAATTTTGCTGATCTTCTTCATAGGCAACTCTTCGTCCTCCATTGGATTCTGCTCAACAGGTTGCTCATATCTGGCCTCTTGTGCATCGTCTACTAGGCGGGGTGGGTCATTCAATATGGGAGATGGCAGTTGTTGCCTACTCTTTTCCCCGATTTGGTTCACTCGGGGTTCAACTTGTTCATTATGGTTTTGTGGACTTGATTATCCTTGCTCGTTCACTATGCTAATCATTTACTCTGAATTCGTTCACTGTGCAAGGGCACTGTGCCTAGGTGTGCAGTAATAGAATAGGAATACTTTACAGTACTGGAAGTGTGTAATGGAAGTGATGATATATTGGCTCAGTTATGAGTGGTGGCCACTGGCCGTTACTGTATAGGCTTTGATGTGAAACAGAGGATAGAGCATGGAGGCAGTCATAGTCCATCTCCAAAAATGAATGAATAAATAAAATTATAATAATCATCCATCCATCCATCCATCATCCAATCCTATGTTGTCTCATGAGGAGTGTAGGAGCCTGGGGCTAGGCAAGTTGGTCCTGACATTTAAGATGAGAGTGACCAGCCTCACTCATCCCTGAATGACATTGTGTGAGCAGTAAACCCCAACCATCCCATGGATATAAACCTACACAGGCTCAATCCGTCAAGAATGCCTTGATTACCCACTAAGTCACCAGGTGCCATAATTTGATTGTATGGTTACCACCCAGTAAAGTAAATGGTTTCCTGATGTACAGGACGCCATTTGGCATGTCATCCAATGTAGAGTCACTCATAGACAGAAGGAAGAGGAAAGAAAGAAAGATGGAAGAGGGAGTGTAAATTCACCCGAAGGCAGAAGAAAGAGGAAAGAATGAAGGAAAGAGAGGTGGAAGAGGAAGGAAAGAAGAGAGGAAAGGGAAGACACCCAAAGCAGCACTGCATCGAGTGAATGGATGGTAATAGTATAATTACTCCTTTCTTTTTTTAATTACTATCTCTTCTCCATATACAGTATTGTATTCTTCCAAGTTTAAGGTATTGTTTGATATCCATGGGGTTAGTTTTGTTTCAGTTAGGCAAATAATATGTGGTGCCCTGTCTTTGGTATTGTCTATCATCTTTAATAATTTAGATACCATTCCATCAACATTTGAGTACATCAGCTTAAGCATCTTGTTTACATACTTGCCATAGCTTGAGTCTACTACTTTCCTTCTTTTTATTCCCTGCTGGTTATGTACCACTTTCATACCTGCAATCCAATTACATTGTAAAAAAAATTTTGCTCTTCTCTTCCTCTGATCTTTGTTTTTTTTTTTTGCTTCCCCCCTCCTCTCTTATAGTGTTCCCAATTCCTTTTGAGTTAGCATCTTTTTATCCATACTTTTTTAAGTTCATTTTTTTCCATGAGTTTGTTGGCATTTTTTAATATTTCCTCTTCAGTGTTTGCACTCTGGAAGGTTACTTTGAGAGACCTTGAGTTACTTCTCTCATATTTTCCTAGCCTTTTATGTTCCTCTATATCTTTATTACAGATATCCTCTGGTACTTTGCATCAATATGTTCATTATATTTTCCATCTCCTTTTTGTCCCTTGAGATTTTGTTTTTAATTTATTCCTCACCTGTGCCACTGATTACTATACTGTAGATTTGTTAATCTCTACAGCTTCCCTGACTAATTTTGTTTTTTTATGATTTCTTTCACTTCCGTTTTTACGCTTTTTCTTACTACCTTTGTATCTAAGTAATTCATTACTTTCAATATTTCAGCATATGTAGTTTGTAACTCATCATGGCAATTTCTCACCATTTCATTTACCTGTGTTATTTTTCTCTTCAGTAGTACTACTTTGGTCTGTCAGACGGCTTGCTTGCCTGATTTTCTCCATATCGTTTCTGAAATCATCCATAATTCTCTCATGGTAGACTACTGTACATCCCATTTCACTAGCCTTTGCTCTCAGTGAATTTACCTCAGCTGATAGTTCATCTGTTGTTGCTATTTCTTTCCTTTATTAATTTTCTTTTTTTTTCCTTGTTTTTATGTAGCTTATTCTTAATTTCAACTTCCATTTGAAAAGTTCTCTCAAGTCTATTTACTTTTCCAGCTAACTTATTGTAAGCTTCCTTTTCAACCAGTTCTGGGTGGAAGTCATCATCTTGTTTTTTACCTTTGTTTCTTCTCTTAGCACCTTCTAAAGACATCTCTCCAAAATATGAAGCCATCTTAAAGAAAAGATAATTTCATCTTACAGTTGTTGCATCACTCTGCCATCCGCTTGCTTCGGTGTTGTCGAGCTGATGTAAGGAAACACAGCACTTTCCTGGACACTGATTTATAGATGTTTACCTACTTGAGGCTACACTTCTTTATTATTACATGTCTTTCTATGTTGGATCATCACTTAATTTTGCCTAAATGAGCTTGACCCATAAACAGATACAACTTAGGTATCCCCAGGTGGAGCTCAGTGATATAGGTCTGACTTGTCAACCTCTCTCTCTCTGTGTGCATAGGCTGCATTGTGTGTGGACAGTGAACTGAATTAATTTTTCTCTTTGAAGGTTGGACTGAAACAGGGATGTGTCCTATCTCCATGGTTGTTCATTCTATATATGGATTGGGTTATAAAAGAGATACAAGGTAGGGCAGTGGATGGTGGAGTGGCCGTAATGAGAGAGGGCAGTGTTTGTAAACTCCCTGTACTGTTGTATGCAGATGATACTTTGCTGTTAAGTGAAGATGAAGGGGAGCTGCAAGACTTGAAGAATGAGTTTGGGAGTGTGTGTAAGAAATGGAATCTAAAGGTGAATGTAGGGAAGAGTAAAACTGTGGTCTTTGAGGGAAATGAAGTCACAGAATGTACAGTAAGGTTGGATGAGGAGGAATTGGAAAATGTGAGTGCATTTAAGTACTTGGTTAGTATGATGAGTAAGGATGGAAGTTTAGAGGGTGAAGTGCTTGAAAGGGTTACAAGGAAGAAAGGTTACTGCTTCTTTGAATGCAGTGATAAGAAACAAGGGAGTGAGCATGGAAGAAAAAGAGTCGCTGCATGACAGTATTGTGAGATCAACTCTAACGTATGGAAATGAAGCTTGGACCTTGTTGGAGGGACGCAAGTCAAGAGTGAGATAAGTGAAAATTAGTTATTTGAGAGGAGCATGTAGAGTTACATGGAGAGACAGACAAATGAGGAAGTGAAGGAGAGCTGTGGTGTGATGTGAATGTGATAGGAAGTGTTATGAGAAATCCACAGAGGTAGTATAGCCATATGGAGAGGATGGATAGTGAGAGACTGACAAGGAGAGTGTATATGAGTGAGGTGGAGGGGGGGAGGGAGAGGGAGGCCAAGGATGAGATGAAGGGATGGAGTGGAGAGGTATATGAGAGAGGGGGTTGTGAGCTGGCAGCAGGACAATGAATGGCGGGGAACAAGGCGACATGGAGGTGATTTGTTTGTGGCCACCTCTTACGGTATTAAGGCGTCTGGCAGTAGATAGATAGATAGATAAAAATACTGATCAGTACAAAGATCTCCACCTATGGTAACAGATGAGATCAGTAATACTAAAACAATATCTCTGGTAGGAGATGTGAGAAGTTGTTATATGTGTAAAAGTTAAGTTTTGGACATTAATATCATTCACCATTAGTTAAACAGTTGTGAAATTTGTGCACAGTATTCTGAAAAGTTTTCAGGTTCTGGAGATGGCTTTACTAGGTTTGAAGGCCATTGTTCACTGTTGTATTATTTATCTAAGTGAAGTGAATCTGTGGTGATAGAGAGGGATGCCTGCAAGTGATGGCACTGATATGACTGGACAGCTCTGATGCCAACTATGCAGACTTCCCTAAACTCCTCCCCATCCCTTGAAAGGAGGATTGTGGACTTCAGGAGAAGGACAGCTTGAGACTGCAATCCTCCAGGTTCATGGCCAGATGAGCCTGAGGTCACAACAATAACAAATGAGTTAGATACCTGGTGGCTCACATATAACACTCCACTTCCACTCCATCAGGCAGTGTGTGTTGTGGGGATGGCTCATTCAGTGTTATTTGTATCTACCCTGGATAATTTGCCCATTTTCAATTCCAAATGACACAGCCATGGCCACACTAGCTGACTGAGTTGTCCCAACACCAATGCTGCCACGTGAGTCTCTGGTGGAGTGCTATTTATTGCCACCCATTACATATGTATGCAAGTGTACATGATTATTTTTAGGGATGCTAACGGGACATAAGGTGACGGGGGTGAGGTTTCGGCTGCAAGACGGTGCCAGCCACATGGTGGACTCCAGTGAAATTGCTTTCATCCTTGCAGCTCAGGGTGCCATGAAGCAGGGTAAGTCCACTTCTGTATGGTCTAGTGTACGGTATATATCTCTGCCAACCGATACCATAACCAGACTTCAGTAGAGGCATTGCATGATTGACTAAACTAAATGGCATTAACTTTTTTTTTTTAATTATTATTTTTTTTTTAATTTTTACATGTCCGACTCTAGGCAAAGGCTTCAGGGCCTATTTCTTGGGGGCAGTGGCCTATCCCAAGGCCCAGTAGTCTGGCTACACCTCCACATGTCTCCCCTTCGGCACTAACATCCACCGTCCATATTGAATACATTAGGGCTGTCTCATACAGGACTGGTGTATTGGTATTAGTGGGGGTACTTTTACGACATGTCGGCGGGTCTTCTGGTAGATCAGTAAAGTCTGCATTATGAAATTCAAATTCTTTGTTTCCTACCTCAGCCATGATTCAAACCTGAGTCCATTAGGACTACAGGCTACCTCTCTACCAATTGTAAGTTGAAAATTTCAAAGATATTGGATACTTAGTAGTCTACTGGGTGTTGTTGCTCCAGCTGAATGGGACTGGTAACAGTTTACATGTAAGGGATGTTTGGGCTTTGTTGCTTGCATAGTACTACTCATGGGTAAGCAAGTCTGGTCACCCTCACCTTGAATGTTGGGACAAGTAGCTTAGCCCTGGGCCTCTATGCTCATGATGGAACAAAAAAGGATTGGATGATAGAATAGACAGAATGTAGAGTAAATGGATGTATAGGTAGCTTCATTGGGAAGTGATTTGCGAATGCAGTACTCCTAACTTTGTGCATTTGCTATGGTGTTTGAGAGGAATGAAGTCACAGAGTGTGCAGTGAGGTTGGATGGTGAGGATATGGAGAATGTGAGTGCATTCAAGTACTTGGGCAGTGTGATGAGTAAGGATGGAACTTTGGGGGATGAAGTACGTGAAAGGGTACAGCAGGGAAGGAAGGTTGTTGGCACACTGAAAGCAGTGATGAGAAATAGGGAGGTGAGTATGGAAATTAAGAAGTCTCTGCATGATGGTATTGTGATCCCTACCCTGACGTATGGAAGCGAGGCGTGGACCTTGCAAGAGGGGAACAAGTCAAGAGTGAGAGCAGTGGAAATGAGTTACTTGAGAGGAGCATGTGGAGTGACATGGAGGGACAGGTTGACGAATGAAGAAGTGAAGGAACGTTGTGGGGTAGATGTGGATGTGGTTGAAAAGATTAGGAGAAATACACTGAGGTGGTTTGGACATGTGGAGAGGATGGAGAGTGAAAGACTGACTAAGAGGGTGTATGTGGGTGAGGTGGAGGGAGGGAGAGGGAGGGGTAGACCGAGGATGAGGTGGAGGGATGGAGTTGAGAGGTATATGAGGGAGGAGGGGGTGAGTTGGGGGGAGGGGAGTCGAATGGTGGGTGACAGAGTGACTTGGAGGCGTTTTGTCTGCGGCCACCCTTTGGGGGATTAGGGCGTCGGGCTATAGATAGATAGATAGATGCTCCTGTGTTTTGAACCTACCCATGTCATTTATTGGTGGGACACAAGATTAAGATGATAATGTGCAGTATCAACATTGAGAGAGGTGATTACATATTTAGCAGTGGCAAGAGCAGAAACAAGAAGTGATAAGGAGCAGCGTTATATATGATAGGATAATTAAGTACTAGTGTAGGAAAGAGATTTTGATCCGTAACACAATCATCATATTGTAAATCGTTTGTTTGTTTTTTGAGGGTTCCAACATGCTTGCATGCATCGGCCTTGGTCATAAAATGGCCTTTCTCCATGCTGCCCGATCTCCAGCAGCTTCCCTATTCAGTCCCTTATCCCTGAAGTCACACTCAGTGGCCTCGTCCCAGGTCTTTTTCGGTCTACCTTTCACAACTCTACCCCTAACATTAACACTTATTACTTTCTGCAACCATTTATCATCCCCCATCCTCTCCACATGCCCAGACCATCTTAGTCTGTCTCTCCTCATCACAATACCTATACATTCCAGACCCATCTTACCCCTCAACTCTTCCATCGTAAACGCAGCCCCCCACAGGTCTCACACTCAGGGATGCACTGCACATCCACCTAATCATTGTCATTTCTGTTCATCAGAGCCTGCGAATATTCTCTGCCTTGACTGCTGAAGCCTCACTACCATATAGAGGTGGCCTGCAGTCCTACTGGACCTAGGTTGAAATCCCCGCAGGGGCAGGGAACAGTTTAAGGATTTGAATTTCATAAAATCAGATGTTAATGATCTACCAGAATACCTGCCGACATGTCATGAAAATGCCCACGCTAATACTAATACACCAGTCCTGTATGAGACAGCCCTAGCATGTATTCAATATGGACGGTGGTTGCTAACGCCGAAGTAGTGACATGTAGAGGTGTATGGTATGTAGGAGGACTACTGGTCCTTGGGAGCAGGCTGTGAGGCCTATGCCCAGAGTCGGACACATTAAAATATATATATATATATATATATATATACAGTATATATATTATGGAGGGAGAGCCCTCTCAATGTCAGGAGAGGCAACAGCTCCCAGAAGTTCCTCTAACCACTCCTCACTCTAGCGACAGAGTTAGCTCCAGCCCCACCTCCAGCACGTTACAGATCTCCCAAATTACAGAATTCTTCCATACATTCAAGAGACTCACAAGCAAGTTCAGTCCTTTCATGCCTGACAACCTCCACCTGCTTTCCTCGACACACTGCACACATGAAATCAGCATTATTTTGCAGTGTACCTGTAATACCACTACATCTCTTGTGCATTCACTTATCACAGACTCTGCACAAAATGGAACTACTTCCCATGCCCTTGTAGCAAATCACACATGGCCACAGTCCCATTTCTTTGACAGTACTGCCACCAGCCCTAGATACCATCACTTTTGTTTTATCTGCATTAACTTTAAGGAATTGTTGAACGTACAGGATGGAAGTAATGCGACTATAAGTGGCTGGGGAATGGCTGGGAAAAGGAAGGAGTTGAGAAGACAGGAAGAAATCAGTAGGATAGAAGTTGTGGAAGCAATGAAGAAAGTTAAATCGGGGAAAGCCCCAGGAATTGATGGAGTGTGTGGTGAAATCCTGAAGCATGGGGGAGAGATAGTAGTAGAATGGATGTGGAAGATGAGCAGATTGGCCTGGGAGGAAGGTAGAGTCCCGGAGGATTGGAAGTCAGGTATAATTATTCCCTTGTACAAAGGAAAAGGGGAAAAAGAAGTGTGTGGTAATCATAGGGGCATTTGTCTTCTTAGTATAATAGGAAAAGTGTATGGTAGGATACTTATAGACAGAGTTAGAGAAAGAACAGAGAAATTAGTTGGAGAAGAACAGGGAGGCTTTAGGAAGGGAAGAGGTTGTGTAGATCAGATATTTATTCTCAGATCTTTAGTGGAAAAGTTTCTAGAGAAGGGAAAGAAGTTGTATGTGGCTTTCATGGATTTGGAGAAAGCATATGACAGGGTGGATAGACAAGGATTGTGGAAAGTGTTAAGAATATATGGAGTAGATGGGAAGTTGTTGAATGCTGTGAAGAGTATGTACGATGGTGCGAAGGCTGCAGTGCGTGTGGATGGTGAACTAAGTGAATTTTTCTCTTTGAAAGTTGGTTTGAAACAGGGATATGTCATGTCTCCATGGTTGTTCAATCTGTACATGGATGGGGTAATAAAAGAGGTACAAGGTAGGGTAGTGGATGTTGGAGTGGCCCTGGTGAGAGAGGATAGTGTTTGGAAACTCCCTGTACTGTTGTTTGCAGATGATACTGTGTTGTTGAGTGAAGACGAAGGGGAGCTGCAAGGCTTGGTGGATGGGTTTGAGAGAGTGTGTAAGAAACGGAATCTAAAGGTGAATGTAGGGAAGAGTAAAGTGATGGTCTTTGAGAGAGGTGAAGTTAGTGAATGTACAGCGAGGTTGGATGGTGAGGAATTGGAAAATGTGAGTACGTTTAAGTACTTGGGTAGTGTGATGAGTAAGGATGGAGGTTTGGAGGGTGAAGTGCTTGAAAGGGTACAGCAGGGAAGAAAAGTTGCTGGTTCTTTGAAAGCAGTGATAAGAAACAGGGAAGTGAGCATGGAAGTGAAAAAGTTACTACATGACAGTATAGTGATACCAACTCTAACGTACGGAAGTGAAGCTTGGACATTGTTGGAAGGACACAAGTCAAGAGTAGAGCAGTGGAAATGAGTTATTTAAGAGGAGCCTGTGGAGTCACGTGGAGAGACGGGCTAACGAATGAGGATATAAAGGAGCGTTGTGGTGTGGATGTGGATGTGATAGGAAGCGTTATGAGGAACACACTGAGGCAGTTTGGCCATGTGGAGAGGATGGAGGGTGAAAGACTGACGAAGAGAGTGTATGTGAGTGAGGTGGAGGGGGGAAGAGGGAGGGGGAGGCCAAGGATGAGATGGAGGGGTGGGGTGGAGAGGTATATGAGAGAGGGGGGTGTAAGTTGGGAGCAGGGCAGTGAAATGGCGGGGGACAGGGCGACTTGGAGGCGATTTGTTTGTGGCCACCCCAAACGGGATTGAGGTGTCTGGCAATAGATAGATAGATAGATAGAACACTTAAGCCCTTGTGCCCCATACCATCTCTCCACTTCCTAAATCTTTCCTTCGCCTCCCTTTCATTCTTTTCTGTCGACACCAAGTCATCAGCATACAACATCTCCCTTAGGAGTCCATTTCTGAAGTCACGTGAGAGGACTTCAAGTACCATGATAAACAACATGGAGCACAAAACCGACCCCTGATGCACACCAACATTCACAGAAAACTCATCACTCAAATCTCCATTCATCCTTACCTGGGTGCAAGCACCGACATATGTGGCCATAACCACCTTATTTCAGCCACTCCTCAATCCCAGCCTTTCTCTTTGTCCTCTTCACCTCCTCTCTTGGGACTCTGTCAAAGGCCTTCTCCAAATCAACAAAAACAAAGTACAGTTCCCTTTTTTTTTCCTATATATTTTTCCAGAAGCTGTTGAACAATGAATGGCATCAGTGATCCCTTTGCGTGGCATAAACTCAAATTGCATCTCATCAATATTCACTCTTTCTCTAACCATACCTTCTAGAACTCTCTCCATTACCTTCATTGTATGGTGTAAAAGCTTCTCTAACCATACCTTCTAGAACTTTCTCCGTTACCTTCATAAACTGGTGTGAAAGCTTTATGCCCCTGTAATTTCCTTTTTCCAGGGCATCATCCTTTCGCATGTACACATTTACAGTTACACTCTTCAGCCAATCATCTGGGACAACACACTCATATATAATCATATTTATCATATCAGTGACTAACCTCACTCCAACATCTCCTGAGGCATTCAACATTTTGGCAGTCAACCCAGACACACCTGCTGCCCTCTCCTCCTGCATCCTGCCTATTGCCCCACTCACAGTAGCATCGTCAGTCAAAGGCCAAGGGCCAAACACTGGATCTGCTGGCTCCAAACCTTCCCTGTCCCAGTCAAACTTTTCTTTCAGCAACCGGCTGTAATGTTCTCCCCATGCGTCTTTAATATCTCTACTGTTCACCATTACCCTTCCTTCATCATTCTTCACATACTGCTCACCTATGATATCCCTATTCTCCCTCTTCATGTGATTTGTCACCTTAAATATCATGTTCTACCTGTCCACACAGTTGAGGTGAACTATAAGTCTCTGTGACTCAGACTTTGCCCTGTAAACTTCTTTTCTAGCCCTACGCTTGGCAGCCAAGTATTCCTCTTTGTTACCACCCTTCTTCCATTCCCGGAAAAGACTTTTTTTCTCTTTAACTGCAGCTTCTACATCCTCATCCCACCACCAAGTTACTCTGTGTCTTGGTGGGCCTCTTGTCCATCCATATACTGAATCAGTAATGCTCAATAGATTGCCCTTGAGGATTCTGTACTGTTCATAACATTTCTGTCAATGTCCTACCCTTGTTATTTATTGGTGGGACACAAGATTAAGATGATGATGGGCAGTATCAGCAGTGAGAGAGAGGATTACATCTTTAGCAGTGGGAAAAGCAGAAACAAGAGTGACATGGAGCAAAGTTGGATATGGTAGGATAATTAAGTACTATTGTAAGTAAGAGGTTTTGATGTGTAACACAATCACCATATTGTAAATACCCTTCTCTCAATTTCCCATTCTCCCCAGAGAGATATATATATATATATATATATATATATATATATATATATCAGGCACCTGGTGGTTTAGTGGGTAATTACAGCGCTCCAATCGGATTGAACCGGTGCAGGTTTATATCCAAGGGGTGGTTGGGGTTGATTGCTCATGTAATGCCACTCAGAGATGAGTGAGGCTGGTCACTCTCATCTTAAATGTCGGGACCAACTGCCAAGCCCCTGGCTCCTACTCTCCTCATGGGGCAATGTAGGATTGGATGATGGATATATATATATATATATATATATATATATATATATATATATATATATATATATGTATATGTATATATATATATGTATATGTATATTTATATATTTCTCTTTCTCTCTCTCCCTCCTGTTAACATTTTCACTTTGCTGTTGCTCTGACAGCTAGGTGGTTAGCATGGCTAACCACAAGCTGCCAGCTAGATACCATCAGGATTATAATTGTGGCACATGCAGTTACACCACACAACTCATGTATCCATGCACCTTGTGTTGGGTTGTAGACAAAATAAGTACCTTGGGTAACACCCAGGGGAGATAACTGTAATAACCCAGATGCTGAAATGGCTTCATATCCTAGGATAATGGCTAAATAACCTGCCACAGGCTCAAAAGCCTTAGTTATGGAGATGAGCAACATGGCTATATGCCTAATGGTGTTTGCCCCTACCTTTACCTTACCTTTTTTTTTCCAGCCTTCGAGGATGGAATATGGCGTGTGTTGGAGCCCATCATGTCAGTAGAGATCACTGCTCCAGTTGAGTTCCAGGGTGTGGTCACTTCACATATGAACAGACGGCACGGCATCATTACTGGTACTGATGCCAATCAGGGCTGGTTCTCACTGTTTTGTCAGGTTAGTGTAAGTTTGATAGTGTTCAACTTGGAGATGGTTACTGCTTCGTTGTGTCTGGAAATCAATGTCTCTGAAAGTCCGTAAGTTGGGAGTAGGCAGGAGAAGTGTGTGATGTCTCTTGATTAAGTAAAGAATAGATGTTCAATTTGGATTGAAAGTTAATACTAGTAAAACAAAGGTCATTGTTAGTAGGTGTGAGGGAGGTAATGTTATGGAGCAGGGTTTATGTAAAAAGAAAGTTAAGAAGAGTTCATGCATACAACTTGCAGTAGATGGATCCACAAAATATGCACTGATGTAAGAAATTTGCACTGTGTTTGCTTGTGTAGGGGTATCCAGGCTTTTGATGATAGAATGGACAGTGTTGTTTGGGGTGACAGCTGATTGAAATGCATTCAAGAGTTCTGTTACATGGGGGACATGCTGAGTGCAGTAGGAGGAGCAGGGTAAACTTTCAGGGAGAAGTGGGTGGAAGAAGTTTAGGAAGTTATTGCCTCTCATGACCATGAAAGGACACTCCTGTCATGCCAGAAGTATTCCCTACAAAATGTGTGTGAGAAGTGTAAAGTCCTTAAAGGAGAATGATTGACTGCAGAATGGCAGTTGCAGCCTGCAGTCCACCAGGTTCACATTTCAGATGAACCCAGAATGACAACAAGAGCAACAAAGACAAGGCATAAAAATCCATCATTAGACTGAAGGAGGTAACTGTGATCCTTGTCCTTTACAGGTACCACTGAATGACATGTTTGGCTATTCGTCGGAACTGCGCTCATCAACACAGGGTAAAGGCGAATTCTCCATGGAGTACTCCTGTTATGCTCCTGCCAGAAGTGAAGTAATGGGACAACTTATTGATCAGTTTGAGAATTCCAAAGGACTGCCAGTAGCTTCAAAGAAAAAGAGTGGTAGATAAGGTTGGATAGTTTAGTTTTGTTGTTGTATGTGAGTGGAAGCTTTATATGAATGATTGAACATTGGAGTATTCAAATGGAATATGATAGATAAGGCTGCACAGATTATGTTTGTATGTGCGTGGCAGCTTTATGTGAATGACTGAACATAAATGAGTATTCATGTGGAGTGAATGAATCCAGTGATATGTACATACTGTCTTATTGTAAAATTTGTATAATTAATATAGATTTGTAGATAATATATATATTATCAGTGTAAGTTTTCAGGTAATGTACACTGTTTTTAATTTTAATTATTTATTTTCACTTTGTATTTAATTAATAATAGATTGTTGGTGGAGAAGAGAGAGAAATTGAGGAGATGGCAGGAGCACTTAGAGGATTTGTTGAATGTAGAGAGTGAGAGCAGTGTGAGTATAAGTGGTTGGGGAAAGGCTGGGAGAAGAAGAGATGAGAGGAGGGAGGAAGAGATCAGTAGGTCGGAAGTAGAGGAAGCGATGAAGAAGATTAAGCTGGGAAAGGCCCTAGGAATTGATGGAGTGTGTGGTGAAATGCTTAGGTATGGGGGTGAGATTGTTGTGGAGTGGATATGGAAGTTGTGTAGATTGGCTTGGGAAGAGGGAAGGGTTCCAGAGGACTGGAAATCAGGTATAATTGTTCCTCTGTACAAAGGAAAAGGGGAGAGAGAAGTATGTGGTAACCATAGAGGTATTTGCCTTCTTAGTGTGACTGGTAAAATATATGGTAGAATAGTCATTGATAGGGTTAGGCATATGACAGAGGAGCTAGTTGGAGAAGAACAAGGGGGATTTAGGAAGGGAAAAGGGTGTGTAGATCAGATATTTGTTCTAGGATGTTTAGTGGAGAAGTATCTAGAGAAGGGAAGGAAAGTGTATGCTGCCTTCATGGACTTGGAGAAAGCTTATGACAGAATAGATAGGCAAGGTATGTGGAAGGTATTAAGAATATATGGAGTGGAGGGGAAATTGTTCAGTGCTGTGAAGAGTATGTACGAAGGAGCTAGGGCTACGGTGCGAGTGGATGGTGAGCTGAGTGAGTTCTTTGATCTCAATGTGGGACTGAAACAGGGGTGTGTGATGTCTCCATGGCTGTTTAATATATATATGGATGGGGTTGTAAAGGAGATGCAAGGTAGGGCAGTGGATGTGGGGGTGGCCCTAATGAATGAGGGTATGATCTGGAAGCTTCCGGTGTTGCTGTTTGCTGATGATACAGTATTGTTGAGTGAAGATGAATGGGAGTTGCAAGGTTTGGTGAATGAATTTGGGACAGTGTGTAGGAGGAGGAAGCTGAAAGTTAATGTAAACAAAAGTAAAGTTATGGTGTTTGAGAGGAATGAAGTCACAGAGTGTGCAGTGAGGTTGGATGGTGAGGATATGGAGAATGTGAGTGCATTCAAGTACTTGGGTAGTGTGATGAGTAAGGATGGAACTTTGGGGGATGAAGTACGTGAAAGGGTACAGCAGGGAAGAAAGGTTGTTGGTACACTGAAAGCCGTGATGAGAAATAGGGAGGTGAGTATGGAAGTTAAGAAGTCACTGCATGATGGTATTGTGATCCCTACCCTGACGTATGGAAGCGAGGCATGGACCTTGCAAGAGGGGAGCAAGTCAAGAGTGAGAGCAGTGGAAATGAGTTACTTGAGAGGAGCATGTGGAGTGACGTGGAGGGACAGGTTGACGAATGAAGAAGTGAAGGAACGTTGTGGGGTAGATGTGGATGTGGTTGAAAAGATTAGGAGAAATACACTGAGGTGGTTTGGACATGTGGAGAGAATGGAGAATGAAAGACTGACTAAGAGGGTGTATGTAGGTGAGGTGGAGGGAGGGAGAGGGAGGGGTAGACCGAGGATGAGGGGGAGGGATGGAGTTGAGAGGTATATGAGGGAGGGGGGAGTGAGTTGGGGGGAGGGTAGTCAGTTGGTGGGTGACAGAGTGACTTGGAGGCGATTTGTCTGCGGCCACCCTTTGCGGGATTAGGGCGTCGGGCTATAGATAGATAGATAGATAGATTTAATTTGCACATGCTGAAGTTGCTTAATTTTGGTATAGACTAATCATAATCATTGTTATCGTCATCCAGACCTCCTTTTCCACTCCTAGGTGGGGTGAGGTTGGGTCCTTGGAGCCATGAAAAAAGAAATAAATAAATAAAAATAATGATATAATGAGATGCAAACCAAAGATTGCCCCGTTCAATGAATCACTCTACCAAAATCACCTTTCAAGCTTCTGGAATCCTGACTCCACTTGATAGGTAAAAAAACATTCAGCTTACAGCTTCACACTCACATATTCAACAGAATCAGTCCAATAATATGCCCCATATAAACACCATAATTATGTCACTTATGAAATTATGGTCATCTCGGCCTTATTCGTAGGAAAGAACTATTTACATTGTTACATCATTGTGATACCTTCTTAGTACATTATATTTTTTTACTTTGCAGATCTGTAATCAGGCATATTTACCTTTTACCTTAACCTGGTGCTGGAGAGGGACACCTTCATGTAGTAGCGCCAATATAGGCTAGTGGCTTCACTTCCTGGTAGTAGTAGTAGTTGTTCCCTAGGCAGTCTGGCCGAACAGCCCCGAGTCCCTAAGGAGGGCCATGGCCGAGACAGGGCTTTCTCAAAGGGCTGTCAAGGAATGTATGTTGTGTTGTTGGCACAGGTGATTGTGTGCAGTGCAGTCATCCATAATGTGCTTAATAGTATTGGGTGCTCTGTCACATCCTGGACAGGTGTCAGTGATGGAGTCATCCAGTCTCTTGTGATAACTGAAGAGGGCTGGATGATGCCCACATCTCAGCCTGGCCAGGTGGACCCTGACCTCACGAGGGAGATAGGATTCAGATGGGTGGATATCAGGAGGCTGTGCATGCAGTTGTGTGTTGTCTTTGACTGAATGGAGTGGTGAGTGATATGAGTATGGATATGCTTCTGGAAGCTGGTCTGAGGCGGGCAAGGGGGTAGAGATGACAGTATTTGTGTATAATATCATGTGCTGGGTGTTGTTTTGATGTTCCTTGGTGTGTGTGGATGTGCTGCCATGCAGTGTAGTGGATGGTGTGAGTCTATGGAGGCTGCGACGAGAATTTGGGTGCCTCTCATGTCTAGATGATCCTTGACTTTGAGGACTTTGGTTTCTTGGTATAGATCCTTGACTTTGAGGTTTGGTTCATTGGTGTAGATGGTCTGTGGGTGTATTAGCTGTGCAGCCTGTGATTATTTTTAGGGCATTGTTCATTCTGGTCTGTAGAGTGTTGTAGTGTGTTTTAGTGAGGTTAGAAGCCCAAGCAGGGCTTGCATAATTCATCACTGAACGTATATATTGTTTGTATACTGTGGTGGTGGTTTCTTTGTTGTGTCCAAATGTTGTAAGGGCAAGTGACCTAGGTGTTGAGTCCTGGTGTTAATTTATCTGTAATGTTTGTGATGTGTTGTTTAAATGACATTGATGTATTGTTTGTTACACCAAGGATTTTGGGTTTGTATGCATGTGGTAGGGGAGTGTTGTTTATGGTGAGGTGTGGAATGTGACTGTGTTCTGTTGTCCACTTTGTGAGAAGGGTCACTGTAGATTTGGCTGGGGCTGTTTTGAGCCTGTTTGTGGTAAACCATTCGTGTAGTGTGCTGAGGTAAGGTTGGAGGATGTGTGCGGTTGTGTTTGCGTTTTGGTGTGTACATGTAAATGTTATGTCTTCTGCATAGGAAGCTATGTGTATTTGTGGTGTGTGGGGTTTGGATACGTCGTGCACATATAGGTTAGAATGTAGGGGACAAAGCAATCCATGGGGGAAACCATTTGTGAAGTTTCTGATATTCGATGACTGACTGGTAAATGTTACATGTGCAGTTCTGCTGCTAAATAGTTTGCCAGCCATCTTTTCATGTTGTTGTGCATGTTTGTGTTGAATATTTTGTTTGTGAGGTTGTGGTGGGGGATGGCATCAAAAGCTTTGCTAATGTCTAATGTGACTAGGAGTGTTCTGTGTGGTGGCGTAGCTGAAATGGTGCCATCAAAAACTCTCTGCTTAAGGTCTGTCAGAAGAGTGTTTGTGGTGTGTAGTGGCCTAAAACCATCATTGTGATGGGGCTAGGGGGATGTGAGGTGTGACTACGGTAGTTGTAATATGAGTCGTTCAGTGACTTTGGAGGGGGTGCAGAGGAGCATGAGGCAACGGTGTGAGGAAGGTAACGTGGGGTCTTCTTTGGGTTTGGGGATATTGAAGATAGTGCCAGTTTCCTTCCTGTCCCCCAAAAGGAGGATGGTGAACCACAGGATGAGGGCAACTTCAGCCTGCAGTCTACCAGGTTCACATTTCAGATGAACCTGAAGCTGCAACTACTACTACAGCTACCACTACTACCTTCACCTGATAGACATGCCTGACTTCTTTCAACTCACTTGATGGCCAGATACAGTATTAATAAAGGAGACTGATTCCTGTCTTAAAAATAATACTAATCAAATGTTTGTAACCATAGCTTGACGTTCAAGTTGTGGGAGTGACCCAGGTCTTTGAGTGAAAAGAATTCACTTGTAGTCAGTGCAGTTCTACATTGTCTTCATTAGCAAAAGCAGTTGTTCGGCACTTGATAATTTTGAGAACATAATGGCTAAGTGATCCCCTGGTTCCATATAACCCCAGATACCAGCATCCTGACTCCCTTCTTTCATACATTGTGAACTCTCTGATCTTTATAAATGCTTGATTAATGTTGAGGCAGAAAATATATGAGTCTGAGACTATCTTCTTTGCTGTCCTTATCTCATTCTAGTAGTTCAGTTACTTTTCTAGGAGCTGCCTAGCATGGGCTAACCAGCCTACCGCAGTTATCCTCTCTTCTTATGTTCTTACTTACTTTCCAAAGCCGAGGTAAAACAGTTGGACCCCAGGAGCTACGAGTAATTCATCTGTCATCCAGGAGGTCTGAGCTGTGATTCGTATATTTTACTGGCGGTGTCTGGCATCAGCAGAAATGTAAACAATGGTGTTCCCCTCTCAGTTGGGCAACACCAGGCATGTGCCCTCTTAGTTATACCATGACCATCTTATAAAGCAGCTTAACTCTTAGGCTTCTATGACTCAGCTTAGTAAACTCGTCTGAGTCATCTGGAATGGCAAACTAGAGTTAGGCCAAGCATAAGGGGATTAATAAATGCCAAAGTTAGCCCTCAAATGCTCGGGTCTACTCTAGTTATTTAGTCTAGGTGAAGGGAGACAATTTTATTCACCTGAGAGTGTGTCCAAGGAGCTGTGGACTTAACTCCAATGAACATATGAAAATGTAGTATACTGTATATAGGATTTATTGTATCAGTTATATATATAGGTAATTTCTGTAGGGTAATCCTCACCTCCCCCACCTGACTTATGGGTAATGTATTGATGATCAGCTGTGAGAGATTGCAGGCCAGGCCACGCTGAGGGATGCACCAGCGCTTAACTAGTACACACACACACGTGCATTTTTTGTTTCTTTTTATAGGCCAAGTGTCAAGTGTACCATCCAAAGGAAGAATAAGAATTACATCAAATGGTAATAGATTTTTTTTTACTGATTGCATGGGGTATTATTATTATTATTATTATTATTATTATTATTTATTATTATTATTATTATTATTACTCCCATACAGTATTATGGCGTCTGGCAATAGATAGATAGATAGATTATTATTATTATTATTAGCCCCAGAATGTCATAAAAATGTTCAGTATGAAAGTGATTGATGGTGCAGGTAGAGAAATGAGATCACATTCTACATGCTGTAAGAAAATGAATTTATATTAACACTTTAGCAGTGGAACGTTGTAGTTTTGGTGCACCGTTACATTGTCTACGAGGAGGAAGGTCGATGGAATAAGTATTACAAAAAATATAATTTGATGGAGTAATTGTAAACAAAGGAGTTACAGACAATGAGAATTTGACAATTAAAAATTTTCCTTTCACACAAGAACATTTTCTTTCCCTGTAGCTACCACCTGGTGATTTTATTCAGGCTTGGAATGGAATCTGCTAATTAAGGGTTTGCTTTACCTGTAGCTACACCCAAACGATTTTATTCAGGCTTGGAAGAGAATTTGCTGATGAAGGGATTGAGTTTCTTTATTTGCCATCCCAGGAGATTGGAAAGAAATAATGCTAATTCCACCCAAATATTCACTGCGTGTAATGTGGGGGTTTGAGTTTCATTACTCTATCCCAGGAGTTGGGATGGAAATAACACTAACTCTACTCAAGTATTCCTTGCATAGGTTGCAGGTGTTCAGGTTCAATATTTGCCATCCCAGGAGATGAGAAAGAAATAACGTTAATTCCACCCAAGTATTCCCTGTGTGCAGTGGTGAGTAAGAGATGTAAGAAGGTATCCAGGACCCTCCCCCCTTCACGTTTTGTTGTCCTGGCGTCAGAATGTGTCATCCTCGCCACCCAATTTTTTTTTTTTTTAATGCAAGAAAGAAGGAACCAAAGGCCATGAGCCCGCAATAACAGTTCCCTCCAAGAGAAAAACAAATACAAGAGAGAGCCAAATTCAAGATCCATTCATTTCGAGATGCCTGGACACACTACATTTGAAAGACTGGAGATCATAGGCAGCAGGAAATACAGACAGAGGGAAATAGTTCCAGAGTTGACCTGTTGCATAAATGAAGGACTGAGAGTAACAGTTAACTCTTGCATTAGAGAGTTGGACAGAAAAGGGATGAGAGTTTGCTGCTAGACGGGTGCTACGTGCCCGTTGTAGAGGTGGAGGAATGCATGCAGACAGTTCAGAGGAGCAGTGACCATTATAGTAGCGATAGAAAAGAGATAAAGATGCAACAGTGTGGCGGGAGTCAGTAAGTGGAGGAGAGTTAATGAGACGAAAAGCCTTTGACTCCACCCTATTGAGAAGAGCTGTATGTGGGGAGCCTCCCCATACATGAGAGTTGTACTCCACACAGGGGCAAATAAAACCCCTGTATAGAGTCAACAATTGTGCAGGGGTAAAGAAAGAATGGAGTCGGCTTAGCACACCCAATCTCTTGGAAGCAGATTTTACAAGAGATGTAATATGATCTTTTCAAGATAAGTCCCGAGTAAATGAAACCCCAAGCTTGTTCAAGGATGATGCAGGATTAAGCTGAATATTATTAAACATTAGTGGGAATACCCTGATACAGGCAACTTTACGCTTCCCACTGCACAGGAGTGGATGGCCACACTGTACCTGTGGCTTTCAGTCTCCTCTGATTCATGTCCCAGAATAAGTGTTATAGCTGTCTTGTACATCTACCCATCCTGTGTGTACAAATTGTGGGAGACATAATTACAGTGTTGATGATGATATGAGTGTGTGGGGAGATGGTGGGATGGGGGTCTTGTGTGGGAATGAGCCGTGGAACCCCCAACCGCCTGTCCCACTCTTCTCATACCCTTCCCCATTCTCCTCTCTCTCATCCCTCCCCAGTACCCCTCCACCTCCCCTTCTCCCCTCCCCCTCCCCCTCCCTGCACCCTCCTGCTGTTCTGCCCAAGGTCAGGAACCTCCCTGATTATCCCAGTCATTCTTCAGTCCCTCCTTTCTCCCTCCCTTTCTTCACAACTCTCTTGCTTTCATTTCTTTTTTTCCTGCGCACTATCGTTCTTCCTTGTGTTATTCCTTTCTTATTTCACTCTTGCTTCAGTGTTTCTTCCTTTGTTTCTTTTCTTCTTACTTTCTTCCCATGAGCATACTACCTGGCACAAAAAAAATTGTGTGTGTGTGTGTGTGTGTGTGTGTGTGTGTGTGTGTGTGTGTGTGTGTGTGTAAGTAGACATAGCCGAGGGGTGTAATTATACAGAGAAGGTTATCTGGTCACCAATCTCGATAGCGTAGTTTTAGGTACATGTAGTGAGATAGGGCACTTGATTATGGATCATTAAGCTCAGCCAGAATTAAGTAGTGAGACGTAGTGTCAATGAGGTGAGTTACATCACTGTCGGGTTACACAGTTTATTGCACAAAGTTATAAAAAAGATGAGCAACAGTTTAGTAGAGCGTGATACTAACATTGGACCTTCTCACCAGCCTTCTCTCCCCTTTCTCTCTCTAATCCCCTTCTGATCTGAAGGGAATCTCTCCGACATTATATAGGACGTGGGGAGGATGCGTATGGTAAATTTCCTATCACGTGAACTAACTGGCTAGGGCTGGTTACTCCACGTGTTTGAATACGTCATGAAATTCTTGTTCGTCTGGCCTACGAGGAAGTTTGAGATACATCGTATGGCTTAAGAATTCTAGATGGTCTGGGACAACAAGGATTGTGAACATACATTGTGTGAAATGATATTCCTGGTTCGTCTAGGCAAGGGGATGAGTTCTTTAACTCTTCCTGGAGGACACAGACATAACTACCTGTTCTACATGTTATCTATAGCTATATACAGTAGTTACATATAGTATTGGGTTATATTATGCCTACGTATCACTTGGTCACGCGAAACTGGCGTACCATCGACAGTAAATAGTCCTAACATATTAATGGATACTAGATACACATTACAGTCAATTTGTGAAATACATAATATTGTGAAGGTTACATAACTGGGATAATGCAGTTATTGTAATTTTGAAATTGTACATGTATAATGTAATAATAATATTAAGATAATACAATGGCAAGTCTACTGTAGTCAATTATACTGTACAATATATATGAGAAGGACTTGCTATATATATATATATATATATATATATATATATACGAGGTGTGACAAAAAAGAAACGAGACTTTGGCTGCTAATGACACACTTCATCAGCCACACAGTAATGAAGTATATCACAGTGTTGCCCAACATCTCAGCACTGTATGAGAAAAGCAGCAGTTCAATTAACCTATTATCATTCTTTTCACAGGTGGTTTTGTAGCTCCTGTCAAGTGCCCTCTGTCACAGAATGAGCCTTGAGCAAAGGATTAGTGTCAAGTACTTGGCTAACTTGTTAAAACTCCTGCAGAAACCCTTGCCATGCTGAAGGATGTGTGGGGACAGAAAACAGTGTCCTGCACACGTGTCTATGAGTGGCACAAGAGGTTCAGGATGGGGAGGGGTGATGCTCCAAAATGTCCCTGAAACATCCACATGACGGATCTTTTGGTCCTCGGAGGGCAGTTTGGGCACCAACTTTGCACAAATCTTCTGCATGGCCAAATCTTTCAATAAGATGGACCTCATTGACTCCTTATTTAATCCCTTTTGCTCAGCCATTATTCTGATCGTCAGTCTGCGATCACTCTGCACCAATTCCTTGACCTTCTGGATGTTGGCATCATTTCATGTTGTTGAGGGACATCCTGGATTTGGGTCATCCTTCATGTCACCCCGCCCCATCCTGAGCCTCTTGTGCCACTCATAGACATGTGTACGGGACACTGTTTCCTCTCTGTACACGTCCTTCAGCATGGCAAGGGTTTCTGCTGGAGTTTTTCCCATGTTAGCCAAGAACCTGATGTTAATCCTTTGCTCAAGGCCCATTCTGTGACAGAGGGCGCTTGACAGGAGCTACAAAACCATCTGTGAAAAGAATGATAATAGGTTAATTGAACTGCTGCTTTTCTCATACAGTGCTGAGATGTTGGACAACACTGTGATATACTTCATTACTGTGTGGCTGATGAATTGTGTCATTAGCAGCCAAAGTCTCATTTCTTTTTTGTCACACCTCGTATATATATGTAGTTGGGTCTGGTTAGTACTTGGATGGGTGACCGCCTGGGAACACCAGATGCTGTTGGCATAACGTTCTCCCTACATGTCAAGTGGGGTTGGTGGAGGATTAGTGCCCCTCCCTGTAAAACAATTAACTCTAAGCCCTTGGCCACCCCGTTTGGGATACATGGCGTCTGGCAATGAATATATATATATATATATATATATATATATATATATATATATATATACAGTAATCACTCCAATATCCAACGTAATAGAGCCATAGGTAGGTCCGGTTATTGGTTTTGTCCGGATATTGGGCCCCAGCTTATGGACTTATACTTATGAACCCTAACTCAGAGAAACACCTATACAACTCCCTCTGGACATGCATAGCACCTATTTAAGACCCAAATCACACCAATAAGGCACATAAATGACTGAAATAAATGCAAAAGAAACATAAAATGAGGGTTTAGAAGTATGTTCATACATTAATAAACATTCTGGTACTTATGGACTCTAACCTAGCCTAACTCAGAAAAACACATTCCTTCTGCATATGCATAGCTACTAACAACCTATTCACACCAATAAAGGACATTAAAGAGTGAAATGAGGTAAGTATAGTAGGGAAAAAGTACAGTATGAAACATTCTGGCTACTTACAGCAAGTCCCTGGCCACCTCGATGAATAACCGCCTCCTCTCGGACTCTGACAGTAAGAACGATTTCCTGAAGCACTTGCAGTACACTCTTCCTGGAGTCTTGCACTGAACTTAGTCAATAACACACAGAAGTCCGTTCTCTTCACAGTGTTCACTTTTGTCCAAATAATGCTCCATTGTAACTTAGTGTTACACTTTAACTTTTCCCAATTTTTTTTAATTTTCCAAAGCCAAAACAAACAAGTCTATTTACGTTAATTTTTTTTTCTATTGAGTCTTTTCTCTCACAACTTTAAATCCTTAACACAACACACCGTTTTTTTCACTGCACAACACTCAAAATTTCCATGTGGTCTAGTGGAGAAGTTCTTGCTGTTTATTCACTGTCAGAGTCCGAGAGTATCACTGGCAGGCGACCTAGGGGTGCATCGCTGGGTCGTGGTGATGGCGTACCCACTGCAGAGGACTCTGAAGAAAGCCGCAAACTCACGTCGAGCGGTGACTCCACTGTGGCTGATGTGCTGGGCTGTGGCTCGGAGCATGAGGGCCTGTCTTGGGGAGGCAACGGAGTGGAGCCAGGGCTGGGCACAGCGGGGGTCACGGGCCTGAAAAAACTGTCAATGGTTGATTGACGCAATGACCGACGATTCTGATGATTGATGATGCGCTGCCTGAAAGCACGCACTTCCTCCACGAGTCCCAAGGGCCCCATCTCCCTGTCGCAGTCCGGGTGTTCCAGGTAGTCTAGGACGAACTCTAGATGTTCCCGGAGTGCGCTCAGCTTGGGGATGGCTGGAGTAGTGTCCTGCTGAGAGGAGTCCACATCATCGTCGCCTTCCTCGTCGGAATCTTCAAGTTCGGTACTGACACCAGCAACCGAAGACGCGATCTCGATATCAGACAACGTCTGATACCCAGGATCGCCCTCGTCATCATCCAACCACTCACGAACATCGTCCACATCTACATCGTCGCCGTGCGTACGTAGCCGTGCATGGAAGTCATCCACGTCAAACCCTAGAAAATCATACTCCACATCCGTTCCGAGAAGCAGACGAGACCAACCATTTTCAAGAGTTTTCACAGGGACTTCCTTCCATGGACTAGCCCAGTTGTACAGCGCAGACTTGATGTTGTAGCGGCGAAGGTTTTCCAAAGTCCGCTTGCCTCGTGTGTCCTGTCCCTCCCTGCGCTCGTCCTCATCCCCAAGAACAACCATCACCTCGTCCAGGAACTTCCGATGGTATAGGCGCTTTGTTGCCACAGTCACTCCTTGGTCCATTGGTTGAATGAGAGCAGTCGTATTAGGTGGCAGAAACATGCACCTAATACGGCCATTTTCAGCAACCAAGTCCTTGTCGCACGGGTGGGCAGGTGCATTGTTGAGTAGAAGGAGAGCCTTTACCTGGTCACGCAGGATTCCCAGTGTCTTCGTTTGGTAATGGATGACCTCCTTTGACGAAGTGACGGTGAAACCAGTCTTTGAGGATCACAGCTGTGAACCATGCCTTCAAAGAATGGTACCAGATGACAGGAAGGACATCCATCACCCCACGAAGGCACCGAGGCTGCTTTGCACGGCCAACAACAACGGGCTTAAGCCGGTGCATGCCGTTAGCACTGGCACAACACAAAGCAGATATCCGTTCCTTGGAAAGCTTTCGGCCAGGTACACGCTTCTTCGTCTCCTCGGCTAGAGTGTTCGTTGGCTGCGAGCGATAGAATAGGCCAGTTTCGTCAGCATTGTAGACTTGACCGGGAGTTAGGCCCTCCCTGTCGATCAAGCCTTTCACCTTGTGCCGAAACTCATCAACTCCATCCTCGTTAGCGTCCAATGCTTCGCCATGTGCTTTACGGTTGGTAAGGCCATGTCGCAACTTGAACGCGAAGAGCCAACCCTCGGATGCCTTGAAGTCTAGGGCGTCGTGAAGCCTGGCGAACTTCTCAGCAGCAGCCTTCAGCTCCATTCCACGTACCATCACACCAGCAGCACGTTGCTGTCGATACCAAATCAACGTGGAGCGGTCGATCTCTGCATACTTGGGGGTAAACATAACCTTCCTTTCCACGTTGTGTTTGCTTCTCGACGAGAAGTCAGCTGTGTACTGCATGAGTCTGTCTCGGGACCTCTTGATATCGAACAAAGTAGACCGGGCCAGGTTGTACTCGCGAAGAATGCGGGAAGAAGACCAACCCGCATCCACTTTCTCCAGTATCTCCCTCTTCTTTTCCAGAGTCAGCACCACTCTCTTCCTTTCCTCAGGTGGCGGGGCCATCATCACACACACTAAGAGGAGGCCCGAGAGCGGCAGGAGGCCCTGCAGCAGGTAGGGCACCACCACAAGAGCGATCACGTGGGAAGCCATTACGAGGAGTGTACACTCGCGGTGAGAGACAGGCGGGAAGTGGGGAGGATGCAGCGGCACTCTATCGGACGTCAGAGGAATGACGCGCCAAAACAATGCTCTCCCGCGGTGTGCGCGGCAAGTTCAAATTACGGACAGGAAAAAATCGTTTTTTTTGGGGGGGGGGTTTCGGACCATTTTGGGAATGTTGGATCGCGGGACGATTAGGTCCGGGTAGTGGGGATGTTCGGTTATTGGGCGTCCGGATATTAGAGAGTGATTACTTATATATATATATATATATATATATATATACATATATATATATATATATATATATATATATAGTATATATATAAATGAGATATGGTAGTATAATTAAAGTAAGCCTATATTATGTGTAACCCATATTTTGTTATTTTATATAAAATGTATATTCATTATTTACAATATTTATTCAGTTTTGTCTCACTTGTACAGAACAGATCTTAAACACTGATTCCAGGTTAGCAATCCTTGCTTGCATTCTGTGCATGGCCAAAATTAATACAGTAAATATGATGGAAAAAATTACAAAGATGACTGGAGCTGGGCTGTATACATAATATGGGTTAAACATAATCCTACTGTATTCTTCCCAAGGTTGTATTGTCTGATTTATTAATTGCCTGGTTTCTTACTTAAGTGGAGTCAACCTAATGTGTGCATTTACATGTAAGTTCATCCTAGGCAGGGGCTGGAAGTATTTGTGTGTGTAGTTGAGAATGGCATAATGGTTTTTGTGGGCAAGGTGGATAGTGTAGGTGTCAGGACTGCACTGTAATCTGGTGAGATGTATAAACCAGATGCTGATGTATGGGCTGGAGGTGTGTCTGGGCAAGTCACAGAAACTGATGTATTTTGAGTGAAATAGAAGAACTGTGAATGTCCAGTGAGTTGATGGTGGATGAGTTTATCTGGAGCAAATGTGAAGTTGCAGTGATTGAGGGATGTCATAATCTTTTATGATGGCCATTTCACAAGGGACTATCTCAGCTGGCTGAAACGTGAAGAAGTACGCAGGACAAAGGTGAAATGCATGTAATGATGTGCTACATTTGTGTTCAATTGTTGTTTCACTAGTGAAAGTGACAGCGTCCTGTTTCTTGGAGACCATGATGACTTCTGTTTTGATGTTGATGAGTCATCTTTCTTAGAAGGAAAAGGTTATATTTGATAGTCTATCTGTCTATCTATTGCCAGACGCCATAATCCCGTACGGGTTGGCCATTTAACTCTGAGTTATTTGTTTTATAGGGAGGGGCACTAACCCTCCAGCAACCCACTTGACACGTAGGGTGCACGTATGGTTTAGTTATATGGTTACCACCCAGCGTTGTAAATGGTTTCTTGGCTTACAGGAAACCATTTGGCTTGTCACTCAATGTAAAGCCACCTGTAACGGAAAGAAAAGCAATAATTGGTGACAGGAAAGATGGGAGAAATAGGAAGAGAGGAGGGCAGGCACAGAAAAAGAATGACTGTGAAAAAAATCATCCGTTACGATTGGTGCATGAGCTACTATTGATGATGATGTGAGTGTCGCTTCCAGACATGAATAATATAACATCAGAATTTTTTCCTCAAACAAAGGTTTCAATTCCTGCTTATGTACTCCTTGACTAATTATTTGCTGGAGGTTGTGAATGGGTAGTAAATTAATGGTGATCCTTCTGTTACCAGCATTAGCAATTCTTTTCATGAAGGCCTGATACTGAGCTTTAGTATTGTCCAACTGTAGAATTATTACGTCAATATGTTCTGTGATCACAGAGAGGTGTTGGAATAGTGTATTGTTACCATCTAGTGCATTTACTTTCTCCACAATTCCTAGAGTTGATGCCTCATCCTTCCTTAGGTTCTTTACAATCGTCAGCATTAAGGTGTTCTGCATATCAGCTAACTTATGTTGGTATGAGAGAGTTTGTGCTATTTTGTTAAATTTGTTATTTATTTCCTCAGGATCATTTTCTGTAGCTAGTCCAAAAATGTTGCCTAAAATTGCTCCACCTAGGTCGAACAAACTGCGTCTGTTACATGTATGTGTGATGTCGTTTCTTGTCACCAGTATGTTGCTCCCAGCTGTTGGGATATCTTGGATCATGGTGATCATTACGTGCTTAGTCTGTTCTAGCTTCCAGTCAGTTAATTTAATTAATTCAGCTACTTCCTGTGTGTGTGTGTTTTTTTTTTATGCGAGGAAAAAGGAACCAAAGGCCATGAGCCCGCAGTAACAGTTCCCTCCAAGAGAAAAACAAAATACAATAGAGAGCCAAATTCAAGATCCGATCATTTTGAGATGCCTGGACACACTGCGTTTGAAAGACTGGAGATCATAGGCAGCAGGAAATACAGACAGAGGGAGACAGTTCCAGAGCTGACCTGTTGCATAAATGAAAGACTGGGAGTAACGGTTAACTCTTGCATTAGAGATTTGGACAGAAAAGGGATGAGAGTTTGCTGCCAGACGGGTGCTACGCGCCCGTCGTAGAGGTGGAGGAATGCAAGCAGACAGTTCAGAGGAGCAGTGACCATTAAAGTATCGATAGAAAAGAGATAAAGATGCAACAGAGCGGCGAAGAGACAGAGGTTGAAGGGAGTCAGTAAGAGGAGGAGAGTTAATGAGACGAAAAGCCTTTGACTCCACCCCATTGAGAAGAGCTGTATGTGGGGAGCCTTCCCACACATGAGAGTTGTACTCCACACAGGGGCGGATAAAACCCCTGTATAGAGTCAACAATTGTGCAGGGGTAAAGAAAGAGCGGAGTCGGCATAGCACACCCAATCTCTTGGAAGCAGATTTTACAAGAGATGTAATATGATTTTTCCAAGATAAGTCCCGAGTAAATGAAACCCCAAGCATGTTCAAGGATGATGAAGGATTAAGCTGAATATTATTAAACATTAGTGGGTATACCTGTGGAAGATTTTGTCGGGTTGATGGGTGTAAGAACTGAGTCTTAGATGCATTAAAGACAACCATATTATTTTTACCCCAGTCAGAGATACGAGCCAAGTCAGACATTAGGTGTGCCATAGCCTCATCCCTTGTTTGTTGAAGTAACTGTTGAGATGGGCGTTGCGGGAACCAAATGGAAAGGTGAAGGGTGGAGTCATCAGCGTATGAGTGGATAGGGTTAGATGTACAGCTTAGAAGATCATTGATGAATAAAAGGAAGAGAGTTGGTGATAGGACAGAGCCCTGAGGAACACCACTGTTGATAGATCTAGGAGAAGAACGATGGCCGTCTACAACAGCGGCTATAGAACGACCAGAAAGGAAGCTAGCGATGAAGGCACAGATAGAAGGATAGAAACCGTAGGAGGGCAGTTTGGAAATTAAAGATTTATGCCAGACTCGATCGAAAGCCTTTGAGATGTCAAGTGCAATGGCAAAGCTTTCGCCAAAGTCCCTAAAGGAGGATGACCAGGAGTCTGAAAGGTAGGTGAGAAGATCGGCAGTGGAGCGTCCCTGACGGAACCCATACTGACGATCGGAAAGAAGGTTGTGATAGGAAAGATGCCTTAAAATTTTTCTATTAAGAATTGACTCGAAAACTTTTGAAATACAGGACGTTAAAGCAATTGGACGATAGTTGGAGGGTTGGGAGTGATCACCCTTCTTTGGGACTGGCTGAATGAGAGCAAACTTCCAGCAAGAAGGAAAGGTACAAGTTGACAGACAAAGGCGAAAGAGTTTGCTAGGCAGGGTGTAAGCACAGAAGCACAGTTCTTGAGAACAACAGGAGGGACCCCATCAGGCCCATATGCCTTGTTAGTACTGAGGCCAGTGATGGCAGAAAATACATCAACTGAAGAAATTTTAATGTCAGCCATGAGGAAGTCAGAGGGGGGAAGTGATGGAGGAACAGCACCGGAATCGTCTAAGGTGGAATTGGAGGAGAAAGTCTGTGCGAAGAGATCTGCTTTATCAGTAGAAGAAATAGCTACAGAACCATCAGAGTAGAAAAGAGGAGGGAAGGATGATGAGGTAAAGTTGTTAGAAAGATTTTTGGCAAGGTGCCAGAAGGAGCGGGAAGAATTCGAGTTGGAGAGTTGAGAGCATTTAGTATGGATGAAATTATTTTTAGTAGAGCGAAGAACAGACTTAGCACGATTCCGGGCAGAAACGTAAAGACGATGTGATTCAGGGGTGGGTTGGCTCCGGTACCTTTTGTAGGCCTTCTCCTTGTTGCGGACAGCATTAGAACAAGCGTGATTAAACCAAGGCTTTCTTGCGTTAGTCAAAGGATATGAGACAGGAATGTATGCTTCCATGCCCGAGAGAATAACCTCTGTAATGCACAAGGCACACTCAGATGGCTCACGGCCATGGAAGCAATAATCATTCCAGGGAAAATCAAAGAAGTACTGCCTGAGGGCCTTCCAGTCCGCGGCTCCAAAATGCCACAGACGACGCTTCCCTGGAGGGTCCACAGGCCGTACCGGAGTGATAGGACAGATTAAGGTAATAAGGTTGTGATCAGAGGAGCCCAACGGAGAGAAAAGATTAACAAAGTAAGCAGAAGGATTAGTTGTGAGGAAGAGGTCAAGTATGTTGGAGCTCTCTCCAAGGCGGTCAGGGATACGGGTACGGTGCTGTACAAGCTGCTCTAGGTCATTAAGGATAGAAAAGATGTAGGCTTGTTCACCAGGTGGATCCGTGAAAGGAGAGGAGAGCCAAAGGTGGTGGTGAACATTGAAATCTCCAAGAATGGAGATTTCAGAGAAAGGAGAAATGGACAGAATGTGTTCCATCGTAGAAGTAAGATAGTCGAAGAATTTTTGATAGTCAGTAGAATTAGGGGATAAGTAAACAGCACAGATATATTTAGTCAGAGAATGACAGGAAAGCCGAAGCCAGAGTGTGGAGAATTCAGAAGAATCAAGTTCAGGAACACGAGAGCAAGACAAGTCGTTGCGTATGTATACACAACAGCCATCTTTGGCTTTGAAATGAGTATAGAGAAAGTAGGAGGATACAGAAAAGGGTTTGCTGTCAGTTGCCTCAGACAGCTGAGTCTCCGTTAGAAAAAGAAGGTGAGGTTTAGAGGAGGAGAGGTGGTGCTCAACAGAGCGAAAGTTAGATGAAAGGCCGCGAATGTTGCAGAAATGAAGAAGAAGAGAGTCAGACAGGCACCTCGAGTCGTCACCGGGAGAGGGGCAGATGGCGGGGGCATTTATGGTCCCCCCCCCCCTTGGGGACACCGAGGCTTGGTGTATCGACGCCATTATGGTGAATATTGAATAGGAAGTGTAGTGTGTACTGTGCATGTAGTTTGGTGTAGATAGTTAGAGAAATTTGTACTGGAGAGCATGCTGGCCTACTCTCTGTGTAACTGAGACACTGAAAAAGTTCAGCAAAGGGGGATGGTCAGGAACTAGTCCTGAGGGCTGATGAAACGGGAGCTCCAGCACTCCCTGTCATCAGCTTTCCATCCACCTCGGGAGTACTGCCCTGCTTGGCTGGTGCTACAGTGATCATGTGAAGAAGGGTGTTTTAATACCGCTTCCAGAGTTTTAAGTGGTCCTGATATCTTCTGTAACATTCTTGGTATGTCTTGCAGTATGTCCAAACTAACTACGGTACTTATTATGTCCTGCACTATTGCTGTTGAGGCTGTTGGGGCTGTCAGGCACCCCTGTCGGACTACATGTTGAAGATGTAAGTGAGGTGATCCTCTTGATATCAACAGGAACATGATCCATGGAATTATTCGCCTCATCTTTACCTACCGAAAGAACAACTGTATTAGAGATCTAATCCACTGTTGTTAGCAAGTTATGCTAAGGGTGATGATAGTGATGATGAATAATACAGATATCTTGGCCTGTTTAATCCTATTACCTATAAAAGGAGTCTAAATCGATTCCTAAGTCATGTAAATGCCTTGTTATGGTGAGAGCTGTATTGGTTGCACCAATGCTTGTCTGGTATGCGACAGCAGCTTATTGCGATATGTGTTGATTGCTTCAGGCATATTTTCACCGTGTGTACTAGGGTTTTCGGTCGTTTCTGGTGTTTTGTAATTGTAAGCTAAATTTCTTGAGACATTTTTTAAGTGATCAGTATGTGTTTCTCTTTCTTCGACACTCAATAGTGACTCAATCACTACCTTATTGCCTCTTCTCTTGATTACCCTGTATAGGCCTTCAAATTTAGGTGACAGTTTGTTATTTCTAGTGTGAATGAGGCTATAGACAATATCACCTATGCTGATATTTGATTCTTTTGCCTTCTTATTAAATGATTCTGTCATTTCTTCCTTGGACATTGCTAAATGTTTCTTTACCTTTGTGTGTATTTCTTGAAATTCACGTAAGCAAAGTTTAGGATAATTGTCATAATTATATATGGGGTCTGGTTAGTACTTGGATGGGTGACCGCCTGGGAACACCAGATGCTGTTGGCATCCCTACGTGTCAAGTGGGGTTGATGGAGGATTAGTGCCCCTCCCTGTAAAACAATTAACTCTAAGCCCTTGGCCACCCTGTTTGGGATACATGGCGTCTGGCAATGAATGAATGAATGAATATATGGGAATTTGCTCACCCTCTGACGTCTCATAAGGGAGACAATTGTCTGACTCGTAAATGATGAAATGAGGTGTATCTCCTATTGATTTATTAATTGCATAGTTAAGTGATGCTTCAACTCTGGGGATCCAGTCATCCCAGTTTGCGTAATTTTCATTGAGAATGTGCTGTAGTACATCTAATATTTTTTTTATTCTGCCTTTCCACCAATCCATTGGAAGCTGGATGGTAGGCCAAGATATTAACTTTCTTTATATTGTATTGTTTACATATTTCTTGTAAAATTTTAGAGTTAAATGCATCACCATTGTCGCTTATTAGCACCTTTGGTGTGGTGAACCTACAGGTCACACTACCAATGAATACCCGTGGGACTGTTTCTGCTGTTTTATCCTTAATTGGAACCAAGATCACAAATCGTGAGAAGTGATCAGTTGCAACAAAAAGAAAGTGAGAAGAGTGAACATTAGGGTTGGGGCTGCAAGGGACAGACTGAAGAAAACCTGGGGCGAGGTCACTGGGTGTGACCTCATGGATAAGGGACTGAATAGGAAGGCTGCCACAGATCGAAGAGCATGGAGAGCTGCCATTAGGTGGCCAAGGGCAATGCATGCAAGCAGGTTGGAACCTTTATAAACGAAACGAGATGAGAAACGAAGCTATGATAGCACCATACAGCTGGCCTAGATATCGCACTTATACTGTAGACTGCCACACAACAATAAAAATTATTTTGTTCCTACCAAACACGACCAGTATGTAGCCATTCAGTCAGATCAGATCATTCGAACACTCCAGGGTGTTTACTGTGCACAGCCATGTAAGGCAATGCACAAACGGGGCTGGAGGTGGCTGGTTTGAACACAGGACGGAGGTGACCTAGAGGTTCACCTACCACCACAGCAGGGGGTCAGTCTGTTATGATTGGAGTGTATGAAATTCTTCCCCTGTGTTTGTGTATACGCCGAGATCGGCAGACAAGCGACCAAGAGGTGTGAGCTGAGGAGCGAGAATAAAGTGCTGCTGTTGTTTTGCATTGGATGTGTTTTTAATTGCTTTCCCTGTGGTCGTGGATGTCAAGCAGAGATCATCAAGATATTACACAGTCCTCATGGTACGACACTCCAGCCATTATGGAAGTGTTGCCACTGAGAGGATATGATAGTAAACATAGTGTCAGTGAGGGGCAGTGTCTGTGGCAGCCATTCAACGTGGGTGACGTAAGTACCCGTGCACACGTCAGTCCTGGCAACACCCTTCACTGGTGCACTTAGGGTACCAGTGCAAGGGGCCAAAAGAACAGCAGGGCAAGGTTTGACAGGTGATGTGATGAGTGGCGTTATTTGTCTCCTCTACAGCACCAAGACATGTCACTCAACAAAACCATACAGGTAATAGCACGAGGAACCTGCCGAACTCAGTGTAAATATGAGAAGGCCAAAGACACACCACATACGGTAATGATGAGACCAACACAGCGACAACTGAGCAAAATACTGGAGGTGGCCGACTACTTCAAGGAATAATGGACGTGATTCAAAGGTGGCGACCATCATCCACTCACTTGATGTAGTGCTGCCTACTTCTTCCTTCACCTTTATCATTCTTTTCCTGTGTCTGCCCTCCTCGTTTCCTAGTTCTCACCATCATCCAATCACTTGATGTAGTGCTGCCTACTTCTTCCTTCACCTTTATCATTCCTTTTGTGTGTCTGTCCTCCTCTCTTCCAATTTTTCCCATCTTTCCTGTCACTTTTTATTACTCTTCTTTCCTTTTCGGGTGGCTTTACATTGAGTGACAAGCCTAATGGTTTCCTGTAAACCAGGAAACCATTTACAGTGCTGGATGGTAACCATATTTGCAACCCATACTTGTTCCCTATGTGTCAACAAGCAATGTGACGAACAAGCAATAAACAGTAGTTCAGAGGTAGACTCCGTGGAGAATGCGTCAGTACATCACATCTGCATGTAAATCTTAAGAATGAACAGCCAATATCAACCTAGGTTAGGTCACTTTAGGCAGGGTTTGGTCTTACTTGGTCATTTTTGGTTGGGTTGTTTTCAGGTGGATTAGGTATAGACAGATTAGGTTAGACTGGGTTAGAATAGGTTTGTTTAGATATGTTTTGGTTGGGTTGTACTACGTTAATTTAGGCTGGGTTAGGTGGGCTTGGATTAGGTCATTTTAGGCTTGGGTGGGTGGGGTTAGGTTAGGTATGGTCAGGGTAAATGAAACTGGGTGAAATTAGGTCGCTTTAGATAGGGTTAGGCTGTGTTTGATTAGATTTGGTGGTCAGGTTGGGTTGGAATATTTTATGTTAGGTATGGGGAGGTAAGGTGAGATTAAGTGAGGTTATACATAGTTAGACTAGGCTAGGTGACACACACACACACACACACACACACACACACACACACACACACACACACACACACACACACACACACACACACACAAAGACTTCCTTAACGATATATATTTGGATTAAGCTGGTTAATATCGTTTTGTGCGTTTTTTTATGCAAAGGGTGGCAAAGTTTGAAGGATTTTTACAGTCCAGTAGTAGAGTAAGGTGTAATAAGCAAAATTAATTGCTAAGGAGGAGGTGCTAGGGAGTTGTAGAATGAGTTTATAGCTGTAATTTTTATCAGAGCGTTCCATTATGCTCTATGTATAGTTATCAGACTTAACATGGCTGAGATCTTATATTTGCTGCTTATTTCTCGTAGTCTAATTACAGGCAGAAGAAGACGATAACACGGCTCTACATATATTCAACAGCACTTTTTCGTGACTAGCATCATATTCTAATGTCAGGCTCTTGTTACAGCTCAGCATTCAAGATGGAGAGATGGCAATTTTAGGCCAAGTTGAAGTGAAGCTCTACAGTATATCCATTCCATAACACCTTTTCGTGACTATACCGGTCTTCCTCTAACACGGGCCAGATTTCCATCCTTGTGTAGATCATTTTACTCATTTTACGTAGCCCATTGCCAGGATATGACAATGGTTTGCCCCTACTCACTTTACATAGCACTTCTTCGTGACTAGCATCATATTTTGGTGTTAATCTATTGTTACAACTCAGCATTCAAGATGGAGAGATGGTAATTTTAGGTCCATTTAGGGAAAAGAGAGTATTGGTCTATATTCTAGTGTTAATGTATCGTTACAGCTCAGCATTTAAGGTGAGGAGATGACAATATTAGGCAAAGTGACAGTGAATAGAGTGGTAAACATCTAAGTATAATTTCTGACTTTGTTTGCTACGGTCCCTGATGCTTCCTCTACGACGGTTTTCTCTTATGCACTCAGGCTCCTAAGACCCATTCCCAGCTGAATAAAATCGTCTGGAGTCTAATAAAAAAAAGTACTAGAGTTGTCACGATCATAGGAGAGTTAATATTTACAGCATAAACGCTCTCAGACATATATAAATAGCTCACAGGTGCATAATAGCCTCTTGTATTAGCTAGAATAAAATACTGGAGTTACTCTGAAGATGAGAGGGTCTCCGTGCCCTCTAGTGGTTGTAAAAGTAGTTGGGTAAAGTTTCACACGAGTTTCTGGGCTGAACAAGCATGGCATTCCATTGGTCAGTCAGTGGTACTCGGACGATAAGAGGGTAAAGGCTGCGTCGGCTCCGTCTCCTGGTGTAAGTGTTAAATTTTACTGTTTGGGGGTTAAATTTCGCTGTTTTTGCCATTAAGATGATTCAGATAGGACACAGAGGTATCTTGCTGCCAACCAGGAAGTGTCATAGGTCAAATAGATTCAATAGATGAGGGCAATAGATGTCGTTTTGCTGGTTAGGGGGTAGTGATGGTGTGTAGGCTTGTCCTCTTGCTGCAAGTGTTGGGTTTTGCCGTTTTTGCCATTAAGGTGACTAAATTAGGACACGGGGATATCTTATGGTCAGCCAGGAAGCGTTGTAGGCCAAAGAAATTGTAGAAAATAAGGGAAATGGATGTAATTTTAATAATCGTGTATCGTCACCTATATCTATAGCCCTAATTGTCTAGTTATCTATAGCCAGACGCCATGAACCTGTAAGGGGTGACCACAAACAAATCACCTCCATGTCGCCCTGTACACTGCCATTTCGCTGCCCTTCCCCCAGCGTACACTTTCTCGTATACCTCTCTACTCACTCCATACACACCCCAAACATCCCAGATACACTCCATACACACCCCAAACACATCCCAGATACACTCCATACACACCCCAAACACATCCCAGATACACTCCATACACACCCCAAACACAACCCAGATACACTCCATACACACCTCAAACACACAGCCCAAACACAACTCAGATACACTCCATACACACCCCAAAAACACATCTCAAACACAACCCAGATACACTCCATACACACCCCAAGCACACACCCCAAACACAACCCAGATACACTCCATACACACCCCAAACACACACCCCAAACACAACCCAGATACACTCCATACACACCCCAAACACACACCCCAAACACACACCCCAAACACAACCCAGATACACTCCATACACACCCCAAACACACCCCAAACACACCCCCCAAATACAACCCAGATACACTCCATACACACCCCAAACACACACACCCCAAACACAACCCAGACACACTCCATACACACCCCAAACACACACCCCAAACACAACCCAGATACACTCCATACACACCCCAAACACAACCCAGTTACACTCCATACACACCCCAAACACAATCCAGATACACTCCATACACACCCCAAACACAACCCAGATACACTCCATACACACCTCAAAAACACACCCCAAACACAACCCAGATACACTCCATACACACCCCAAAAACACACCCCAAACACAACCCAGATACACTCCATACACACCCCAAACACACACCCCAAACACAACCCAGATACACTCCATAGACACCTCAAAAACACACCCCAAACACAACCCAGATACACTCCATACACACCCCAAACACACACCCCAAACACAACCCAGATACACTCCATACGCACCACAAAAACACACCCCAAACACAACCCAGATACACTCCATACACACCCCAAACACACACCCCAAACACACACCCCAAACACAACCCAGATACACTCCATACACACCCCAAACACACACCCCAAACACAACCCAGATACACTCCATACACACCCCAAACACACACCCCAAACACAACCCAGATACACTCCATACACACCCCAAACACAACCCAGATACACTCCATACACACCCCAAACACAACCCAGATACACTCCATACACACCTCAAAAACACACCCCAAACACAACCCAGATACACTCCATACACACCCCAAACACAACCCAGATACACTCCATACACACCCCAAAAACACACCCCAAACACAACCCAGATACACTCCATACACACCCCAAAAACACACCCCAAACACAACCCAGATACACTCCATACACACCCCAAACACAACCCAGATACACTCCATACACACCCCAAACACAACCCAGATACACTCCATACACACCTCAAACACAACCCAGATACACTCCATACACACCCCAAACACAACCCAGATACACTCCATACACACCTCAAAAACACACCCCAAACACAACCCAGATACACTCCATACACACCCCAAAAACTCACCCCAAACACAACCCAGATACACTCCATACACACCCCAAAAACACACCCCAAACACAACCCAGATACACTCCATACACACCCCAAACACAACCCAGATACACTCCATACACACCCCAAACACAACCCAGATACACTCCATACACACCCCAAAAACACAACCCAGATACACTCCATACACACCTCAAACACAACCCAGATACACTCCATACACACCCCAAACACAACCCAGATACACTCCATACACACCTCAAACACACACCCCAAACTCAACCCAGATACACTCCATACACACCCCAAACACAACCCAGATACACTCCACACACACCCCAAACGCACACCCCAAACACAACCCAGATACACTCCATACACACCCCAAACACAACCCAGATACACTCCATACACACCCCAAAAACACACCCCAAACAACCCAGATACACTCCATACACACCC